>NW_020853550.1:1015402-1355457 GCF_000972845.2 Larimichthys crocea
CCCGCCGTTAGCTTCTCCGCACAGCCATGCTGGAACGTGCTGCTAGCTAGCCCGAGCTAACGAGCTAGCGGGTCGTAAGGAGTGGTTCAGAGGCGGAGCAGGCGGAGTGCGGGGCTTCGTCTGGGGGCTGTGTGGATGCGGGTTACAACCGCCGCGAGAAGAAGGACTTCACCGTCGGCTGAAACGTCCGAACAGGGCGGCGTAGCTCTCAAATGCCCAGTCACGTTGGCTAATTATTAGAGGTAGCCTAGCCTTGCTAGCCCTCCATTGCCTGTTGAAGGTCCCAGTGAGAGGCACGTTCCCCGGGAAGAGCTCCACAGAAGCCCCCTGAGTGTGTGCCAGCTCCCCGACAGAGCCAGCACAGGTTTCCTCCATTGTTCTGGAGGCTGTGTGCAGACAGGATGAACATACTCTGAGGCTGAAGCGGGTTCAGGTGTGGACACGCTTCAAGAGATGGAACATTGAACAGGGCAGACAGCTGCTGATGAACCTGTCCTGTCTCATTTAGTCTGAGCACACCTTTTCCTGTTGGCTCCATGGCTGACTGACTCCTCGCTGCATGGCTTCATTATGAAGTTCCTCACTTCTAGGGATGGGAATTGATAAGATTGGTCTGATTCCATTATCGATTCTGCTTAACGATTAAATTCTTTATCGTTTCTCATTTGGCAAAAAAATGAGAACAAACAGTTTGATCAGCATCGACTTTGTTTAGTTAGAAGTATCAGGACCTTACAAAACCAACAGCGAGGTCAAAAGAGGCCCACAGCCTGGATAATAGTAACGATGTGTAGTAACCGCAGAGGTGGTCATAGCCTGGCTGCTGCTAGATTGAGATTCATCTCCAGTCCGAAACGTGTCAAAAACACGACATTCATTTCAATATATTGCACGTTGTGTGCGCAAATGTTTCTGCATGTTTGTCATGTTCCCTCCCGACGCTGTTATCTCCACTTTGCAATGATTGCAAGTTGCCATATTTTTTTGGTAAAATGCAGCCAAACTTTGGAGCATTTGAACCGAGTGGGTGACATTGTTTACTACTGATTGCACTGCACGTGCCAAACTTGCGTAAGTTACGTGCCGTAATTAGTTGTGCTTGCTGGAATTGATAAGAGAATTGTTAGATAAACTGCCAAACGATTCCATGGAATTGAAACACACGGAACTGGTTCTCGATTCCCATCCCTACTCACTTCCCAATCTAAAACTAATAATGTGGCTCAGGAGGTGGAGCGGACGACCCGCTCCACCTCCTCCAGTCTGCACGTCGAAGTGTCCTTGGGCAAGACACTGAACCCCAAAGTTGCTCCCTGTGAGTCGCTTTGGATAAAACCGTCAGCTAAATGTAAGACAGTTCGCCACAATAAATAGTTGTCTAAAATAAATAGTTGTGTCATTGTTCAGCCCAGTTCTGCGGTGTCAGATGAGATGAGGTCTTCTTTGTTTATCATTGTGTTTGTTTTGTTGCAGCAGCTCAGAAGTGCGCAGGTTTGTGTTTGTGCCAGCAGGACGTAGAATATTCAGTGCGTCCGCTGACGAGAAGACTGGAGACATTTTCAGATATAGAATTATGTATTCTGAACAGTTTCGTTCAAAGTCTGTGAAATGTTTTGAGGAAAACTTTTCAACCAGCTTTGTGTCGTAACACATGTTGCCTGGACCCAGAGCTTATCTGACAGACGTTTGCCGGCTCTCAGGTTGTTGTTGGAATCACAGACTTCCACATTTTTCCTCTCCCGCCATGTGTCCATGTAGCGTGTGATCGAGTGATGTGCCGTATTTGGTGAGGAGTGGAGCACAGACAGGAGAGTGTACTACACAACCTGCAGAGAGGACGTCAGTAGTTCAGTAAGACAACAGACCTGGATTCAGAGCAGACGCCTCACATCTCCTCCGTCCACAGTTGGGACCATGACTGTAAGTGTGCATGTAAGTGGAAATGTGGTCTCCAGCTCTGCTCCAGGATCTTGGAGATGTATGGAGACCATGGAGTGGTATGGATGGAGAAGGTGTCGCCTCATGCAGACCTCAGGGTGCTGATTCTGATTAGCTGTATCGGCGTGGTGCTGAATGTGGGCTGTGTTGATCGTTTAGAACCACCTCAGGGTGCTCCTGGAGGGAAGGGGTCACCCTAACCCCCGAGACCAAACAGCCCTGATTTTGGTATTGGCTTGTGTTGACCCAAAGAGAAAGAGAGCAGTGTGCTGGACCTGGCTGCCAGCAGAGTGTCTGTGTATGAAGAAATACTGTGAACTTCATTCAGCAATTACTGAGATGTGATAGTGGTTTCTACGAGAGTCTGTAACTTTTTAAATGTTTGAATTTTCCACTTCAGAAGCAGACCTGTACTGTCCTGTCTCACCTCTACTACCTGTTGTTTATTAGAATAGAACATCTTTATTTGTCATTATGCAATGCATAACAAAATGTAAGTGCATTACTCAGTGCAGGAGTCAAACATGTGTACTATGTACAATGAGTAGCACATACACCATTTCATGGCTTACTTCATGTGATCATTTAAAGCTGTGATGGTCTTTGCATGAAAACAGTTTTCAGTCAGTTTGTATGTGTTCTCATTGTTGTGTATCGCCTGCCTGAGGGGAACAGTTGGAATCACTATGGCCGGGGTGGGAGGGTCCTTGATGATGGTCTGCGCTCTTTTGAGGCAGTGGGAATTCATACATGAAGTCAAGTTAACTTGCAGGGATGAAATGAAATACTACTATTCTTCTACTCTTTCTCTGATTGGTCTAACCAAACCAATGAGTGCAGCAACAAGAGGCAGAACAGGGCGGGTCTTTGTGCTGCTCGTCCCTGACTGGCTGTTTAAAGCAGAGATGGTTTATCGTGTGTGGGGAGAGCTGTCGAATACACAAGTCTGAAGGTTCACCACAGTGTGCCAGACAAAACCAGGAACGTGAAGATGTGAAATCATACACGACCAGTTGTCTTTGAATATACACCAACATGGTGCACACTATAATGTCTGTTGGACAGCTGACACATACGGAGTTTGGTCTTGATGTGTGGCGTGCTGGCAGCTGCTGTCCATGGTCCTGAACTTCAAATAAACATGACGGGTTGGCCTCCGTCACCAGTCTACGGTTATCTGTGCACTAAAGAGTGAGTGCATCAGCCGTGTGGACAAACACATTTATGATTGTCTTGTTTTGTTACTCGACGCTCAAGTATGAACATGGCCACATATCATCAGCCGCTGTCTGTGTCCTTCCCATTTCTGCGTATGTCAGGCTCTCTCTCATTAGCTGAGTTTACAGTCGCTTTTTACCCGTAACAAACTGCACAGTGGGTCTCAGACTTAGGACTGGGTGTCATCCAAGTTTGTGCTGCTCGAAAAGCAGCCCCGCTTTTAAACACACCCTCACTGCTCATTGTATTATTCCCACCTTATTAATCAGACTAAGACTAAGTTTCTAAAGTTCGTTGAATTAGCTGTTGTAATATTGACTGACCTTTAACCACCCACCCATGTGTCTTTCTGTCCACAGTGAGTCTGTCGTCACTCCGTGTCAGACGTCCTGGATCAGCAGCTGGTCCCTGTTGGTCCGAGCGGATGCCCTCTCCCTGCAGAGCACGGCTTTGTTTGCGCTGTGGGATGAGGTAGTAGGTTGTATAGTTTTAGGGTCACACCCGCACTGGGAGATAACTATTCAACCTACTGTCTTTCTCAAAGTGCCAGACACACGTCAGTGTGTCCTCTGAAGGCTTCCCTGGATCAACATGTTTGACTCTAGCTGCTCGCACAGTGTGAGGTAGTAGATTGTATAGTTGGAGGGTAGTGATTTTGCCCTGTTTTGGAGATAACTATACAATCTATTGCCTTCCCTGAAGAGTGTCATTGCTTCACATGTATTTATGATTACTGTATTCATACATGGTTGCTTCAAAGAGAGCTCTATAAACTTATTCTCACCAGACATTGTAGTGTGTTCTTTAGTTTCTGGAGTTGATCCTGAGCTGCAATGATTGTGGAGCTAATACAATGTTTGACAGCCATAAAGCAGGAGGTCTCTTTTTAGATTTCTCCATAGCAAATGAATAGGCGTGTCACAAAATCAACTTTATACTCCAAGTTATTTTTCTGTTTCGACTAACGAAATCAAAATGATCACGGTGCTTTTGCAGGTGAGCTGTTGTCCTCTGTACTCTTCTGCCATCTACTCACCTTATTTAAATGACACCATATGTACCATGATTATATCACATTTAATAACATAAATAAGTTATCTTTTTAAAGATAAGATATGCACGAGTTTGAATGTGTTGTCAGGGAATTTAAGGTAAACTGAACTGCTCATCTAAAACAAGACAATGCAAATCTTTTGAACAGTGCCTGTGTTCTTAAATTATCACTGTACCTACAACTTCTCCACTTTATTTGCCAATTCCTCACATTTTAATATTTTTCTATTAAATTTTTACTGCTTATTTGTTATTGTTGTTTGTCTTGATCACTCTGTGTGCAGCTGCCTTTCTTGGCCAGGTCACCTTGTGAAAGAGGTCTTCATCTTAATGCATTTTTTATCTGGTTAAATAAAGGTTATTATAATAAAAGAGTTCATATTCTAACAATAGCATATTTGTCTCCTAAAAAGAAGTTCACGTTCACTCTATGATATAAATTCACGGTGAAAATAGTGTCTGCCTTTGTTTTGTCCGTGTGATCATAAACTTCTCTTGTATTTTTTTTATTTCTAATAAAATGTAGAATTTGGGAAACGTTGTGGACTGTTAATCAGCATGGCGTGCACACACAAACATTAAATGCACCAATTAGCCATAATGTGACCGCCTGCCTAATGTTGTGTAGGCCCTGACTCATTGAGGCATGGACTCCACCACACCTGTGAAGGTGTGCTGTGGCGTCTGTCATTGTCTGTCTGATACACAACAAACTGCAGTGCACTATGTGTTCTGACATCTTTCTATCCAAACCAGCATGAACTCATTTAGCAATTTGAGCTACGGTAACATGTCTGGTGGATCAGACCACGTGGACCAGCCTTTACTCCCCATGTGTATCATTGAGCCACTTTAGTCAGCTGCTAACCACTGCAGACAGGAACACCCCACAGGAGCTGCAGGGGCGCAAATGTGGCCAGGACCGGCGCTGGTTCCAGTAGTAGATCAGAGCTCAGCTCTCTCAGTAAATCTCTGCGTGTACTTGGTCCAGACAAAGGTCTGTTCTGTTCAGGCACATGTGGTCCACCTGGGTCTGTGCCGGCACACTCAAACAGGTTCATTTTCTGGCCTTGACCTTTTGAACATGATGGTAGTAGTTGCACAGTTGTGTCAGCAGGTGGAGCTGCAGCCCTGTAACTAAAAGCATGGTTCTTCCTGCACTGAAGACCACCATGAAGTCAGCGAGTCAGGAGAAAATCTCATGTGATATATGAAGAGCATTAAAATGATCAAATATGAAAGAATTACTGGATAAGTAATGATGCATTACCTACAGCACCTCCCACCATCAACTCATTTATATGGTGTACCTGTGCACACTGTAAAAAAATGTCTTCATTTTCGTCAAAGAAATATGACGAAGATGAAATATGTTTTATTGTGTACAGTAAAACACAGTCATATTTCATGGAAACATTTTGAGGGGATTTATGCAAAAGAAAGTATTTTGTATTTGGAGACTGTTTATTGAACAGGAAAACACTGTAATATTTCATGGCAAAAGTATTATTTATACAGCATTAATATGGTATGTTCATGTCAGTTATATGACAAAACAACAGTATTATCCTTTACAGTAATATTAGGAAAAAGTTATACAGTGTTTGTTAGTTTATTACGGTAAAATAATTCTGGCAATCACAGCTGCCAGTTTTTTTTTTTTTTTTTTTTTTTTTACAGTACAACATATTTAATAATATTTACAATGTGGAGTATGGAGTAAGTATGAAGTAGCATAAAGTGGAAACACTCAAGCAAAAATATTCAATTAATACAGTATGTTCAGTTCATTCACACTGTGTGTGTGTGTGTGTGTGTGTGTGTGTGTGTGTGTGTGTGTGTGTGTGTGTGTGTGGAGGGGGGTCAAAACTTGTCATGAACAGTGGATCGGTGGGAGGGGCGTTTATTGCTGGAACCTGAATAAAACCGTGCCGGTAGCTGCTCGTCTATCAGACATGAGGAGGACGATCCAGAGCCCGGGGACAGTATGTGTGTGTGTGTGAAGAGCTGAACATCCAAGACCGGCTCCTGGTCATAACTGTACCCAGATCTGGTGCAGCAGCTGTGTGTGTGTGTGTGTGTGTGTGTGTGTGTGTGTGTGTGTGTGTGTGTGTGTGTGTGTCAGATAGAGAAGGACAGATGAGCTGAGCGTGTACCTGCAGGCTGAGAGTGTGTGAGCGGCTCAGAGGCAGATCCTCTGCAGAACACGCCCTGATAGAAAAAGGTAGACACACACAGGGACACACACACACACACATAGACACACACACACACACACATACACACACACACACACACACACACTCAGCCTGATCAGTGAGGAGCCGAGCTGCTTTACCTGAAAACAACAGCCCCAATGCTCCAGCACAGGCTCACAGCGCCGGACAGCAACCAAATGAAACCAGGACGAGTTGATTTCCACAAACTTTGGTTTGTCCCGAGGAGCTTTCTTCCCGTCTGCAGCCCGGAACACCTGGACTCCCCCCGGGACTCCGCGCACAAATAAGGCTGCTTGTTGCAACAGCAGAGCGTGAACACACCGGCTGGGGCTGAGCACCATGAGTAGGAAGGCACGGCGCTGGATTTTCCATTTTTTCCTGTGCCTTGGAGTTGTCTATTTGAAAATCGGGTGAGTTTTGGGGGATGTCCTGCAGGTGCTCTGCGTGTTTCCACACAAGATAAAGATTTAAAATAATTGGCTTTAAGAAAATGTGAGATTTATGATTTTATGAGGTGAAGGTCTGGTTAACCTCACATCACGTTAATTATAATATCACCAGACCGCATGCAGCCATCACACACAGTCTATTTCCTCATGTTATTCAAACACCTGCAGAGCCTCCAGACGGACAAACGCCACATTTTAACCTCTCACCTTCACCGCAGGGGTCTGTCATCGGTGGTGGCTCTGGGAGCGAGCATCATCTGCAATAAAATCCCCGGTTTGGCACCGCGTCAGAGGACTATCTGTCAGAGCCGACCGGATGCGATCATAGTGATCGGAGAAGGAGTTCAGATGGGGATCAATGAGTGTCAGTTTCAGTTCAGACACGGACGCTGGAACTGCTCTGCCCTGGGAGAGAGGACGGTCTTCGGGAAAGAGCTCAGAGTGGGTATGTTGCACCAAGGAAGACCTGTACATCCTCACTGACTGAATGTAATGTTCTTTTTATGTCCAGCTGAGTTCTGTGATGGGTTCAAAGTCATTTTATTGCACTTTATTCTCACATGACACTTATTGCTATAGAGGTCTGTGCAGGCAGGGCAGCTGAGTGTGAATCTGAACGGCACTACAGAAATATTGTTTCTGTTTTTGCAGGTTAGAAAGCTTCTAGATGCTTTTTCACACAGAGTTCCTCTTCACCACTGAGTTCTTCCTCCAAAGAGCCATGAAGACGTTGTTGCAACATGTCAGCGTGCCTTGATTTTCATAGTTACAGTGCTCACAAGATAGTTTTCTAACTAATAAAATAGTTATTACTGAGAAATAAGCTGTTCCATTTTTAAATTGCTGCCTAAGAGCACACTGGCGGCCTGATAATTGTGTGTTGCTTGCGCACAGGTTCTACACAGCATGCTTTCTTCATGTATTCTCAGTTGTATGTTGTCTTTACAGTTTGCACTGTCTGAGCAAGCGTTTAGGAAGTCGTGAAAAAGTTTTCAATTGCTATAATTTGTTCCAGAAATAGCCCCAAAAAAAGGAATTCCTCCGAGGTGCTCGACCTCTGACACTGACAAGAGTCTGAAGCTCAGACTCTGTGCATCTGCTCATGGTGGGAACATAAGCCACAGATTTGGTCCTGTGTGTGGAATAAGGCTCGAGGCGATGCTTGCTCCAGAGACAGGACTGTGGAAAGAGTCATATCCAACACACTGGTGTTCCACTGTCATCCGAGACAGATGCAGAGCTCAGTGTCATTTCTCACAGCAAGTGTCATTAAAGATTACAGCTCACATCTCGTTTGAGCCTTTAATTCATGCTGATTGCTGCATTGTACCTGACGGCCTTATATTATATCATACTGCCCGAGGTGTTTGTAGTATTAGCTGCAACAAATACGAGTGCAGTCTGGACGAGTCTCCTAACCCACAGTTAAAGCTGTGAGATCTCCTGTTTGATGTGTCAGTAGAAACAGTGATAACGCTTCCTGTCCTCATGAAGTCATCTGTGATCGGAACGGTTGAGGTGACACATTGCCATCTTTTACAGCGAACACACACTGTGATTCTCTGCATCCCCTCCACCTCCTGTTGCAGACCTACACCACCTATTCTCAGCTACGTCCTGTATGCCCCCCCCCCCCCCAAAAAAAAAAGCTTCAAGTTCAGACAAGTACTTTCTTCCAGGTTTACAAATTTACCTCCAGGTCCTGCAGCTTTGGCAAGAGGAGACGTTTTATGTCGACTGATTTTCTAGACCACTGCTTCAGGCAAGAGCTACACCTTTTTTTATGCATATCAAAGCTTATTTCAGGATTGAGGAATCCAGGTTTTACCCCAGATTTATACAATCAGGCAGAGTTCCAGGAGCCGGCAGGTCGTCTCGAGCGGTGCTCAGGGTCCAGCTGCCCTTTCACAGAGTCTGTCTGAATCCATTGTTTTGTTTCAGCAGACTGGAACACTGATAACTGACAGAACACATCAATTCAGGATTGTTTTTGGCAGTGATGCAGCAATGTACAGTATTTTGGCATTAGGATCAAGTATCCTCCCCACCCACTAAGCTGGCTACTTGAAGAAACTCTCTGTGGGTACAGGCTGCTTCTTTACCGGCTGATCAGAGAGCCGGATTAATATCTTTACATGTTCGATGGCCAGATGCTCCATGTCTGATCTACTTTGCACTTTGAAATTGTCTTTTCAATTGAAAGTGAATGTGAGTATGACAGCACAGAATTTTATCCACTGTGTGACAGAGAATGATCTAAAATCCTTGTATGGATGTGTAATTGTTGAAGATGATGACTTTATTGGAGTGCTCTTCATGTACTTCTGATCATCTTTGGATGCGTTCCACGTGTGGTCCAACAGGAAATGTCTCCATTTTAATTAAAAGAGGCAGTTGATCTGAAGCACTCAGATTTATGGAGTGGAAATCCATCCATGGAGGGAGGCTCTGCATGCCTCTCAGCTTCACCTCCACAGGATGGATCCTCCCACTGAAAGCATCTTTACCAAATGTACTCAACAGATTCACTGTTAATCGGCCAACATGTGTAGCTGTGCTTTTAGATTTAAAGATGAGTCACAATCCTGCAGGTTCTTTGATTGTAACTCAACAATGAAGCCAAGCTACTTCCCGAGAATTAGCTCCATTATATTTTCTGCAAGATCCAGTTCATCCAGAAGTTTATCTGCTGTAAGAGAGCTTGATTAATGAATTGGACTTGGCTTGACTCATGGATTTTATGATTTGGTTTGAGGCAGCTATGCCAGGTATGTAAGGAGGCTTGACAGTGTCTGAAATAGTGAATCCTGTTGCCGGCAATTGTGATTAAAAATGTCTTCTCTTTATCACAGGCAGTAAGGAGGCTGCATTCACCTACGCTATCATCGCTGCTGGGGTCGCCCATGCAGTCACTGCGGCCTGCACCCAGGGGAGCCTGAGCGGCTGCGGCTGTGACAAGGAGAAACAGGGTTTCTACAACCAGGAGGAGGGCTGGAAGTGGGGCGGCTGTTCTGCCGACGTCCACTACGGCCTGGGTTTCTCTAAGGTGTTTGTGGATGCACGGGAGATCAAGCAGAATGCCAGGACGCTCATGAATTTACATAACAATGAAGTGGGACGCAAGGTAGGTTTGTTATTCTGCAGCTAACCTTTTATTTAGTTTGAACAGGTCCAAAACCAACCAGCAAGAAGATCTTAAGAAATCTGGACAAATCAGGGAACATCTAAGATGTCTATGATTTATGCACACTACTTGCTGTACATTGTTTCAAGCGGTATCCCAGCATGCACCGAACGAGTGGCAGGATGCTCCCTGAACAATCTGTCACATACCTCAACCCAGGATATCTGCCAATACCGTCTAGTGATCTGACACCAGAGCGCTCTTTTTTCCTAGTTTCAAATCTGTATACATACTGCATGGAACTCTTGGAATCAGGTTTATGTGAGGTAACATGAGACCAGGGATTACTGTGTCACTAAAAACTGAGTCAGGCAACCTGCCACGACTGAATGAATGTAACTGGTAACGGAAAGACTGAATTTTATAATGACACTGACAAAGAAACTGTTCTTAATGTGGATTGGTCACATCATGGCCGACACCAGATCCAGCGTATCGGATCAGTGCATCCGCCGGTTGACACACGTAGTTTGGCAAAAGCCTTCACATTCACAGCCAAGACGGAGTCTTTGGTTCAGAGGCTGATCACTGAGCCACCGAGGCAGGGAACTCTGAGTGCTGTTCAGAAATGAAAGGCTGATGTTGAACAGGCGACTTTAAGAAACTTGATTCTGATGCAGGGGGATGGCGCTGCAACAGTAGCTAAGAAGTTAGCATCAGCTGATGTAAAGCTGTAGATGGATGTGTGACAGCTGAACGTGTGAGGCTTCACTATGTATTCCAAACTGTCACTCGGAAATAATTACTTGTAATACTCAGAGAGTAGAGTAAAGGTGAATCATCTGGTCTTTTATGATGATACACAGTTCACGTCATGTCACTCATCCCATCAGTACACTTGTTTCTAACTCTTGGGTGCTTATTGTCTATGATCTGCAGTCACTTTTTACAACAATGCAGCAAGAGAGTTCCTAAATGGTTAAAAATGGAGTAAAATCAAGAGTTACTGAGGACAGTGTGCATGTAAAAGTGCATTAGCCAGATCCTGATGCTCTTTGCCTTTAGACAGATCAATGCAAACTACACGACTGTCCACAAAATGGCCCCACAAGAAAGCAATCTATTCACTAAAGTTACAGCAGCCATGTGATAGATCAGTGTAGGTCTGAAGGACGACTTCTAAAAACACTGCACTAATGTCTGAAAAGCAAATTGTTTCCATTAGTTTTAAAGGTTAATGCAAACGTACCTGCAGCTCACGAATCTTGAACATTAAATGATGTAGTAGAGTGATAGCATAGCTTCTAATAGAGCTCTGTAGCAAAGATCTGAACATGGATAAAGGTTGACACTGATGGAAGAGCTCTGGGAAAAATGCTCATTTGCATTCTTGACCTGGGTCACACGAGGAGTTATTTACCAGTCTCGCATGTGTAACTGCCACTTAGCTTAGCTTAGCAATAAAGACTGGAAACAGCTAACCTGGCAAAACAAGCAATTATTGGTTCATCTCCTAAGAAGTGGTAGCTGCAGCCCAGTGCGGCCTGAGAGATTTGCAACAATCGAATCCCAATGGCTCTTCAGTTACTCCTTTTATCGCACAGATATGAGCATGACAGTTGACCCCATCGTGGATTTAGCTGAATTGTTTCAGATGTTTTCAGGGAAAACATTTGATTTCAGTTTAAACATTTCTGCTGTTTGTCTTTGTGGAAATATATACACTAGTCTTTATCAGAGAAACATACATTAAAATGTGGACGACCTCCCAAAGGGCTCTGCATGTAAGAGCTGAGAAGCTGAGCAGTGAATATGCAGAGATAGATTTCATGTCAGTGTCATAGTGACAGGTTGTGGCCTCATTCCGGAGGAAAGACGAGCGCTTTCATCTCTCGACGAGGCTTCATATTTGAGGTCTGGCATCAGTTGGAATGTGATACTGTGTGTGAATCTTTTAATATGCACGTGCTAAACTGATACCTCTGTAATTATTGTAGTAAGGCTTTCATGTTAAATTGGAGATGATGTCAGTGTGTGTTTTGAGTGCCAACCTTCAAATTTCTTGAGAAGAATAAACAATAGTGTAAAAGGTGCCACGGGAGGCTTACACGGGTTCTGTTAGACAAACAATGGCAGCGTCGTTGGCATTTCACTTCACTGAACTCCATGAATTAAATGTTTGTCAGGTCTTGGGGGCATGACCACACAAAGCTGTATGCATCCAAGGCTTTTGACAATTACCCCACGAGACTCCAGAAAGTCTGAGGCTACATCGGAGTGGAATAATTAAAAAGCAGAGTGAGGCTTCTCTAATGCCAGCGAGGGTTCCCACTCAGTGAGGAGGAAGGAGGGTAAGCTGATGTCATTCAGCCCGAGGCACACAGAGAATACCCCGGCTGCTTTGCCAAACACACGGAAAGGTTCCACTCTAACCCTGAAAAGGCCTTTCACCGCTGCCAATCTGCTCGCTATAAATGCATCGACGTGGTCACAGACCAAACTGTCTCTTTAGTCACCACAAGAACTCGTAAATTAACCAAGCTCCTGTCTGAATTTGTCACTTTTACAGATTCACTTCATTCTGATATACAAAGAGACGTTTCTCCATTGTTGCCATCCACAGTAAAGCAGTTAGATACAGTAGATCCATGAAAACAAACACCAGATTTCTGTGTGGACGCAGAGGACAATGGATGCTTTCAATCTGTACTTGAATGCAGAAGAAAGAAATCTGATAAAAATATTCAATTATTGGTTTTCTAACTGACTCATCTGTCTGTAATTCTGTCTGTTTTTTAATTAACTGGAGGCATTAATTAAAAATACAAATGAATCAGTGATTCAGCATCATTGTAGTTTTACAGCAGGAAGCTTAAAGGTACATGGGTTCAAGCTTCGGAAACCCTGTATCCTACATTTCCCACAAGGCAACCTTATTAGACCCTCTTGGCTGGTAAATGTTCACATCTTTCCAACTCCACACCTCAGTTTGTAACAACCCATTAGAGATTAAAGTCTCCAAGTTAAGATAACCCCGATGACATCACTATGACATCGCCAGGTTTATTTTCTCTGACTTGTCTGGAGTCACAGACGACATATACTGTATATACCTGCCCCTCATTGCCTGCTTGTTTTCATATTTGTTACATGGCTGGATGCTGTATCTGTCACACTCATGCTTGGCTGATTTTATTTTAAAAACTTCATGTTATTCCACTGCTGTTCAGCCCCTGGTGTTTGAATATAAGACACCTCTCAAAGCGTAATGTTAGAGGTTTGAAAGATGTTTATCAATCATAACAGTGAATAACATGACATGTGCGGAGTCAGAGAGTTTCCATACATTTCTATGAGTGTTTCTTCCATGAGTGTGTTTTGAGGCTCAACCTGTCTTGTAAAAGAATGGCACGTACATAGCTACTAGCCATAGGGTGACATACTGTAGCAGCTCTGAGATCTCTGGAATGCTTACATTCATTTGGAATGCTAGAAAACTTTTGTCTCAACCTGTTGAACTATTCATGCAATATGTTCGACTGAGTATTTCTGTGGACTCTGATGTTTCTCACCCGCTCATTATAGAAAGACAGTAACAAACACACTGCAAGAAATAGTGTGAAATGGTGGAACTTTTTTATCTTTTGTGGAATTTTATGAGTGAAAGCTGAAAGATGAAGGTGTGGAAGACTTCACCTGAACTTTTCCTCCATGTTGTAGGTTCTGGAGAAGGGCATGCGCCTGGAGTGCAAGTGTCATGGTGTGTCAGGATCCTGCACCACTAAGACATGCTGGACGACGCTCCCCAAGTTCCGTCAGCTGGGATACATGCTCAAGGACAAGTACAACCAGGCTGTGCACGTGGAACCGGTACGAGCTAGTCGCAACAAGCGCCCCACCTTCCTGAAGATTAAGAAACCCCACTCCTACCGCAAGCCCATGGACACGGAGTTAGTCTACATCGAGAAGTCTCCTAACTACTGCGAGGCCGACCCTTTGACAGGCAGCATGGGAACACAGGGTCGCCTTTGCAACAAAACGGCTCTGCAGCCCAACAGCTGCGACCTGATGTGTTGTGGTCGAGGATATAACACGCACCAATACTCCCGCGTTTGGCAGTGCAACTGCAAGTTCCTGTGGTGCTGCTATGTCAAATGCAACACCTGCAGTGAGAGGACAGAGGTGTATACCTGTAAATAGAAATATTTATTGGATGTGTATTAAGACGCACAGCTAGACTGGACTTTGCGTGAATGTGTGTGTGGGTGCATGTTGTTCGTGTATTTCAGAACAAGAGTTGTCTGTGGCTGACAGACACATGTGGAGTGACTGCCTTCCTGTTTTGGCGTCACGACAACCAGTTCCTCCAACATGTGATGATTATACTGATGCCAATGGACATCTGCCATGACACTGGACTTCAACCTATGGGCTCATAAATCGTGTTTTTATTTTAGAATTTGAACTCCATTTCATGCCCCAGGCTTGACTTCTCTGCAAGCCACACTGGTCTATTGGCATGCTTCACCTCAAACAGTGATTGATAGACTAATAATTTATTCAATCAAACTACTGATGATTTTGAAAATTCACTGTTGACGATCTGTTAACATTTTTAGTTGGCGTAGACGCCTTTTAGGCATTTTAGTGAAACAATATTCAAGTGCACTTATAAGCGAAAAACATTTTTTTAACCAGACATCTTTTACACACTGGAGCTGAAAACTGAACTGAACTCGACTAAATGACATATTTGAGACCCTGCAGCTTATGTGCATTAAGCCTAGCAGGGGAACATGAAACTACTGATCCTGGGCTCGGTATGATAGTATTGTTTTCTACTTGTTTCTGTCCCCTCTCCCCTCCTACAGTTTGCTGCTAGTTGTCTGGAAAGTCATGGAGTTTGTGACTGAGCAGCCATATTGACTCTTGAAGCTAAAGCTGACACCACCAGAAGCAAACGCGAGCTTCCAGACAAAAATTCCCCTTAATGTTGGTTGATAGAATATATTTTGTAAGAGATTATTTTTATATAATATGTTTTTTTTATTTATTTTCTGTCTCTATGTAAGATATTTTCCCTTAGTATTTCTAACTGTTCAGTTACTGAGTTCAAAAAGGAAATGACCCACTGGAACAAATGTGCCTTGTTCGTCAGCAGCAGAATATAATAATGTTATACTGAAATATGCGGTATTGTGATTTTTAACCCATTTTCAAGACACATGATATCACCTGGCTTTGCTGCCGATAGAGAGCCAAAGTCCTGATCTGTCTCTCTAAAAATGTTTTCATGTGATTTACTATCACCGTTATCTATTACAGCTTTTGCTATTGACGGTATGCCAGTGGTACACATCAGTAACACACCAGTAATATATCAGCGTAACTGTTGGTCTCTCCCGTATCTATGATATCCACCCATGGTTTTTTGTCGACTTTCCATCTTTTTGACTGTAATCTCTGTTGACTAGCCGTAGGCACTCAACTGTCCTCTGTTGAACTTGTAAAGTTTAACCAGCAAAGGTCTTCTGTGGTGCTTAGCAAAAACAGAAAAATAATACATGCACGTAAATAAATATTTTACATAAAACCATGCTTTTTACATCCATTTTTAGTCATTTGTGTAAATATAAATGTAAATATGAGGAGATCATTAGACTTCAGGAACAGAATTTGGGAGATACGCTTTCACTTCGGCTCTCTATACGGTCAAACACAAATAGGCAGTTTGTGCTTTTTATCAAATCTCTTACTAACACCAGCGAGGGCTGGGTATCATTTCATATGAACCTTTTTTGGCCTTGTGCCTTCAGTCAGAGAGATGACAGGAAGTGAGTGGGGAAATAGATGGGGCAACAAAACTAGGATGTTCAGGTGGACCTGGATGCACCAGCTGTAAATCATTTGACATTTTTGATATTGCTGAACATACTATACCAGAGTTCAACACAAAAACAAAAGAAATAAAACAGAAACAGAAACTGAACTGATGAAATGATATCACCCAACTGCTGTAGTGCTCTTAAATCACAGGTCATTGTTGTCCTGTTTATGTAAAACCAAGTTGTCTTTTCATTGGTCTGTTTAATAAATGTTTTATCAGAATGAACAAAAGGAAGTCATTTTGTATTTAATACACATTTTTCATCACGAGGAGCAGTCAGGGTGGAGTTGGGTGTGATTGAGGGTTCTGCGGTGCAGACGGTGTCACAGCAGTGTGTGCCTCGCTGAGCAGTGGGAGTGAGGAGCTGCTGGCTGATGGATTACTCTGACATCTGCTTCATTCACTCCTCAACAACGTTGCTACAACAACCACACTGTGTCCCCCAAAAATGCTCCTTGTCTCATCGAGAGGCCAGACTGCCCATTAACAAAATGGTAACCATGCAAAACCCTGATAAAATTTGGATGCTATTTATTTTGTGGAAATGGCAAATGGGACGAACGCAGGGAGGGGCTTTACAATTGCAAGGGGATGATGTCAAGAAGCATTTCAATCTGAGCAACAGAAAAGGTCTTAACTCCCAGAATAATCGACACAAAACATTCCTCAGCTAAACTTTGCCTCAATAGAGTGACGCTCTCAAAAGGCAGCTGGCCAAACAGCCTCAGTTAGAGTAACACCAAGCCTCTGTCACTGAGAACTCGACAACATTATCAGAGCGTCTCGCAGAGCCTGACTTGTTACAAGACTCACTGTTCTATTTATGTCTAATGATGTGACTTCAAAACAATTCTGTCAATATGAAATAAACAGACACATTCACAGACAGAGAGCTAAACATGCTTAATTAATATACTTTATCTAATGACCATCCCTTCTTCTCACTCACAAACCTCTGTCCATTTATCTCTAACACTAGTCCAACTTCCAAATAATGTCTCATTCATAAAGGCCTCATTCATTTATTAATGCTTTATAGTTATTATATAAGTTATAGTTCATTATTAGTGACGAGTGCCTACGACACTCGTCAACTATTGTTCTTCTGCGTGTTTCATGGCATTATTATTCATTTTCCGCCCTTTTTTGAACATTAATGCGGCCCGCAGCGGTGAGAGGACCCCAACAAATTATATATCAAAACGTGCGTCTTGATCCCGAATCGAGTGCTATTACTTTTCTAAGAGATTCGCGTGTTTTTCGCGAATTTATTCTGGAAAAACTGCGAAAAATTTCCCATAGGGAATGAATGGGGAGGCCTGAAAAAAAGTACATTTCAACAGACATTTTCAACAATGAACTGCTCTGGCATACTTTCACCGAGAGACTGCATTTGAACTTTAAAACGGAGGTATGCTTCCCTTATCTTCAGGGATTCACGACACTCATCGACAGCTTTTACCGTTTTTAAACTATCAAGGCTCAAAGTTGAGCAGGTTTTTAGTCAAATTTCTGGGTTTATAATGGGTGTGTATGTGGCGGAATGTTTGAGCTAGAGTGGATGACATCATCAGCTTGAGTGAGGAGCAGGGAGAAAAATCAGTGAAAAAATAAAACGTATTCGACTTCCGTGGCCTCAAATGCCCCACTACAGACATGATTATCCCCTCAAATGTAGGAAAATTCGAGGTGATCGCAGTGATAACACTGTTGAAGCTGTCTCTTTTATAGTTTTGGCTCCATACAGGCTAACTGATCGAGTACTCCCATCCTCAGCCTCATTCACTCCCATGTTAAAAAAGGAGGGAAATTTACTTAAGGAAGGCAGAAGTAACGTTTCTCTCTCTTGCTCCTGAGGGCACGTTTCTTCATTTATCGACACAAAATAACTATGTAAAACGATCAGGAAGGGCATGCGATGCCCCCAGTTATGTCGGTTCAATGATTGGAAATACGGTTTGGCCATAGAGCCCTCCTCTTCGAGGGCTGGTCTCAGCATTTTCCCTCTCTCTCTGTCAGGATTTTCAACTGCCGTTCCAACTGACAACAGTTGCAGAAGCCCAGTGGCGGCCATTTGAGCAGTTATTGGCTTCATTTGAACTTGTCTGTGTAAAATGGCCGACAGAGACAGCAGAGCAGCTAGCACATTAGCGCTAGCTGTAAAGACATGCTAACTGCTAACATTAGCGGCCAATGCTAAAATTAGTGCAAATGGTAATTGCTAGCACGTCAGCGCTAGCAATTAGCATTAGCCACTAATAACCAAATACATGCTACTTATTAAAATGCTAATGCTAACATGTTAATGCTAATTAACATTAGCCACTAGGGATGTAACAATACATCATGCCACGATTAAAATCGGTACAAATGTGTGACGACTCGCATCGGTTGACAGAAAAAATGAATCGCGATTCTTGGCGAATGCGAGAGAAGTAGGATATGATCGTCTTTTTTTTAATTAGAAATAGGTTACGTTGTGGCTGCAGCTTCCACTGCCGCGTCTGCCTTTCTGTGTCTCACACACACACACACACAAACACACACCCCTACACACATGCGCAGTAGTGGTAATCGGCGTCAGGTCTGACTGTACTGTAAATGATACCATAACACAGATCCTCCAGGAATTCACGATGTTGCAATTTGCAACTTCAACGCAACTTCAGTGAATCCCCGTGAATTCAGGGGTGTTGCAATTTTAACCAATCACCGCAACTTCTGCGCAGTCTGCACGGGGGATTAAAGTCGGGCCAGGGACAGCCACGCGGTGCGGGAGGATCCCTTCGTGGGACCTCTTCCCGGCGCTGGCTGGCCCCCGCCGGGCACATTTCCTCCGAGGTGGTGCGCCGCGACCGGCTCTGCGTTTACAGCGCCCGGACCTCGCCGTTTCCCGGGGCCGTGGACTCTCATTAAAGGGTAAATGAGCTATCATCTTGTTGTTTTTATTTTCAGTTAGCTCATACTTCAAGCTGAAAGGTAATGGTCAGATCAGCTGCTTGCTGGCAGCCCTAATAAGAACACAAACTGCTTGAGAGTTTCTGTAAAGAGAGATTTTTTTCCTACAAATAAAAAGATATTTTTATTTGGTCATAATTTGTCTGTAGCTTATTTTGATTAAAAAAAAATCGTGAAAAAATCGTATCGTGAACAAAAAATCGTGACTCGAATCGAGTCGTGAGTTGAGTGTATCGTTACATCCCTATTAGCCACTAAGAATTAAATACATGATCATTGTTAACATGTTAATGTTAACCTGCTAAAGCTAATTAGTATTAGCCTTAGGAATTAAATACCTGTTAATGTTAACATGCTAATGTTAATTGCTAGCACGTCAATGCTAGTCACTCATTTTTAGTCATTAAGAATACATGCTAATGTTAATATGTAAGGTTAACATGTAATGTCAGCGCTAGCAATTAGCCTTAGCCACGAATAACCAAATACATGCTACTTGCTAATATGCTAATGCTAACATGCTAATGTTAATTAGCACTAGCCACAAAGAATTAAATACATGCTAATTCTACCATGTTAATGTTAATTGTTAGCCGTCTGCGCTAGCAATGAGCATTAGCCACGAAGAATTAAATACATGATCATTGCTAACATGTTAATGTTAATTAACATTAGCCACTAGGAATTAAGTACATGCTCATGTTAACATGCTAAAGCTAACCTGCTAATGATAATTGCTAGCGCGTTGTCTGTCTAAAATGACAGACAATGACAGCAGAGCAGCTAGCGTGTTAACGTTTAGCATTAGCCATTAAGTATTAAATAAATGCTAATGTTAACATGCTAATGCTAACCTGGTAATGGTAACCTGCTAATGCTTATTGATTACTATTAGCCACTAAGAATTAAATACATGCTCATTGATAACATGCTAATGCCAGCATGCTAATGTTAACTGCAAGCACGTTAATGCTAGCCACTCATTTTCAGTCAGTAAGAATACATGTTAATTGCTAGCACGTCAGAGACAGCAGAGCAGCTAGCTCATTAGCGCTAGCTGTAAAGACATGCTAACTGGTAACATTAGCGGCCAATGCTAAAATTAATGCAAATGCTAACATACTAATTAACATTAGCCACTAAAAATTAAAGACATGGTAATTGTTCACACGCTAAAGTCAATTGCTTGCGCGGGAGCGCTAGCTGCTCCTGTGTCTAAATAAACATGTTAAAAATGACCATTTGAGGTGTGCTTTTTGACTACAGACCCCCGGCAACAGCCCACTCGTCACTCTCAAAATTTCTGCCGGAATTTTCTAGTTATGTATAATATAACAACAAATATGAAACTGTTTGCTATTCAATGTTAGAATGAAAATAAACAAATGTGGGTCCCCCGGTTAACTGCAAGCTTTACAAGTAATTGTCCTGTTATCTCCAGGTGTCAGGTTTTCCTATGCCATTCTACCATGGTACCTACCATGGTAATGTCAGAAGTACAATGGTAGTACTATGGTTTAAAATGGGATTTTTATAGATTACCTTATTTTGTCATAATTGAATTAATGGTAACTACTTTTATTCTGCTTAATTCAGATCAAGAACTACTTAATATGGTACACCTTGCCTGTAATGTAAGTGATTGGATGATTTATTAAGATTGGTGGAGTGATATGAGGTAACATATTCAACCGGTCACGGTGGATCCACCAATGAGCTTGGGTCTGCTCGAGGTTTCTGCCTGTTAAAAGGAGGTTTTTCCTCGCCACCGTCGCCAAGTGCTTGCTCGTGGTGGAACTGTTGGTCTCTGTAAATAATATTATAAAGAGTACGGTCTAGAACTGCTCTGTATGAAAAGTGTTATGAGATTACTGAAGTTATGATATGGCGCTATATAAATAAAATTGAATTGAACTGAATTGAACGTAGTGAGGTAATGTATCATGTTGGAGGTCAGCGTTCAGTTGTCCTGCTGTTGAAGCAAAAGTGGTTAAAGTGGTTAAGCTTTTCTTTGACCCACATCTTGAAAGTCATTTAATTCACTAACAGTCAACTTTATAGTTACTGCTAAGATCAGTACAACAGTATACTATTCCATGGTTTCACGTTCAGTGTTTCCAGTTTTATTTTGTAATTCTTCCCTCTCCTTGTGTCTGTACCTTTACTTCCTGCTGTTGTTGTTTCCTGCCAGTTTTGATTTGATCCTCTATTCACCCCTAATCGTTTTTACCTGTTTCTGATTTAGTTTTCACCTGTGTCTCATATCCTGTCCTCACTAATCCATTTAGTCTTTGTGTTCCCTTGTATCAGTGTTAGTTTGTCTTCGTACCATGTCCAATGTTTCAATGATTCCTTGTGTTTAGTATTCTTTTGGATGTTTGTCCTGCACCTTGCCTTATTTATGTGGACGATTGATTTTCTACCTGCTCCCTGTTGGATTTGTTTTCTTGTTTGGAGTTCCTCACTAACCTGTAAGTCAATTTTTAAATTTAAATGCTTCCTGGTGTCTGCGTTTGGGTCCAATACTTAATATCCCCCATTACCAGGGTTGACCAAATGTAACACATGGCACCCGACTATTACCAAGGTCAAAAATGAACTTTCAGTCTCAACTTTCAAGCCTGCTGTTCATGAATGAGAAGACTTTGAAGGGCTCAGGTTGGAAATTTAAACAATCTGGGGAAGATCATGTGATATGATGTGACGCTCCAGAACAGCTATGAAATGGACCTTGTGGTAAGACTGTTTTGTCAACAGTCCCTGGCTGGTGTTAATCCTCCTCCAGCATTACTTGCTTTAACTTGTTGGTTAGATTCTCAGGAAGACCTTCTTCAACAGAAAAATGGATTGATTCCACTGGATCAGTTAGACTTAGTAACCTTTGGCTTACCAACAAGTGTAAAATGTTAAAATGTCACAATATAGTGTCAATTATAATTTCCCCTGAGGTGAAAATTGCTTCTTTAGTCCGACTAACAGTAACACATCCTAAACAAATGAACTTTTCAGCTTTATTAAACAGAATAATATTCTGTAAATCAAATATTTTGCTATAATGTGTAGAACCAAAATGCTAATTTGCATACACAGTTCATTTGTTAGTTGTCCAAATCAAATCTTCTTCCATATACAGTGTTACATGTTTCATTTTGTCATACATGTTGTTTTAACTATCCCTTAAATTAAACCATGCACTTCTTAAGATGAGCAGAGTGACTACGAACACACACAGTTAGAAGTCAGAACACAGCACTGACTCATCCTCCACAGGCCTGTCAAAAACCACACACCGAAAGGGGATCATTGAAGCGCTAATGAACTGCTTCATGGTGTTTTTCCTATAAACACCAGTGCGTTACTGCCAAGGTCCCTGGTGTTTAATGCCTCTGCTTGTTCAAGGGGGTCTGGAAGCCTCGCCGTGTCTGTCTGCGTTCAGTGCACCTGTGAACACCTGCACTGAGGTGCTAGTCCAAAATGTATGACTGCCTGTCTTCCACGCGTGAGCTGGCAGCTACTGCTTCAACTGCCTAACCACTGTCTGTGCCTAAAGCTGCTCATGTGAGAGCAAAGTAGACACATTTCATTTGTGCACAGCTTAATTCTTTAACACAGAACTGTTTTCAGATCAGGGTCTTTTAGCGTGAAAAGCTGACAGGTCGGTGCTCAACTGCAAATGGCTCTGGAAGCTGACACGCTCGGCTTGTGCAGGAGAGATTCTTTGTCAGAGCGTTGATTATTTAAGACAGGGGCTGCTTAATAACTATCATTATAGCAGTACCTTGAGAGCGAGGGCCAATCAGGGTCCAAACAGAAATCTCCTCTGCCAACAATGACATCGTAGCCAAGGAATGAGCCGGGAACAAGGCACACATAGTTTGGAAAACCAAAGGCTGTTATGAAGATTTTAATTGAAGGATGCATAAATCAAACATTTCATATCACAAACTTTAAAGGCTGCATCTCCAATAAATCATCATTTGGCTCAGAAGTGATTGAATAATGAATGATGCATTATTTGTTGGTTTAAATGGGCCATGGTTGGGGCATGCTAGATAATGATAAATCTGTAGCCCTGAGCTAAAACCTCTGCCGTCTGGTTGTAAAATGTTTTCCGTGCTGAAATGGCCTCAGTGTTGTTTGTAGAGGTGCTTTGCATGAAGTTTTTGGATTTAAAGGTTATGTTTCCTGTCTGCCTCTACTGACTTTTAGTCTTGCAGATAGTTCAGATTACAATTGATCAGGTTTGGAGAGATCCACCTCAGAGATTTTTGCCTCCACTGTAATATTAATGGATGAATAATTGTTAATGATTGTTGATGAATAATTTTCATCAATGTTTCCCCAACAATTTTCATTGACAAAAACGAGACTATAGCTAAAGAAAAATTAGTTTATGATGGAAAAAAATGACAAAATCTACTGAAACGTATAATAAAGATGAGATGAAAATGTTCAGGAGACATGAATTAGACATGAGTTAAACACATTAAACAATGACAATTGCAGACTGACTAAAGAAGTGTTTGATTGTTGCTCATCTGAGATCGATGTGATATGGCTGAAAAATCATTTCATTAGTTGATAATCACCTCAAATTAAGAATCATTATGCATTTGTTACCTTAGAATCAGTTGTTTATATCTACAGACACTGCATGTCCTGTTCTACAGAGTCCGCCATGTTACCCGCCATGTTGTAGCCCGGAGCAGACAAACTAAACACTGACTCTGCTCTATGGCATTACGTTTGTCACAGGTTTTGTGGCCACCATAGGACGGTGAGACAAGGGGTTGCAAACTAAATTGTGAACACTGGTCCCACTTCTTGTATTTCATGATTTATTCAAATTCAATTTTTGTTTTTCTCAATAAACCAACATTTCCACTTGAGCCAAGCATCAAAACTTCTTTTTTTTTCTTTCTCGATATTTCAACTTTATGTGCAAACTGTGCATAAACACATGATGGAAACAGAGTGACGAGAGAGAGACAAATAAGAGAAACATCTGGAGTTTTTGGCAGGTTTGGAATGCTGAGCCTGAGGTCCACAGTCCACACATAAACACACACACACACACATGTGCGCGCACACACATACACACACACACAGAGCATGTTATTAGTTTGATAGAGATACTGTCTGTACTGTTACCTGCGACGTTTGTGTCCAATGAACAAAGATTAAAATAACACAAATAAACCCGGGCTGTAAACACTTCCTGTTTCATTGTGAGCACACTTTAAGCTTACTGAAACAAACACACAATTGACAAGCAGGAAGAATTCCTCCACCAAACAGCCAAAAAACGTTGAAAAATACCCATTTGATTTTGTTAACTGAGACAGCTGAAGCCTCGTATTAGCTTTGGCTCAGTTTTTGAATGCCTTTTGAACCATGAATTTTATCCATCTTTTACAGTGGAGTTGAGTTACGGCACAACTGCGTGAACAGGAGCAACAGCAACCAGTAACTGAGTCCTTCCAACCCTTCAAGTCCTGAACAATGACTTTCCAGTTGTTGTTGTTGTACTTTCACTGGTAATCTTTCCTGAGTGAAGGTGTCACTGTGGACACAATGCGCTCATGATATTCGTGACAAAAACACATTTTGTAAATGCTACATAGAACTCTATATTTAAGGGATTATACATGTTTCGAATGTAGCAGTCATGCCAACTATCTGCTTTTTCCACCTCAGTCCAAACAGAGATCAGTGTGTGGAGCAGGTATAGAGACCTCCTGCCATCGGCACTGAGGCGTCATGAAGTTGTGCTGTGGTTACGCACTGAGACATGAAGCCATGCAGGAGGTCCCAGGCCCCCTTTGTTTCCCCTGCAGTGATTGACAGGCAGCTTAATCCCAGTGAAGCCAAAGGAAATAACATCAAGATGCACTTAATTACACTTTTTTTCTCCTGCAGGCCTTTCTACCACATGTGTGGTGTGTATCTGAAATTACACTCCACGCATGAAAAGGATTAGAAGTGATTCTCATGCTTGTGTTAGCTTGCAGTTCATACCAATTTGTGGAGTATATAGAAAAGTATCACGCTGTTATTAGAGCTTACAGCGCAGGGGAACTAAATTATGAGTTGTCCCTACAAAGGTTTACATCAGACACTACACCCTCTGCTGCTTTGACTGTAAAAAAGTGTGAAGAATGCAATAATGACACATGGTGTGCACCGTATGAACCGCTGTACTGACAGCACATGGGAGGTATGTCCCTGTGGCCATGCTGACATGAAAACCAAATAAGCAAGCATCAGCTACACAAACGACTTCCTGCTTTACGCCCAGCAAGCTATAATTTTTCTCCAAATAAAAGGAGCATATAGAGCTATTAAATGATGAGAAAACTGTCATGTCTGAAGCAGTGTGGGTGGAGAGCTTGAATCAACAACTTATCCCAGTCCTGCACACTGTTTTATTTGTCGCGTGAACGGCTCTGATTAATCATAGCAGGGATGGTTCTTTATAAGAGAGAGCAGGTATGCTTTAAGTGCACTGCAGAATTTGCTTATTCCTGATGGTTTCATCACCCCACACCATTCACAGTTGATTTAGGCCAAGGAATGTGGTGGATCATCCGGCAGCGGAGAGGGCAGCTGAACCTGAGGTACCTGGAAAACAGTTGTGACAGTCATGCTAAAATAAGTTTGAGTAATGAACAGCCTGATGACAGACTAATGCTGTATCAATATATCCCAAAACAATTCTCTTCTCTCTTCTCTTCAAATGCTTGGAATGATGAATGAGAAGCATTTATAGAGACTGTTATTGCACAATCACAGAGCTTGTATCAATGCCATAACCAGTTATGTTTTCTGTCAGTCCAGCCTCATGTTGTTGCTCTCTATTACTGATAGGTAGAGCGTGTTTAAGCTTCTCTCTGCTAACGTCATTGTCTTACAGCTCTTCTCAGCTGTGTTTCCAGCAGCTGTCTTTAGTGAAAAAGCTCAAATAAACCCACTGTATGCTAGCTACAAGCTGGTGAATATAGTGGATGAGTTGGTGGAGACCAAAACAGAGCTAAAAGCAGAGTGAATGTTGGACTTGTCTTTGTTGTGTGGACAGAAACATCACTTAATAATAAATAGACCTTTTTCACTGCAGCCACTGATGCTTGTAGTGACTGTTCAACTTCGTTTCAGTCACTTGGTAGGTGTGAGGCGATTTCCTGATGCGTTTTCCATCAAAACAAGAATTAGAGTTTGGCTTAGGTTTCTTTGCTGTCGTTTATTGAAAGGTTGCACATAAATACTGGTACTTACACACGAGGACTTTGTGATATACGGTGGTATTTCTTGTCTTGGGGCTAAACGTTAAAAAACAGTTACTTATTCACACGTCAAGCAATTATGGAACATTTTCACCTGATGAATTTAAGTTCAATATTTTCTTTTAGCTCAGTTTTGGTCTCTACCAGCTCATGAGCAGAAGATCTGGATGTTTAGCTGCTAAATGCTGCTTGATGGTGATCAATTGTGGTGATAGTGGAAGCAGTGATAGTGGAAGCAGTGCTGGTTCATTCCCCCAGCCACAGACACCAGACCAGACCCAATAGAGCAGTTACATATAACAGATCTTTAAACCTACAAGGCCTCAGTGGACTTGTCACCTCTAACGTCCCTGGAGCAGACAGGAAACCTGAGCTTTGTTTTTCTCTTGAGTTGTGGGTGTGCTTACACTACCTGTACAGGACCTTGCCACACGTTATCTTTACGTCCAATCACTTGTCTGTTTTCACGTATGCATTCCCTCAGTTAGGAAACTATTCTGCTCACATTCATCAAGCACATATCTTTATGAGTTTCATGAGGAATTACTGAGATAAGACACGCTTATATTGTAAATGTGCATGACTCTGGAGTTTGCACCAAAACTGCATGCTTCAACAGCCTCTGTGGTAGAGCTCTTAATCACAGTGGGAGGAAGTCATTCTTTCTTCCAAAAGCTGAATGCAGAAGCAAACTTTTTTTTTTCCACCTTCAGAACCTGCATAAAGAAAGTCTTTTAATTTGTCAGTTTGGAGGTTCACGGTCAGGTCAGCACAATGGCACAGCCTTATAAACTGTGGAAACTAGGAGATTAGTCTAATAATGACGACTCCAAAGCTTAGTCATTCACGCTGGCAACATTAGCTCAAGATCAAATTGGTGAGTTCTCCGCTGTGCTGCTTTAAAACAACAAGTTTTAACAAGTGACAGGACATGGATTCTAAAAGGAAAAAAAAGACCTCAGCGCTCTCCTGTGCCAAATGTCATGCTTTGGAAGCCGAGGCAGCCCTGACTACTAGTTGTCTGTGAACATTATGCAGATCCTTTGTAGGTCTGCGTGACATATTAAAAGGCAGATTGCATGTCAGCTGTCAGGGTAATGATACTGCAGAGAAAACAATAGCGACAACAACATTACTGTACCTGTGGGTTCGGTGACCTTTCATCTCTCTGCAGCCTCTGATGTTCAGACAAAGTCTGGCAGAGGTAAAAAGGAGAGACAGAGATCAAACCTCCTGAAGATCTATAATGCAATTATACTCCTTTTTTTCAGCTTGAAAGAGATTCCCTTGTAGTTTGTATGGGCCTCTGTCCTTGAAACCTGCAACTAGTACTGGTGGGATGGGTCTACCGCTTGTTATTGTTTAAAGAGCAATTACATAAATCTCTTAAGGAGAGCAGGAAGCCGAGGCACTCTCACTATTTAACTCACCAAGGGCATTTTGCAGCCCAGTATCCGCAGGAATGACATCCATATTGGACAGTTCTGGAAGTCACCATTTTCTTTTCATGTTCAAGTTTCAGTGCTGGAAAGTGGTGTGTCTTTTATGTAGGAAGTGTAAAAAGTAAGGCTGGTGGAACCAGTTGAGGCAGATCGAGCAGATGGAGCTTCTTGAGGTTTCTACATCTTAAAGGAAATTTTTCTTTGCCACTGTCGCCAAGTACTTGGTCATGGTGGCGAATCGTTGAGTCTCTGTAAATAATATTATAAAGAGAACGGTCTAGACTTGCTCTGTATGGAAAATATGAGAACTTCTGTTATGATTTGGTGCTCTATAGATATAATTGAGTTGAATAACTAAAATGTTGTGCTATTCCTGAAAGGACCAATGTAATTCTGTATTGCAACACCCTTCACTCTCTTTCCCGTTCCAAAAAACATAACCGGCCCTGTCTAAAGCCTGCGTTTGGTTTGTCAGTTCTGGGCTACCGTGGAAACAAGGTGCTTCAACATGGTGGACCTTTTCAGGTGATCATACACCAATGAAAACAGAGTTAGGAATATTATATTTCATTTCTGTCATATTCTATATAAAAGAGACCTCTAAATCTGACACACTAGACCTAACCCCTACCCCACTCTTACCTGGTTTAATAGTCTGATATCAACCTTCTTTAAAGTTTTAGAATAGAAGATGCCAAAAAACAGTTGATGCTGTCAGATAAATTTGTCACTCACAACCAATAGTCAGCACAGTCTGTGGTTGATGACAGGTGTTAATAAAGCACCATGCTATTAGCAGATTAACTCTCATGAGACTTCAATGAAAGTCAGGCGTTGACTCACCTGCAGCGCTGACAGAAGACCATTTAAGTGTTTCTGAAACCTTCAGATACACAAATTGCTTCCATCTAACCTCTGCCTCTGTCAATGTCACATGTTTTATGTCAATATTGTATTTGTAATGTGGGTTATAATAGCGTGCATGTAAATAAGACAATGTAGTGAGTCGCTGCAACTCTGCACCTGGAGATATAAGAAGTTAAACAAACACGTGGGCTCTGAGCACATATTTCTCCGAATAAGAAAAATAAAGGCTATTTCTTCCTTCTGCTCCCTGAGATGTGCATTCTGCTTTCCCATGGCTGCCTCATGTTGCTTGTTGCTGTCCCCCCTCTATCATTGTTTAGACAGCTTGAGGCCTCCTCAAGAAGGGAAAGTTGATATTTATGTTGAGGCTTTTGGACTGACCATAAGCAGGAGGAGTTTTTGCCCAAACTCAGGCAGGCTGCCACTGATACAAACCTTTATTCATAGTGCTTTGGGAAAAAAACAGACAGGTTCAGGCAGTGGCTGTCAGACAGGTGAGGCTTTCTCTTTTGTATCCCACAAGCGCCGGCAGGCTGCATCACAAAAATGCTCCACTAACACACACTTTCCACAGAACTCCATCCGATTGCTCCTCTTTTTTTCCGATCGATCTGGAAAGATGTTCCATCTCCGTTTAGCCCTTGAGTGTGTTCCAGTGATAGCTAACTGCAGGAGCCGATCCCTGCTGCTGCCTGATTGGCTGAGAATGTAGTTCAGCATGAGGTCAGAGGTGTCCATTGGTGTCATCCTCCGCCCAGAAAAACACAGCTGGCCAGACCAGTGATGTCAGACGGAGGATGATAATTAAATAACTGATGCCGGCGGGGCTGATTGACATGGAGCTAATATGGTGTAAGGACAGCGTGAAGAAATGTGCCGTAACAGTACGACACTGCATCACAAATGAACCTAACTGATTATCAATTAAGTAAATGTAGTTCCATCACTCCTCGATCAATCAGCTGCACTTATATTTTTTTTTATATAGTTCATGTGGATTGCCACTTGAGTTGTAGTTTTTGTTATATCCTCTATCTAGTACAATTTTACAATTACATTTACATTTAGTAATTTAGCTGACGCTTTTATCCAAAGCAACTTTCAGAAAAGGGAACAATCAAGGTATAGTATAATAAGTTATAAGTTATAGTAATAATAAGAAAGTGTTAGTGCAGCAATAAGTGCAGTGACAGTTCTTAAAGGGGTAGATTTGTCATGTCCAGTTGTTGGTAGTGTTGGAGAGGAAGTCCTCTCTGCAGAGTTGTATAAAGGTAGAGAGGGACGCCCCTGATCTGGTAGGAACTGGTAGGACGTTCCTCCAACTGGGGAACAACAGACGAGAAAAGTCTGGATTGCCTTGAATGAACAGGTGGGAGAGCCAGGTGTCGTTCATTGGAGGAGCGTAACAGTCATGAGGTAACATATGCCTGTATAAGGGTGTTCAAGTAGGTGGGTGCAGTACTGGAGATAACTTTGTAGGTGAGCATTAGCAATTTGAATTTATTGCGGGCTGCTACAGGTAGCCAGTGGAGCTCGATGAGCAGTGGGGTGACATGTGACCTTTTGACCAGGCAACTGAGGCAACATGATTGGTTGAAGTTTTTCAGCACCCTGGTGGGGGCAATACACAGGGAGTCAATTTTGATGTTGATGTCATGGTGTATTGTAGGTTTGGCTGCAAAGAACAGCAGTTCAGTTTTTGAGAGGTTCAGTTGGAGGTGATGTGCCTTCATCCATGTGGCAATATCTGAAAGGCAATCAGAGACCTGTGCAGAGATCAAGAGGTCCTCAGGAGGAAATGACAGAGAGAGCTGAGTGTCATCTGCGTAGCAGTGATCGGAAAAGCCATGTAAGCAGATAGTCAGACCCAGGGAGGTGGTGTAGATAGCAGCAGCACTAAGCACTGGGGCACCCCTGTGGTGAGGTGATGAGAACTGTCCAAATCAGGATGCACTGAACGAGCGCCCTGTCAGGTTAGATTCAAACCAGGAAAGACATTAACATCAAAAGCGAGCGCAACCAAAATGTTTAATCATTTTAGTTGAAGTAAAATCTTACAATTACCAACAGGACAAAATGATGAAAGAGACAAACTGTAGTATTTATTTGATCTTGAATTTAAAGCAGGACACCCTTATATATTAAATAGGGTCCACTTATATAGCACAAGACGCTTTTACACATCACATTCGCCTATTCATACCCTGACAGCATTGGCTACCAATGAAGGTGCCAACACATTCACATAGCACAGTAGCAGTATCTTGATTGAACACCTCAACATGCAGACTGGAGGAGCTGGAGGTCGAACCAACGATCTTCTGATCTCTGGACGATCCATTGCCTATTCACACATCCAGTATAGTTGTGTTCTTGCGTACCTGACAAACGGAAGTCTAATATTCACACAGCTTTTGGCTCCATTTCTGTCTCCACCAAATCCTGAGGGAAATATCTGGGCTCTTTAGCACCTAAATGCTCAGTATGAACATACTAGCTAGTCACTAACTTCTTCAGTTTGGTGCTGGACAGGTCGGGTCAGAGTGAACCAGAACAAAGTGTAGAGCATGAAACTGCAGAGTTGGGGCTTAACTCTCTGTGTGGGTACAACGAGTGCTTGGGAAGAATAAAGGTGCAGTGAACAGATTCATAAAACAAAATTGTGCACCTGTAAGACTGTACTCCCATTGTGCACCTGACTTAAAAGAGAAAATCAGATCAAATCCAGCTATTTACAAACTCGTTCTTAATTTCTGGGCCACATGATAGGCCGACCCAGCAGAGACACAATGGCCGTTCCTCCCCCTGGAATAATGTAGCGCTCCTGTGGAATGCTTAGCAGGTTCCTGGAGGCCATTCCCCATTCAGCAAACAATCACTGCCAGGTAATAAAAGAAGCATTTGTGTGATATGTCAGCAGTGTGCGCGAGGCTTAAAAGCAGAGCGATGGTGTGGCAAGATTGCATTCACTTTTCTCCCAGAGGGGAAAGCTACACTATTATTACCAGTAGCCATTGACACAGCTACAGTACTTCTTTGAAATAAAATGTGGCAAAGGTGCTGTCAGACGATACTTGTGCGATCACAACCGCCATAAATTGCAGTTCCTGAGGTCCAGTGATTCTCTGGTTACAGTGGCAGGTACAACAAAGACCAGTCCCCAGTCAAAGTCCTTCATGTGTCTAACAGGAAAAATGACACAGAAAAATATGGCAGGAGCTTGTCTTATATTACAACCACCAATCCTTTTGGAGTCAATCAACAAAGCCCAGAACGATGTAGAATGAAGTCCAATGAAAATAATATATTTAATATGGAGCTTGAAATTAGGTGCAAAAGTACTTTAACTATGTCTCATGTGTTTAATGCTAAGTGCTTCCCATAAATCACCTGTCAGACCTGTGGGCTGTTGCCGCTCTTATTTTTGTCCATTCAGCTGTGGTGGCTATCGTTGTTTATGCTAACGAGAAAAGCTGCTGCTGCTGCTGCCGACAGCTGTGCCAAATGATTTCTTCCAGATTAGCTACACTGGCTGCTCAGATGTGTCACAATGTGAGCCATCAGTTAAAAGACTTAATGTTTAATTTAGTCTTTTAACTTCATCTGTGAAAACTGACGTGCTGCCAGAGAGCCATAAAGCCAGTCTGTGCATGTGTGTTTTCTACATGCTCCTTTAAAACACATGGAAACACACAGGTTTGTTTTGTCTCATCTGCCTGTGGTGTAACCGTGAGCCACAGACTTATTAAAGCCATTCATCATTTCGCCTGGCGCAGACTGTCACAGCAGTGCAGTAGCTGGAGGACAGAACCGACACAGCATGTGGTTTGGAGCAATCAGCATTTTGTTGATATTTCCATTTATTCTGTCTTGATTTGGGTGAACTTATTAGTCATTAACTTCTCTCCATAAGCTGCCCTCATACGTGACTTTTTCCTGCTGCAGCCACAGTGTTTCCATTGTCAGAGGCATGTAGGGCTTTTCTGACTGCTTGGAGGTATATTTGAACGTGTCAAAGTATATACAACACTTTAGGGCATCCTGAAAATGAACATTTCATCTCAGACACGTGGTTTATATATACATAGTTATATTTGTCCATTGCATCACAATTTACTACTGAGCCCCCACATCTGGACCATAAGTAACTCCCAGTTAACTAATGACCTCATCATTGTGTCAGTACAATTATGTCTCTGGCAGATCGATGGGCACATGGTCATTGTCCGAATAACAAACTTGTGCTTTCCTTTATAATTAAGTCAGACGAAGCTGTTGTGGGGCCTATACATTGATGTCAGTGGAACAAGCACATGTGTTGAGTTACAAGCTGCTCCCCAACCTATGACGCAAAGATGTGGAAGAAGACACGTGTTTAAATGTGGTGCAAATCAAATCAAGCTATTCTTAGAATCTTAAAGGAAAGTTAAAAAACTTTATATCAAAGAGTCAGATTTATTTTCCTCTAAGAAGATGGACTGCTGATTTACGGGCAGAGGGTTCCATATGAATGTATGCACCTGTTGACTGCTGGATCCTTCAAGTTAATCCTCTTAGTTCCAACGCAATGTTAAACATTGACAATGAGGCCCCATAATGTGGCTATCAGGAGCAATCTCATGGCTGTGGAGATGCTAAACAGCCTGGTGTTTTGGGTTAGGCCCCCAGAAAGAAGAGGTGCTTTTGAAAGAGGCAAATTTTTTAAATTGTCTGGCTGGTGAGCAGTGATAGAGCTGCCTGTCACATTTTTCTCCCTGACTACAGGGGCTCCCTTTCAGAGGAGCTCTCAGGCCCTCGATGTGACACACAAGCACCCTTCCGGCCTTGTTTGTATTCAAATGTGATAAAACTAAGAGGTGACTTTCCCCCACAGCTGGGCAGAAAACGGATTAGGTCAAAGTGACAGGCTTCTTGGGGATCCTGCCTCAGCGGCTAGTCACACTGAGGAAGAAAAGAGGCCTCACTAAGCTCTGCTTTGGAAGCCAATTGAGGGGCTTTGCTATCCCTTTCACACTTCCAGTGTTCCCAATGGCAGCCAGCCAGCCATGGTGACCCGTTCACAGACAGGGTTAGTCATTCAGCACAATCTCCTCCCAATGCCAGGACACAAACCCTCCGTGGCTCTAAGGTTGGACTGCAGTAGTGTGGGGTTTGATTTTAAGCGAAGATATCACCCATGGAACTGTTTCTTTGGTCTGAAGCGCCGGATGTATTTACCACATTCAAAATATATGATCTGATCTGTGAGAAGTCATAGGTTCCGATTGTTTTCACAAAGAAATATAAACCCAACCTGCTGTATTATATTAATTTATTAAATATATTAATATATTAAAATATTATATAAAACTAATATTTATGTTCCCAACATACAGCATACATATTATCATGTAAATATAAGTTAAAGGCATAACTAAGGGATGACCTGAGTCAAGCTCTATCAAAAAGGAAAGTTTACTCTTAAAGGTGATAACCGTGTCTGCCTCCCGAACCCAGAATGGTAGTTTGTTCCACAGAAGAGGAGCCTGATAGCTGAAAGCTCTGGCTCCCAATCTACTTTTGGAGACTAGTGTTGGAGCGCAGTGTTCTAGAGGGGTGGTAAGGTACTATGAGCTCTTTTAGATATGATGGTGCCTGACCATGAAGAGCTTTGTAAGTAAGGAGAAGAATTTTAAATTCTATTCTATATTTAATAGGTAGCCAATGCAAGGAAGCCAAAATGGGAGAGATGTGATCTCTGATCTTGGTTCCTGTCAGAACACGTGCAGCAGCATTCTGAATTAACTGCAAAGTCCTAAGAGACTTATTGGAGCAGCCTGATAACAAAGAGTTACAATAGTCCAGCCTTGAAGTAACAAATGCGTGGACTAGTTTTTCTGCATCCGCGTGAGACACGATGCGTCTGATTTTAGAGATGTTACGTAAGTGGAAGAATGCAGTCCTCAAAATTTATGTGGACATTAAAGGACAAATCCTGGTCAAAAACAACTCCAAGATTCTTTACAGTGGAGCTGGAGGCCAGGGTGATCCTGTCTAAAGCAACTAAGTCTCTAGAAAGAGAGTTTCTGAGGTGTTTGGGTCCAATTACAAGAACTTCAGTTCTGTCTGATGAAACCATTTAGTTTAGCGAAATGATTGTTTTCTTCAGGCTTGATCGGTAAATATAATTGGGTGTCACCGGCATAACAATGAAAATGAATCGAGTGATTCCTAATAATGTTCCTTAAATGAAGCATATATAAACTAAATAGAAGTGGTCCTAGTACAGAACCTTGTGGGACTCCATGACAAACTTTGGTATGCATGGAGGATTCATTATTCACGTGAACAAACTGAGATCGATCTAAGAAATACGATTTAAACCAGCTTAGGGCGGTTCCTTTAATGCCAGTTTGATGTTCCAGTCTCTGTAAAAGAATTTGATGGTCAATGGTGTCAAATGCAGCACTAAGATCTAACAGGACAAGTACAGAGATGAGTCCTTTGTCTGATGCCATTAGGAGGTCATTTGTAACTTTGACTAGTGCAGTCTCTGTGCTATGATGCACTCTAAATCCTGACTGAAAATCCTCAAATAGACTATTGTTATGGAGAAAGTCACACAGCTGATTAGCTACAGCTTTCTCAAGTATCTTAGACAGAAAGGGAAGGTTTGATATCGGTCTGTCATTGGCTAAAACCTCTGGATCCAGAGTGGGCTTTTTAAGAAGAGGTTTAATTACAGATACTTTAAATGACTGTGGTACATATCCTGATAATAATAATCCTAATCAGCAGTAACCTTTTTATGATCTAAAGAGAGACAGACCTGCAGCCAGACATACATTAGCACATCATGACTGTTTTATTAAGTATACAGCTGTGGGTGCAGTCTTCACTGACATTGTTAGGTTACAGAAAAAAAATCACTTTGGCATTACTGTACAGGTTTTTAGAGCATTACAGCCGAATTCCACCAGGCATGGATGCGACACGTTCTGTGTACACTGGACCCCCCAGACCTAATTAGGGTTATTCTAGTCTAATGTTTCAAACCGCACCAGAAGTGGCATGGTCCGTTTCAAAACCGTCCCAGAAGCGGTTGTTATATTATTGACAGATGCTGAGAGCAATGTGTCTTAATCTGATATTGCCAGTCTCAATTTTCAAAATAGAAAACCTTGTGTCAAAACAGCCAAAAGGGAAACAATTTAGCTATGTAGCATATTTACATATTTAGAAGCACATAAACCAGGAAAACGGTTTAAAGTTGGGCAGAGAACAGACCAAAACAGCGACATGACAGAGACGTGCCTCGTGGGGTTCTACTGTGAAGCATCACATCAATAATGATCTTTATTATGTTTGTCTGCTGTGCAAATCGACGAAAATTTTAATGCAGAGTTTGGCTATAAACTGAGGAAGAATAGATTTTTATTGTTATAAAGCTCTTTACACACACACTTAAACGTTTTAACCTGGACATCTTGATTTAAGACAAATCTCTCTACAAAGAGACAGATTATCTTCTATTCTATTTTTTCCACTGTATTTCATCCAGTCTTTACCATATTGGTACATACATACATAATCCATCACGTTTCTCTCGATGCATGGCAGCTGTGTGTGTGAATGGGTAAAAAAGATAAATTATAAAATTGATAAATCTCCTGTTTAGCAACATTCTTGAACGCACTGCATAACTGCAACCAAACGTAGATGATACGTGCACGTATCAACTCAGTGCGATGAATTTGATTAATTCAAGTGGACGTGACTCATTAGGTCATGCATGAGTCTTGAGTAACCGAAGATGGCAGCTCACAGGAGGCAGCAGCTCTCACAGCTCCTGATACTTGGATTGAAGTCACGTCCTTTTTGTATACATGTGTGCTTGAACATGCTGCTCTGAATTGAAGTGAATTTGCACAAATCATCAGTCTCAGAGATCAGCGTGATTTAGCCTGACATGTACTTTTACTTCAGATGAAAGAGTATTAAGTATTAAGAGGAAAAACAAGAACAAAAACACATTTGTTCAGCCTCCTCTCTTTTTTATTTTTAGGAAATCTATTTTTAGACAATGCTTGTCTCTTCATGAGTGAGACATGTTTCTCTCCTAAATGCATGCCATGCTGCGTTCAAGTGTTTATTTTCCAGTAGACCCTTATACTCTATGGTTGTTGGCCTCAGATTACAACCAGTTGACTGTCCCTAAAGCACAGTTTGTTTAAAGCTCAGCTCTCTGTTGACATTGGCTTAATCCACTGCAAGACACAGGATGCTTCTATTTGAAAACAAGCAAACACAGTTCCATTTACATGCTATGGGACACAAGTTCACATCACCACATGTTCATGATTTTTCTTCTTTTTTTTTTCCACTGTGCCATGTGATAAAATATTTTTCTCCCGAGGCCAGGAAGAATTTTCCAGCTCTGAGTGCTGAAAGACACCATGATGATTTTAATTTCAGGGTGCATTTAACAGCACCAAAAGTCTTATCAAACTGTCTCTGATTAGATGATTGATTGAATATGGATAAATCGTATTCCAAGTTTGTGCACACAGTCTCCTCAATACTTGAGGGTTGATTATAAGAGCGTTCAGGAACTGGGGCGCCATCTGCAGGTTTGTCCTGTCCGAGGGCTCAGTTCCATTATTCACTCAACAATGCATTCATTCACACAGCCACACACAGATGTACTGCTAAAAACCATTCATGTTCATCCAAATTAGGGGATTTATCATGATGGTGGCTGAATGAATCTAGAGTTTGCCGTGTGTTTGGCATGTAACACGTCAGGGTCACATGAAGGTGATTGACTGTTCAGTCATGCTATCAATGATCAGAGGTGGAGGAGCAGGTGGCATTAAAGCTGAAGCTGCGATCACACCAAGGAGGTGTGTGTTTATTGTTGGAGCTCTTTGAAGAGCTCCAGACAACATATCTGAGGATAGATATCACCTCAAAGCTGAAGTGTCAAACCGCCAACTAGGCAGCTGTGTGTATCATGTGTCATCACTCACACATTACCTGTCCACACCTTAGACACACACACACACACACACACACACACACACACACACACAGGCACAGACAGACACACACACACACACCAGAAAAGTAATTCATCTGTTCAACACTTTTTCTCACAGATCATCTAAAAAACAAAAGACAAAAATAAGTTTAGTTATTACTTTTAGTTAAAAATGAAGGTGTGTTTCAGAGTTAACCACACTACACAATAAAACAAACCTCCTAAAAAAGGAAAAGACACCTACTTTAGTGAACTGCTTTAGACATCTGGAATGTCTTTTTAAAGGTCAGCTTAATGGTGCCATATTTGAAACCACTTAAAGGTCCAGCGTGTCAGATTTAGAGGGCTGTTTACAGAATATGGCAATTATATAGAATATCCATAACCATGTTTTCATTAGTGTATAATAACTTGGAAATAGGAATCATTATGTTTTTATTACATTAGAATGAACCTTTATATCTACAGATGCTCTGCTCCTCTTCCATGGAGTCCATTGCATGTTTCTCTTTCACACTTGAACTGGAGAGCGAGTGAAGGTCAGTCAATCTGCATCTACACTGTTAAATGCCACACACTGACCCGTTCACTTAAAACACTGGTAGATAAACTATTAGAGCACACATGTTCTCAGCTAACTCCCTACCTGAAACTACCTTCGCTACTCCAGCCAGTACACCTAATGTTAATCATCTATACTGTATTGTGCACTGCTGTGTAAACTCTTGTGACAGCAGCAAAAATATGGCACGCAGCTTTAGAGCAGGTTTGGTGGTGAAGCCCATAGACTTCAACAGCAGGACTGGAGGAAGGGACGTATTTGTTTTCTCAACAGCTGACCAGGCAGGTCAACAAGTTGGTAGCAGTGGGCAGGCAGTTCCACCTTGAAGAGGGTGACAGGGCCTTTCTCTCACCGACATCCTCCTTGTCATAATCTTCCCATGGCTTTCAATGTGACGTGGTCATGGGGGAGGCAGCCGAGGCAGTGGAATCAGGCATCATGGTTGTTGAAGGCCGACAATGGTTAAGAACAGACAGCACAACACTCTGTAGATAAAAACAATACTTTCATCACCGGAAGGTGAAGAAGATTACAAGTACAGGTAGGGAGGGAGAGATTAAAGAGCTGTAATAACTAAATAACTAAAGTACTCAAATGTTGGGTACAATGAAAATAAAATGATTTCGATAAACTAAACAACCCTGTGAAGGAAATAATTTGACCCAAGATTCTTCTCATGTCCGATCATCTCCATCTTGGTGCACTGCAAATGAGCCATAAAAACAAAACAAAAAACACTTGTGCAACCACCATTATCTCTACACTCTCATCTCATATTTAAGTTTCATGCAGCCAACGGCATAGATGGAAAAATGCTTGTAGGTTGTCATGCAGTGTCATGTTGTTTTTATGTCGATAGATGTTGCTGAGTTATTGCAGTTCATTTGGTTTCCCTGTACACCACACATCAATAAAGCTTCATAGTATTTTTTCTGTAGAACGATGGTGTGACTGAAGGTGCACATAGTAAAATACACACTGTTTAGCTGGAGTGTCCTGGTGGATCAGCCGGCACATAGAACTTATGTCACACTTAACCTCCTGTGTCTCAATCCTCCGACATTTGTTTAATATAGACGAGTGTATGATCTCGCAGACTTAGGAAGATGAGAGACTTGTTGAACAGGTTTTCTGTCTCTACACCCAAAGAGTTTCCAGGCCCTCAAGGCTCCACATTCATTTGTGAGAGGCACCGTGGAAGTACAGGAACTGGCAGGCACAGCAACAGATAAAGATGACAAGCCTCTCCAGTTCAACCCCTAAATCTGCCATTCACAATGACTCCGTGGATCTACAAAGACAGCTGCTTCCTCCCAAAGTCCTGTCCAGATCTTTGTGTTACAGTGTGCTATCCTCATCCCTCGGCTCGCTCATTCTTGGGTAGGAACAACACTTACCAAATGGTTCCAATGGGTCCTTGAAATCCTTGAAAGTGTGATGATTTGAGAAAAAAGGTTTTTGAAAAAAAATAAATAAATATGGGTCAACGCCAGCACTCTGTTTTTCGTACTTACCCATTAATAACTTAATAACACTAATAACTCCTAGCATCACCTCCAGATGTTTCTTATTTCACATGACAGAAGACATTGTATCATCAGTTGTATTATTGCACTATGACGGTGTGAAGGCAGTCCAGACAGTTCTGGCAGTGATTCTTAGAATTCATGTTAGAACTAATCATCGGCAGTGTTCAGACATTAGCATCATTATCCAACCCCAAATTAAAACAAGACCACAATCGTTCCCCAACCTGTAAACGTCAGACACCCTGACACTCTCTGTCAGATGAAACTTTTAGAATACACATCACTTCTGTAGTATACTGTACCATAATAACAAAGTCACTGCTTGGATGGTCTTCAGCTGCCAGGGCGGTGTCCAATCGATTGAAAAAACAACGATTACTGAGAAGTACTGAAAGAATTTGAACCTCAAGCAGCAGTGCGTGGTCAACCTTTAGTTGCCCTGAAAGGGGATCAGAACAAAACAGAGAACACAAAATCCATTTCAGCACCTTGGAGAGAGACACTCTGCCACACAGGGTTAAACTGTCCAGACGGAGCGACGGACTCGACCAGACACAGGAATCCAAATCTGATGGTTCTGGCTGCTCAGTGGACAGAGCGATTTCTGCCCTCAACTGTGAACTGTCCAAATGAGGATCAACACATCCAACTTATCTGTCCCCTGCTCTTCAAGGGTCTCATGTGATTCCATCATGGACATCTAGGAGGCCTCTGCTGTCAGTTGGCCGGGGGAGGCATCTCCTTGAGGAATCAGTACACATTCCTCAAAATGAACATTTGTTCTGGTGATCTGTTTGCCGGCAGTTTGAGCACCTCTGAGAGTCCATGGTTGGATATATGAGTACGGGTCTAAAGGTCTTGACACAGCTGACCTTTTGGACTACATTCTCCTGCTGCCTGTGTGAAAGCCCAGCGGTAACATGTGCTGAAAAGTTTCACATCGATTATCTTCATAAATAAAAATAGAAATAAGGACAAGGACAGTGTTTCACATGAGCATGGTGAGAGGAGAGAGGGAACAGAGAGTTTTATAGCAACAGTTTAAGGTTAAGTATTTTTCTGTTTATAGGCTTACTATAATATGAAATCAAATGTGCAATTCATGTAAGTCATTAAATATAGCTGAGCTAGTCATAAAAGGTGGAGAAAAAAGGGCCAGAGGGGATGAGGACGACGTCAGTCTCTGGCAAAGACTTTGAACTTTACATTTTGGTGACTTCTCTGTTCATTCAGCGACTCCATTCTCTTCTTTACTGAAAGTGTAGAAACTGAAAATCAAAGTGTTTCAAAAACTAATTAGACTGGAGTTTAGTCAGAGGTTTCTGCCTGACAATGATTCGCTGTTCCTGACCATGTTATTACTTCAAATCCTTTGGAATTTGCATACAGCCAGCAATCACAAACAATTACAGGCTGTTTAGAATTAACTGTTTTGAAAATTGAGTGAAAATGCTCTGGAGCTGTTGTTCAGTACACAGAATAGTGTTATTTTAGTGTTAACATAAATCCATAAGCAAATATTAATCTACTGCGTAACCGGCTACAAAAGCCTGAGCGCTCTGTAGATGGAGATGATAGTGACGACGGTGGGAGACGGTTATGAGAGATCGAGGTCACAGTTCACTTCTGCACCTGGTGGCTTTAATGACATAAATGATCCGAATTACAGGGCAAATGTTTTATCTCTTCTGTCATCACCTGCGTATAGCTGCACTTTGGAGCTAAATGAATGTCTTTATATTGAACGTGCTGAGAGAAGGAACCTCGCAGGTGAACACCCTAACAGAGGAGTGCTGCACTAAATGAAGTACTTCCAATCATCTAATCTACAACAATAAAATGTGTCTCCACACCTGCTTTTCAAAGGGAAACCTTTAAGTCTCCTTAAGTTAAAAAAAAAAGGGGAACGTTCACAGTGAGTGTTACAGTCTAACCCAAAGCCTGTGCCCTTCGTCTGAAAGCTAATTATGTCTTCACTGTACTCTGATGACTCAGACAGCAGGAAAATTACTGAGCTGTCCCCATCAGTCAAAAGGCCCGTCTGGGGAGGAATGCTACATCACGGCAAACTGAGATAGATGTGTTTCCTGCCAGGGGGCCGATGAAAGAACTGTCACTTTCCTGAAGCCTTTGGAAGAACAGTGGCTGAGAGATAAGCGATAACAAAGACAGCACGATAAAGCCTGATCGTACCCAGTTCTACATCGCAGCTTTGCTACTGTTCTCACACACACACACGCACGCACGCACACACACACACACACACACACACACACGCACGCACGCACGCACACACACACACACACACACACACACACACACGCACGCACGCACACACACACACACACACACACACACTCAGACAGGCAGCAGAGGGGGCAAAGGCTGATCTCAGTCGTCAGACATTCAGAGGCAGGTTGAGGTGCACTCGACAGCAGAGCAGACATGAAAACAGAATTACTATTGAGAGGACGCAGAAGAGTCATAATTAATAAGGGTGGAATAACCCGCCTGGCATCACATCAAGCAGTGGTTCACCACAAATTAGCACCAATACAGGTACAGGTGTGTTTGTGCTGGGGAGTGTTGAGGCTGACAATGCTGTGTGTTGAAGTCATAAATCCCAGTGAGAGGCAGTGAGAGGCTAGAGTTTGAAATGAAAGAAGTTTATGGCCAATGGCTATCAGTAGCTGGAGTTTACTGTTGATTTTCTGTAAATGGAGAGATAACACAGCTCCACCGACTCGGTCACTTATATGAATAAAGTCTCTTAATGATCATCCTTCTCAGTATTTGTGTCCTGAAGACAGAAGCTTACTTTATTACTTTATTTAGATTTTGAATTTATCTGTATTCATGTCTTTATCTGTAGACACAAACACTTCCCTGCTGCTCTGAGCAGCTGCAGTTGGCAGTTTACTTTTTTCTCTGTTAGTCTGAGTAACTTTTTTTTTTCTGGGGAGTTTGGAGGGTGTCATATAATTGTCATTTGTGATATTAGACTATAAAATAAAATAATGTCACTGAACACAATGTGGGGTTTTGCAGAATCTTCAACATTCTGTGAGGCGATCGAGTTGAGGTTACTACACTGACATCAGAATCCAGGAATAAGCCTGCCCCCAAAAAGAGAAACACTTTGACAGAATGAGCATCATGACTGTTACTTAATGTGTCTCATACACACACTTAAACCTTCTTCTGGATCGTTACAAGGCCTAAGAAGTACCCACCTCTTCCAGAACCACCACTGGGATAACACCATTACATTCGGACCATCAATGCTCCTATATCGGATGATAAACAACCAAACAAGTGACACTGCACTCAGATTCCTGTGGTGTTAGAACCATGTTCAGGAAGAGCAAAATGGAAAAAGCCCTGGGCTAGACATTACTGGGAAATTGTTGAGTGTCTGCTGCTGCAAGGACGAGTTCAACAGATGATGAGTCCCTACAATCATCAGTCAATCATACACAGGTAGCTAAGAAAATGTCCCATGAAGCCATGGTTATTGGTATGATTATCAGAAAACCATTATTTGCATCTTTGACCACTGTCAAAAGACAAGAAGCAGAAATGGTAGAGCTGCATGTAACTTGGCACATTACTAACACACTGAGCATTGATGTGAGACAACATGCAAGTAGAGACCCTTTCAGCAGAGGTGAAATATTTGAATGGTGACAGAGAACTGACGGTGTTGTTTTACATAAGATACACATCTTTTTGGCAACACCAATGGATGCATGTATGCATTAGGAATTGTCTCCGGGTTTAATCTAGATTCTAGACACTTGGCCTGTTTTTGTCATATTTTAAGACTTTGTCTTATGTTTGTGTAAGGATGTTTGCTGCAGCTTAAAGGTAGGTGTTTATAGTTTCAGTCATAGCTCTGGTTTTGGCCGGCCAGCGGTAACCTGGAGGAGGAATTTGTGGGTAATGAGAGGGAGGGTGACAGCCCTTTCACAAGCACGCTGAATATCTGTATTCAGGAAGTCCAACACCTGGTCGACGCTGCTCGTTGTCACAGTGAGCGCATGCAGGCTGTCTCCTTAAATTATCATGTCTTCATAGACGTCCCCCCACTGAGCCTACCTCCACATTAAGTCATTAAGTTCTCAACCTCTTCCATGCAGGTTATTAATAGACATAATTTGGACTTAATTACAGGTTTATAACTCAGCAGTAATGATAGGAAGCACTGAGCTTCTCTTTGAAGTGAGATCCCAATCTTCTGCAAGATGGATAAGCACCAGTTCTGCAGATCAAACTGATAGATTCATGTCAACAGCCTCAGGGAAGCCTAAAGAGAAAGGTTTGTTAATTTGTAAAACACACAACTGCTTCAGTTTGGGAGATTACACGTGGTAGCAAGTCTACGGCCGCACTGCAGTGGAGGTGAAACAAATAAGTGCTACTTTTATGTGTGTGTGTGTGTGTGTGTGTGTGTGTGTGTGTGTGTGTGTGTGTGTGTGTGGTCATTAGTTGAAGAATTTGAAGCCCTTGGCATGTGTGGCCTGTTTGAACAATCTATCTCAGATAGATCATTCAAATTTAGATATTTGTCATAGAATGTGACTGCGTTTAAGACATTTTTGTTTTTTTTAGTGGAGCTCAGATTAGCTGTATTTCTACTGTCAGCAGTTCATTTGTAAACACAGATATACAATATGAGTGTGGCTGATTCCGAGGTGGCCTATTTTGAACAATGTTCCCTTTATGTGTCCCCTCCTGTGATCGTTTGTCAGCTCCCCCCCTCCCTTCACCCTCCCTCTCATTTTGGGTTTCCCAGCAGTCAGACAGCTCCAGGTCAGTCTGTCAGGTACGTTTTACCTGCAGCTGAACTCTGCACCACCTCCTGTTGTAGCCGGCAGCACCGGCAGCACTCTCTTATCCACTAAACAAACGGTGAATTCCAGGTTCATGCCCCGAGGCTGTGATACTTCCACCACACATAGCCCTAATATGTTTTTACATGGAGCTGCTAATAGAAAAAAAGGGAGAATGTGTTCCTCTGCAGCAGCTCGTATCTGGAAAAGGATCATGTATCTGGATGTCAGAACATTTTCCTGCTTAAAATGACATTTACGTTGTTTTACTGTGATGCATGAACTCAGCTTGATGAAATATTTGCACAGTTCATGAATTCTTCTGCTGTGTTAGACAACTGCAGATCTGATCTGTTCTTCAAATAAAATCTTCAATTACAGTCCAAATATGGCATTACACACAATAGAGTGAGATCTAATTTTATGTCATTATTTTGAAATTTAGGTCGCCTTTAAAGCCCCTGAAAATGTGTGTTATGTGTTTATTTAAAACTTTAAATATTCATGTTTGATTGATGAATGATTGATAAATAAGTTAAAAACAATCTCTATGCATTATTTTAATAAGAATTGTAAACCTAAATCATCTTCATCAGGACTTGTGGGTGTGTGTTTGGATGATTAAAAGTGAGAAACAACCCAAATGTCATCCGATTCAGATTCAAATCTTGCTAAACCCTGATCATTTCCAACTGAGCCACGCCCGCCTCAAGTCAGTTGAGTTCAAGTTCAGTTTTTGAGCAAAAAAACAGAAATGTAAAAGTCAACTCTAACAGAAGCCATGAATCAGGTTGCAACACTTTAGCACTTAAGCACTAAAATGCAGCTGTAGGTTAAGAACCATGTTTGTCAATTGTTTTTTTTACATTAGTAATATTGTTGCGATAACTTGATCTGTATCAATGCAAACGGTTGAGAGCTTATCATCGATGGCTACTGCAGTGGCTGTAATAGTGACTAAACTCATGTGGTGTATCAACACATCTCAATTAACAGGTTTAAATTTCGGTGTCTGACTTTCAGGTCAATGTCACTGTGCGGCAGTCAGTCACATCCACAGCCCAGCTTAGCTTTCCACGTTTTTATTGTTGTATTGAACTGAATCGAAGTAAATCAGTCAGCCGACAGAAGATGTATTCAAGGATCAGTAGGATTTGGGTTATTGCATCCCCCTCCACTCACCCTCCAATTTCAAGTGTGGAGGAGAAACTATGGTGGCTGCAAAACCCACTGAAGATATAAAAGGCTAAAACTTAGGTAACAATAAATTTCAAATTTCAAGTGGTTATACACAAAGTTATGAATATATATTATTTCATTTCTCCTGTGTAATGTAAATAGAGCTCAATAAATCTGAGAAACACACTGGAGTTTCAAACAGACTACAAACAAACTGAGATATGGATTTTGATGAAGACCTTACATGCCCTTGTTAGCAGTCATGGCTTAAGTGTGAAAAGATAAGATAAGCCCTTATTCATTATTAGTTATTACACCAGAATGATCTAACGCACTGATACACACTAAGAGCTTTCACATAATTTACACATAAAAGTTTCCTGCTTGGCTCGTTTTCAGATATTTATAGCCAAAGGAACAATACATCAAGTTACAGGCAGCAGTATAAAGACAAGACAGGATAATGCCAGCTTCTGCCAACTTAGAGGCCCATGAACCCCGGTTTACCCCATCTGTCTTTGATTGGGATTGGAGTGGAATGTCCCCTCATCTTCAGACAAACATCTAAACACGTCTGTTTACAGAGTTTAAAATAAGGCCCGTACATGCCTGGACACTTTATCTGGGGATATAATTTGAGTCTAGAATATGTCTGTACCTTACACTATGTAAGGCAGATATGCAAAGATATGCTGTAATGTTGCATGAATGTTGGTGGTGGATTCCAGCAGAGCAGCTGTACAGCAGAGGAGTCGAGGAGGAGTGTGAGGATTGGTCAGACCTTGGCAGTCAAGCCAAGTCTATAAAATAACTCTTCTTCTTCTTTCTCCCTCTTTACAGTGTGGAGATATGCAGCAGCTATTTGTGCTGTTTTCCCCACCATTCCAATAATTTTACACATCCAGATCAGTTTACTCATAATGGTGAGAACCACTCAAAATAATACATTGGAAAATAACCCAGATGATGTCAATAGTGATGTCATCAATGCTTATTGAGGTTTGGGCTTGGAGACTACAGATCTTTAACACATTTATTGCAAATTGGGGCCATTGAGGTTCAAACAAATACTCACTCACTCTCCCCTTTATTAGTAGCATGCTGGACCAGGCGAGAGGGAGAGTGAGGCAGAGACTGGAAAAGACAACACAGAGAGACAGCAGGAAGTGTGACAGTCGGAAGCATGCAAGGAGCCTGCAAGCGTCTCACTGTGTCCTAAAAAGACTGAAATGAATAACTAAGTCACGATCAGTTGTCTGGGTATATGTGTTGAGTTGAACCCACGGTGGCAACAGGCTTGTCACAACCTATTTAAAATTCAGAATTACAGGGCAGCACAGTGGTGCAATAATTAGTTGCCTCAGCAAGAACCCCACAGCTGGACATGCACGAAGACACACAGGTTATTTGGTTCCTCTAAACTGCCTTTAGGAGTGAATGTGACCATGAATGGTTGTTTGTCTCTATGTGTCAACCCTCTGATGAACTGGTGACTTGTCCAGGGTGTATCCTGCCTCTCACCAAATGTCAGCTGGGATTAAGCGGTCATGGAAAAGTTCAGTATTATCATGAAAAGGATTCTGCTGCAATTTCAATGTTTCAGAGTCTGTTTGAGGCCTGATCCCTCACAAGTTAAACTGTATGAGACATATATGATCTCTCATGAAGTATACAAGATTTTATCTGACAAAGAACAGCACTTTCCAAATATAAAGAGTGCACACAGTTCTAACTAACACTCTTGGCACTCACATAATGAGTCTTTCACATGGACCCATTGTTACACACAAACTGTATGGTGCACAGGTTTAAATTGCTCAGAACTGGCTGAGACCATAAAGCGTAGGGTTACAGCTGTGACACCGTTAGCCAACGTGCCACACACAATGACAGGACTCATTATATTTTGTCAGACAGGGTGGCATGAAAGTGAGAATGAAAGAGAACAAGCACAATTATGTTTTTTTTCCCCACACCTAAAGACGTCAAAGAACCGTCCTCAAAGACAACACTGTCTTCTATATGAATAACAAGGGGGTGGAGATGAAATGAACACTGAGGTGCAAAACAGTTTTGCAACTTGGAATCCTTCAAAATAAATGGTCTTTCTACAAAGTCTGACCTCTAAGAGCAACATTTCATTATCATTCTATTGAATCATCAGCACTGAATCATCAAACTGGGCCTGAAAAGCCTCCAAGATTCTCATAAACAAGTCCAGCAGTTGCATGAATGCAGTAGGGTGTTGCTGTTTGTCCTGATTTATTCAGCCTGCTGAAGAACACCTACTGATGTGTTCATGTGACAGGTGGAGAAAAAGAAGGCACTTGTGCTTAGCAGGCCTCTACCACAGACAATTAAACACATGGCTGTTTGGAGTAGAGCACACAAGCAGGTTTTACTAGTGAGGACAGGACCGTGATGGAATTCCTGAGGTGTGCACTAAGTCGGCAGTAAAAACACTCCATGTATCTATCCAGGGCTCCCACACACAGACAACCCAGTGTAAAGTGGTCATGCATCCCGACGGATCTGTCACCAGATGCTTAGTGTGTCCCACAGTCGCTGACGGCCCTGGCCCGGCTCTTTGTCTGCCTGACTGCAGCACAACAGAGCAGATTCACATTCCCCACATCCATAGGCAGCACTCTGCACCACTCTGTGGCAGAATACTTTATGATGACCCGACACACATTTTCTCTCCTCAATTTGTCATCCAGTGAAAGGATGTTCATTAGCTGTGGATGGGAGTTATTTCCAATCTGAAAAGCAGAAGCAGAGACTGTTGGTGGCCTTTGTGGTGGGGTCGATTGCATGCGGAAACCCTACCGCGCAGCGCCGGGTCAGGCCATTTAGCCTGCAGTACCTGTTCATTTAGTGGGTTTTGTCTGCTGTGCTGTCGCTGGGAGCGGGTGAGGTGTAAATCACAGAGGGGATTCCTGCTCTAATTCACAGGGAGTCAGGGCTCAACACAGGCTAAAACCCAGTGAAGACCCCTCACTGAAGAGAGAAAATAATAATACTCCAAGAGAACTCAATACTCCCAAAACATTGCTTCTCTTAAGGCAAGCCCAACTCTTCATCATTATGAAGCGCTGTCCATTACTTGGCGTTGGATAATTTATTGGCTCTAAATCCATTTGCAAAAGACAACACGCATTCCTGAGCTGATTTGTTACTCAAGGCAACAACAACTCACTAGAAAGCCCAGAGGAATGTCCAGCTGAGAGGGAGATAGAGATACAGATAGAGAAGAAAGAGCACATGTGGTAGTCACAACACACCACTGCTGACAACATCTATGAATATGTATAATTCTGGTTCAATATTATATTCATAGTGGACATTTCCAACATGCTACTGGTCGTTGGTCTCATTGGTTGTTGGTATGATCAGGCCCGTGCCAAAACATGGTTCACAGATTATGTCCCTGGTTCAAACATTTACTTATTTCAGTAGTGCTCACAAAAGACTTTCCTGTCCGATGAGACGTTATTACTGACTTTTTGGGTTCATTCATTTATAGCTTTACTTCCATATAAAGTAGTTTAGACAGTCAACAGACAGTTCTGACTGCTTGTGTTTCATAGCACAATGTAACTGCTGTTATTGATGTTGATATTGAAGTTCAAATAAATTGGAATGATCCTTGGAGACAGTCTATCTGCAGTCAGTGCTGTGCTTAAATTTCATCATTTATTTTCATCATATATCCCCCAAAATGTGTTTGTACATTTTTCAAAAGTGATTGACAATATCCTAAAATAGTAAAGTCAACACTACAGTAAATGTGATGAAGATCATCTACTTGAACAGATATCATATTTGCATGTATGTCTTTAAAATCCTGTTTAAAGGGCCTTACTACCAGACTGGAAAACCTTGACAAGTTACCCTGAAATTTCTGCATTATGATTCAAATACCCAAAAATGCACTCTAGGACTGTGAGTCACTCTGCCTGCCATTGCTTGCTGGTTTTTCTTGTGCATGTAAGCGCCTGGGTAAAACCCTGTAAGTGTGATTCACTTGTATCCAGTGGAGTCTGGTGGAAGTCTTTTCACATATAATAATAATAAATCACCTTGAAACTGAGCTGATCTTGGAAGACCTCAACAAGTAGCTTTGATTGAGGCATAGAGTAATGTCGCTGTGTGTGTGTGTGTGTGTGCGCGTGTGTGTGTGTGTGTGTGTGTGTGTGTGTGTGTGTATGTGTGTGTGTGTCATAGCAATAGCACAGAAGCTGACTGCATGCCACACAGTGAGACAGCACTGGGATCCATCATCAGAACCATTATCCTTTGTTGGAGCCAGACCCACCTACGTCAGGCGATGAAAGTTCAGGTTAAAGTGCACTCAGCTAAGAAAAGCTCTCCACTCTCTGCTTTCTCAAATAACCAAATTAATTTGGCTTGATAGGACGGAAATGTTTGCATCCATTACATGACTGTGTGCAACTGTGGCTTTCAAGAAGAGCTTTGTTGATATTTAAATGAAGAAAGAAAGGAAGTTGCTGACTATACTTCTATTGCGTAATAATCTATTCAAGTACAATGATAAGACATATGCTTTTAGTCTCAACTTGATTTAAAATGAAGGTGCTGTGGGTTTTATCCAATGACAAAAAAAAAAAAAAAAAGACTGGACAGTGCATGAGTGACGTCACCCACAGGTTTCTGAAGAGACATTTTGAAGTTCAAATATGTGAAGCTTAGCCTGGCTAATCTAAATATATTGACGTGGATCAGTGGCAGACCTAAGGCGGGCCAAATGATGGGGTGCTCTAATAACAGCACCGACCTGTCAATCAAAACGGCCACACACTTAATTATTCATAACTCTAAGTTTCAATGTTATTCCCTCCCTTATACCCTCAGTACAGTTGTCATGAACGGGTAAATTAGCTATAGAGACCAAAACTGTTTTTCAGTCTTGCAGTTTTTAGCACATCTGCATTGGCTTCATTTGCCAGCCATGGAGGTTGTCGCTTGGTTTTAACCACTTCCTACTTATCAGTTTCATATCTGTAATTATTGACAGGGGACTGTCCTTTGTTCGAGCAGGTCTATTATTTTAAAAAGTGTATATTTTCATATCAACAGGCCTTTGGAGCAATGAGCATTTGTTTTTAGAATAACAGGCCTGAACAGTTATCTGTGTTAATATATCCTAACTTAAACAACAGAGGACTGGAGAGGGAACAGACTTTGACAAAAGATTGGGACACAGTAAACTTAAGCTACAGCTCAGCACTGTAGCTTAAGTTTGCAAGAGTTAAACCTCTCATTGTTTCAGGTAAGGCATGTCCTTGAAGTAATAGTCACATTTAGCGCCTGTCTTGCCACCATTCAAGCACTGACTTTGCATTTAGAAATCCAAATGTCTGAGATGTGCAATCAGCTAGTATGTCTTGGGCAGGCAGCATGTTGTTCGTGCTTTTGAAGAGTAAGAACCACACCAGCGTCTAACCAGTTCTAAGTGATATTTACAGGTATGTTTACATGCTGCTTATTGTGGTGACGCTGAGCAGCTATAACTGATGTTAGTAGTTCAGTTTTTTGCTGTTTGTTTATGAACATTAACATGCAGATCAAATCAAATCAAATCAGGTTTTCTATATATATATATATATATATATATATATATATATATTATAGAGAGAGAGAGAGAGAGAGAGAGTGTGTGTGTTCATGTATGATTAATAAATAATTGTTATTATATATAGAATGTAAGCAGATCTGGAATGATATTTTACATTAGTAATTGGACTTATCTCGATATACTGTATACCTTCCAAGATAAGTTCTCTCAAAATAAATAATCAAAAAATTAAAGAATATAAAATGGTAACAGAATGTCAACCTGTATCTATTAGGGCTCCAGACTGATTAATTATACTAATTATATACATTTTTTTTTGTATACATAAAACTAAAACTAATTATATACACTTAAGATGAGATGCTCAAATCAGTACAGAATTGTGAATTTGAATTATGATTTAATATAATTTACTTTATATACACTTTGTATTGTGGTTTTATTGTTGGAGATGCACTTGAAATGCAGGACTTGTTTCAATTGCATAGAAAATGTCCATCCATTTGAATTACATAGTTTTGATATAAATTAACTAATAAAATTCATGTGAATTTAATAGTAATAATAAACTCAATATGCTTCCACTACACAGTAGCCGGGTTTATGTGATTGAAATTCATAATTACCAGGTTCCAAAAACAGACAACTAAATTTGTTCTTCTCATTACTGGACAAACCAATATAAACTCTGAAAATGTGTCTTGAAATTGTAAAAATGCATATATGATATCAGAGTTGACTAAGTTTAGAATATTTCCATTATATTTAAAACTATATTTTAACAGTTTTCATTGCTTTACTTTGCCGCCAGACAGCCCTTTCTGATGAGGAACTGAAGATGCTATTTAAAGCCAGCAGGCTAGACTCCTTTGATATAAACAACAATTTTACCAGAATATCATTCAGTGAATTGAGGATTTATATCGACCAAACCACAGTTGACGATTGCCGGAACAGCAGAAAGACTAACAAAGGTGTTTTTGGTTATCTTTTGTTTTTGTTCTACAATGAATTAACAAGTTAATTAAGCTAATCTTGAATTCAGAAGGTGTACTTTTTCTGTTCAGTAAAAAACATTTTTCTTAACACTTTAGGGGTTTATTTATTAGTAGTGACGTTGGTGTCTTTCAGTTTTGGATTGGTTTTAGGGGGCGGCTGTGGCTCCTCCAGACTGCATGTCAAATCAAATCAAAATCAAATCAATTTTATTTGTATAGCCCAAAGTCACAAAGTACATTTGCCTCAGAGGGCTTTACAATCTGTACAGGGAGTGACACCCTCTGTCCTTAGACCCTCGGTTCGAGTGAGGAAAAACTTGCCCACAAAAACCCTTTTAACAGGGAAAAAATGTGGAAGAAACCTCAGGAAGAGCCACAGAGGAGGGATCCCTCTCCCAGGACGGACAGACGTGCAATGGATGTCACGTGTACAGGACAAATCAACACAAACATATTGTACAATGACTGATAAAATGACAATGAATTATAATGAATGATAAAAATGATTACAGTAATAGATATGGTAGTAATAATGACAGTAATAATATATGTAGTGGGCGTCATGCAGGATCACAGCAGCCACGATCCACGAGAACCTGCTGGACGACAGAGCACAGAAACTCCGGGGAAGTTTGGTTAGTAACATGCATTAATGAGACATGTCCACAGATGGAGAGATATGGAGAGATATGGAGAGATATGGAGAGATATAGAGATATAGAGATATATATATAGAGAGAGGGAGATAGAGAGAAATATAGAGAGATATATATATATAGAGAGAGATATAGAGAGAGAGTGAGAGTGAGAGAGAGAGAGAGAGAGAGAGAGAGAGAGAGAGAGAGTTTTCGGTAAGGGAGATGTGTGCATCTTCAACCAATACCGTGCCTGGCTAGGCATAACCCTCGGTGGGGTCCCCCGGCAGTGTAATCCTATGGCAGCATAACTAAGGGATGACCTGAGCCAGCCCTAACTATAGGCTTTATCAAAAAGGAAAGTCTTAAGTCTATTCTTAAAGGTGTTGACCGTGTCTGCCTCCCGAACCCAGAAAGGTAGTTTGTTCCACAGAAGAGGAGCCTGATAGCTGAAAGCTCTGGCTCCCAATCTACTTTTGGAAACTATAGGAACCACAAGGAACCCAGCGTCCTGAGAGCGCAGTGTTCTAGAGGGGTAATAAGGTATTATGAGCTCTTTTAGATAAGATGGTGCCTGACCATGAAGAGCTTTGTAAGTAAGGAGAAGAATTTTAAATTCTATTCTAGATTTAATAGGTAGCCAATACAAGGAAGCCAAAATGGGAGAGATGTGATCTCTGATCTTGGTTCCTGTCAGAACACGTGCAGCAGCATTCTGAATTAACTGCAAAGTCCTAAGAGACTTATTAGAGTAGCCTGATAACAAAGAGTTACAATAGTCCAGCCTTGAAGTAACAAATGCGTGGACTAGTTTTTCTGCATCCGCCTGAGAGACAATGCGTCTGATTTTAGCGATGTTACGTAAGTGGAAGAATGCAGTCCTCGAAATTTGTTTTATGTGGACGTTAAAGGACAAATCCTGATCAAAAACAACTCCAAGATTCTTTACAGTGGAGCTGGAGGCCAGGGGGATCCCATCTAAAGTAACTAAGTCTCTAGAAAGAGAGTTTCTGAGGTGTTTGGGTCCAATTACAAGAACTTCAGTTTTGTCTGAATTTAACATAAAAAAATTGTAGGTCATCCAACTTTTTATATCCTTAAGGCATGCTTGGAGTTTAGTTAACTGATTGGTTGCATCAGGCTTGATCGATAAATATAATTGGGTGTCGTCAGCATAACAATGAAAATTGATAGAGTGATTCCTAATAATGTTCCCTAAAGGAAGCATATATAAACTGAATAGAAGTGGTCCAAGTACAGAACCTTGTGGGACTCCATGACAAACTTTGGTCTGCAAGGAGGATTCATCATTGACGTGAACAAACTGAGATCGATCTAAAAAGTACGATTTACTTTACTTTACTTTATTGTCAAAGTGTCCTTGGGCAAGATACTGAACCCCAAATTCCTCCCGAATGATGTGTGTGAATGTCTATGACTGGTTAGCTTCCAAAAACTGATCAGCAGTTGGCACCTTGTATGGCAGCCAATGCCATCAACTGGTGATTGGGATATGCAGTGTAATAGTGCTTTGACTGGTCAGAAGAGTAGAAAGGTGCTATATATATTTATATATTTAAGTACAGTCCATATTTGTGGGACAACTGATGTGGATTATTTTATGATTGATTTGCAAAATGAATTGCGTAATAAATGTCCAAGCATAACCATGCCCAACTTAAACCCAATATAAGGATCTTAGCCAATCATGTTTGGAGATCTGAATAATTAATTATGTTATAATTATTCTAATTAAGGCTTCTCTCTAAAGTCTGAAGATGCATTTTGTGTGATGGACAAGGCCGTATGCAGGATTTTAGAAACACAGAGATCCATAAAACTGAGCTCGCTGGGCAGTTCATGGGCCTGCTGTCCTGAAAACATCTTGATTTTAAATATCTCCTTCACCTCTGTTTGTCTCTCTGCATTTCATAACATGCTCCCTCTCTCTCATATCCTCTTTCCTTTCTGGCTTCAACATTACAGTCTCATCTAATATTTGTCAGTCAGTTGATATTAATATGTAAATGTTAGTGGGCTCTGAATCTTGCAATGAAAATAAAAATGTATAGCACTTTAATATGCATTTCAACCCTTTATACCAACTGAATTTGAAAGCATTTTAACCTCATTTACATTAGCTGGCTAGGTTGCTTATTTGTTAATTTAAGCAAACACTCTTCTCTCTCTTGCATGCATGTGATATTGCCAAAACAACATGCTACGCTATGCTGTTTTGCATCTCATTTTGTATAGCACCTATTGCAAGAAAACTTGATGTATATGTCTATTTTAGTTGTTGTGTTTATGTTTTTTTGTCTTTCTGTTCAAAACTTTTCATTCCCACAGCAGAGTAGAGCCCAGATGAGGTTCAGGATTATTGATCAAGTGTGCTGAAGGACAACAGCAAGATACAGATATGCACAAGGCTACAGTTAATTCTCTCCAAGCCTCACAGCCAAACCGCAAACACAGGAGAGGCCACCCACAAAAATGTTTCTCATAACAGCTCCAATCTCCACTGATAATCCCAGAGCCAAGATAAATAAGAACACGCTCCTCTGCCAGCCTCCTAGTTTACACTGTAAATACTGCGGAGTGTGCAAGGTAGTTGGTCAACATTTCCTCTTTTAAGTCTGCCACACCCCAACTAGCGTTACAGGTCCTCACGGCTCGTTACTGCCAGAAGTAAAAATCCTCTTCTTGGAGCTTTCCAGAAATCTGCTCCAGGGATCAGTTGAAACCTGTGAATTAGCCTGCTCTTTACACTGATGCATTGTTTGTTCAGATACCAACTGGAAAAATACTTTCAGATACAAAAGTGCAGCAGTTTACCTCAAAGGTCAAACTGTGGTTAAATCATCCATTACTTGAACTATTTCAGCTTTCATAACTATTCCTAAACTCACTTCCTTCTTTAATCTGTTTTTGAGCTGTCTGTGAAAATGCTTAACTCCTCAATTTATTATCACCTCTGATGTGTATATGTTGAATGGCTGAAAAAGATCCTTGAACCCTTTTTGTTTATCAAACAGAGAGCTCTGCAAAATATCTGCCACTTCAGAGGGGGGAAAAACCGTCTGGCCATTCTTGAAAGGGGAATTAACAGGAAACACAAAGTCGCGTGTCGAAAGACAACTGATGGAACGAAAGCAGAGTTGTGCTTTGGTGGCCGGTCATGTGTCATCTCTCCTCTGACCCCGGCGTAAGCTTTCAGACAGCAAACACTCCTTCTATGTGGAATAACACCATAAAAATTTGGATGTGAGCCATAGCTGTTTCCTTGTGATGGAGGCTCTCCTTTGACCGCAGCAACATTATGTCAGAAAACCTGGAATTAAATTAATTTATCAGTCACGGTTCAGTATTTGAATCTTTTAAGGCAGTGATGTGTTTTATGCTGAATATATTATACTTCTATGCTAAACTTTTCTCTTGCTGTGAAGAGTTATTTAGGGCACAAAAGCACTTCAGCCAAAATTCAGTTCAGTTTAATTTTAATCATTGTGCTATGTCATAAAAGACGTGATCTCACCTTTCACATGTAGAATGCACATCTGATAAATGCAGTGCATACAGGCAATAAGACATGAGGCATTAGCAAGAAGAATGGGAAAACTGTGGGATGATATTTTTTAGCTACCTTCAGGTAGAGCTTTTTAGCCCTTGGCTGTGTACACTGTATTGTGGCACCGGTTGTTTTCTCTTCTGGTGGCCATAGAGTATGACATGTTGTGTTCTGTCTCTATTGTATTTGTATTGTGCATGAGGACTCACATCCATGCACAGCGGCATGCAGGCCGAACAATTCACATTAATATCAACGGTTGGTGGCAGCTATGCAGCAGCAGACGAGCCTGAAATCTGTCAGTAAAGGTAGTGATGAATAAGACTGCTAGAATTTGGATAGACACAATGCACAACTGAAATCATTTTAAAAAATCATTTTTGCTTAAATATTACCAGGAAGGAAATAAACTCAGTACGTGATACACACTGTATTTGATGACTGAATGTAAAGATGTTTTGCTTACAGAAAATCTCCACACAGCAGCTTCAATTCCTTTCAGGGTTTCAGTGGAGAATTTGTGTATTTTAGTCTTTTATCATAATTAATCACAATTTGCTCTGGAATTAAACTATTAAATATTCTTAAGCTTTCCCAAATTCCCAGAAAAATATCAAGCAGGCATGAACAATCATGCCTCTGCTCAACAGGAGATATCATACATTAGACCAAAAATATATATTGCCTGTAGACACCCTGTCCTCGCTGAATCAATGCCAATATAAATTTCACTGATCCCTGCAGGAAGATGACAGGATCATAAACGTGATAATAAAAATCTTTAAGTTCAATAAGTTTGTATAGACTAACAAACACCCACTCATAAATGCAGTTTACAAAATATGAGCTACAATATTGGTAAAATATCAAACACCAGAATGTACTTCTAGTTTTAGGTGTATGTATACAGTACGTGTATTTCTGTAAATCTGACAGTGCTGTCTCCTGTGGCAATCGTCACTCATGACTGTCTTCGGTGTCTGCATATTCCCACACAGTCATTATCTCTACTTTGCCGGAGGATTCAAGCTTAATACTTCTGTTTATATCTGACCTCCTGAGAATGTGCATGATCAGACAAACACTGCATGACCAGCAGGCTGAGGTTTTGTAAATGGAGAAAGTTGGAATTCCCTGTATTGCTGCTGGTGCTGAAGAACTGTATCTGTGATCTTTTATAATGGCTGTCAGCTAATTGACCTACAAAAGAAAATGGCTCTGAATAATGGTTATCACCCATACACCCAGAAGATAAGCTGTTTCCAACATAATATGGCTGATTAGAGAACAGTAAAAAGTTGCAGCAGGTTGGAGCAAACTCAGAAATGTTCTTTATTCTTTGCAGATGATGTGGTTCTATTGGCTTGATCAGACTGTAACCTTGAGCACACACTGGAGTGGGTGATTGCAGTGAGTTTGAAGCAGTGGAGTCTGAAGGTTGAGGCCCAGGTTCTCTGCTGGAAAACAGTGGATCACTTCATCTGGGTTGGGTAAAGGAGTTCAAATATCTTGGGACCTTCGCAAGAGAGGGTAAAATGGAGCATGAGATCAATGGGCAATTGAGAGCTCCAGCAGTAATATGGGCATGGATGTTCCAACACTCACTATGGTCATGAGCTTTGGCTAGTGACCGAAAGAATGGGAAAACTGCTGAAATGATTTTCCTTTGTAAGGTTGTTGGGTTCACTCTGGTAGCAGATCACTGGCCGCTGAGAAAGCTCAGCTACCATTGTTGGCAGATAGGTTACATCCCAACAAAATACAAAGTGGACAGTGATACAGTGGATTCAGCTAACCTAAAAGGAACTATAAACTGGTTGTTTGTAACTGGTTATCAATTGTCACAACGGATATAGCAATGAATGTAACTACTGTAGGCTATTTTAATTATCTGACTTTAAAGTTAGCAGTGTGGGCAGGCATCTTGGAATAATGCGTGAACGCTCCCAAGTCGAAATAATAGGAGGTTTTCTGTCTCTATGGTAGCCCCTCCATTTGTAAATGCTAACATTACGTTTAGTGTGTTAGCTTGAAATCAGCCAGTATGACAATATGCTGACATTTGGGTAGCACCAGCCTTCTATGAATTGTTGTTCAATGTGTTCAGGTGCTGGTTTCTGTTTTTTCTGCAACTCTTTGGTTAAGAGCCTTTCTGGGGATTTGAAGTTCAGATTAGACTAAAGAAAGTACATGACATGACCGTTAATGTGTTCTACAATGATCATCGTACAGCGTTAAACCTTTTAAATTTAGGTAAAAGCATCTGTTATCTGGCACCATCTGCAGGCCAAACATTTACCCCGTAGGCTACAGTAGAGCTGATGAATGGTTGACTTTATTAATGCCACCCACCAGAATCTCTGGGTAATAAATCAAAGACAAATCGAGTTATTTGAACAGTTCGAAAGTGCTTCACTACATTAAGTAGTTCCAAATCCCAGTGAGATCATACTCTGAATCGTAACACCAACAAGCAGAAGCACATGCTTACATAAATCAGCCTTTCATCTTTTCTGTAGCACGAGATAGTGATCTACAGCATCTACTGTGTGTTTCGCATCAACGCAACCATGAGCGCCGGGAATTCCCAGAGACTTCAACACATCACCAGGCTCACTACAAGAATCGATATGAAGCAAAGTTTCTCTACGGTCTGGAGCTCCCCCATCGCACAGTTCCTTTCATGATTGGACCCCTACCTTTGTGTCACATAGCAACTCAAGCATACGCCTCACTTGTACAGTATTTCACAACTACTTAAGAATGCAGAATGAAAACAAGTCAGTCAGCTGGACCTGCATGACCTGATGAATTACCTTTTTAATGGTTTCAATGGAGTGTTCTAACAAAGAACAAACCATCCACTTTCCATAATGAACAGCTACAACAAATCACTTGACTACTACCCTGATTGGCTGAGAAATATTATAAAAAAAAAATCTATTATGGAACCAATACAGAGCCATTCCTAACATGTACTGTCATGTGAGAAAAAGATGCATAAAACAAATCACCCAAATCAAGTCTTTTGCACATATGGGATATTGTTGAAAAAACAAAAAGTGACAGCTAGTGCCCACATGTGCACACACTATTATACACACACACTGCAGATAAGCGAAACAGACATGAGATAGGCTGAACCAATTGGGATATGAATGAGTGCACAACAAAAGCCAGAGGTATGGTACGTGGTTGGAATGTGTACATTCCATGGCTGTTTCTGGTCTGTGGTGAGTCAGCAACACACGATATAACCTACGACCTGCTCTCTTAATATATTCAAAGTATTTTCAAAGTGTTTCAAACACATTCTGTCTTCAAGTCAGCTTTCGGTAAAAGGCAGCTGATGAACTGTACACTACCTTGCACTACCAAAACGGCAGATAGACGTTAGCTGGTGAACATGGAGGAGTATTGAGCAGCTAAAGAGACAGATATTTCCCTCAGGAGTTGGTGAAGATCAAAACAGAGCTAAAGGAGAGTGACTGTTGTATTTCACTGATTAGGTGATCTCAAAGAAATGCTAATGTTCCTCTCTGTCTGCTGAATGCTGAACATGCTACCGACTCTTTTCTTCCATGTTCATCATCTCAGCTTTCTCAGGTAAACACAGGTCCACAAGGGGTTCTTCTTCCCTCATGAAAAACATTTCTGCATTCTGTTCTCAATTCAAACATAATCCAGGCAACATTATATTTCTTTTCAAACCTATTTGCTGCTGAAAAATGATCAATATATTAACAAAATAGGATGCTTCTTATGTTTTCAAATTAGCTCAGTTGGTATAGCATGTGTGGAGGCTCAGTCCTTGCTGCAGAAGCCCAGGGTTCAAATCCCACATGTCATTCCCCATGTCTCTCTTTCCCTGCATTCCTGTCACTCTTCGGCTATCTCTATCAAATAAAGCTTGAAAAGGCCCTAGAAAATAATCTTAAAAAAAAAAAAAAAACATGTCCATAGCTAGCTTTTTATACGATGTTGAAGTAGTGTTGGATTGATGTATTCATAAGCAGCTTCAACAAACTCTTTTTAATGAACAGTAGTTACTAATTAACAGGTTTGGCGCTGTGTGTTCTCATCATGCTGCTCACTCTGATTTCCTGCAGAAGCATCTTCCCATTTGTTGTAGCTGTTGTTGTCTTGGGTCACTGTGATTGGCCCAGGTGTGTTATGAGACCTGTGATGTCATTGGCTGTGAGTGTATTTAATCGCCACGTCATCCAGCCCTTCACATACATGAACCAAAATATCAGGTGTGCTTGGAGACCTACAGCTTTGCGTTAGTTGCACTTGTGTGATTAAACTAATGTTAGATGCATGATGTTTCTACAACCAATTCTATCAGGGAGAGGACTGTGTGTGGTGGATTGTTAAGACTGTACTTTGGAACAATGCAGACAGCGGTGGAACTAATGTATCTTAAACTCTGACACTTGATTATTAATCACCTAATACTGGCCTTCCCCAAACAACTTCAAATAATTTCACTGTTTCAGACAAATTTTCAGTCTCTGTATGAAATTCACTGCACTGAGCAGTATGTTAATGGTCTATCATTTTCAAGTGGGCCACTCATTAAGCCATATATTTCCATGACGGACACTGAGTGATATTTGCACATGAAACGCATGGTTTGGAAACCCTGAAAGATTGCCGAAGATATTTGAAGAAAGAAAATCCACAGCTGTTATCATCACAGTAAACTCATCATGGGCATGTTCTGTAAACTAAGCTTTTGGAAGGAGAGCAGAGGGAATTACCACAGTGCCTCAGGGGCTGAGAAAGAGCTGATATTAGCTGTACTGCACTTATCATGACACGCAGAGAGTAATTAAAAAGCTACCTGTAGTTTCTTGCTACCTTACAAAAATATGAGACCAGCTCTGAAGGTCAAGGTGAGGAACTTGTCTCCATTTTCTGTCAGAGAATCATCAGGGGTGCAAACTTATTGAGGTCCGTGCCCAATCTCTCTGAGAAAAACTGTGAATTTACATTTGATTTAAGCATGAAAATGAAGGGAAAATCTCACCCTACACTGAATGTAATCTTACTGCTATGAATGTAATGTAAGGGGGGCATCAGATCAGTCACTCGAGGGCAGAGAGATTGTAATGAAGTGCATTGCATTAAGCAACACAAACCAAATTTGCACAACAATTGACAAATCCAGTGGAAGTACAGCTTATGTTATGTCTTGATAGACAGACTGATTATGTAGATAGGATTTCTGTGGCCCTAAATAAGATTTAATGTGTGGCCCCAAATTGTTTTCAGAACGTTTCTGACTTTAGTGACGCTAAAGGCTGGTAAAAAAAAAAAAAAGACACTTTGGCAGACAGCACAGTGAATGATGAGAACACAAAGCTAAAAGCAACACGGAGCCTGCACTTTCTACAACAAAATGATATGCCATCAGAAAAATTAGAAAAAAAAAACACACAGGAGCTTTGAAGCTGCAAAGAAACTGTATTTTAATGCTGAGATAGAACACAACACAGAGTGAAAGTGGATGAAAGAGTCAAAAATGCTTTTTATACACACATTTGCTGTCATACAATTCAGATTTCTAAAGACTCATGAATCTTAAGTTATCGTGAATTAACACGGTAACTTCAGGGAAGGCATTTGCTGCTTCATGTGGCTCTGTGTTCTCTGTGCGAATCACCCCAATTTTGTGACGTTGCTAATGGTTCAGATATACTAGAAGTCAAAATGATGAAATCTCTATATATAGTGTTACAGGGAAATTCAAAAAGATGCTTTGTTCTCAGAGAATGAATCACGTCTTCCTGAGTGCAGCTTTGAGCTTCATAATCACAGCTCTGGAGTGACCTGTAAGTGATTCAGCTGACCCGAGGATCAAAGCAGCGCGGCGTACCTGTACGAGCATCTCCTGTTAAGAACAAAGGCCTGTGCTGTCAGGCCGACCCTCCTCGTAGCTGACCTGCAGCAGCCGAGCCGACTCAGACATGAACCCACCCAGCCTCAACAAACACACTGTTGGACAACTTCAAACACAGCACTCGGCTCTGAACTTCATTACCTCACATGAAAGACAAAGATTCATCTTTCATTTGAGCCAGACATTTTGTTTGATGCAATGCACTGACCTGTATGGGCACAGTGCAAAGTCTGCTTTTCAACAATCAGACTCATGTCTGTCACTTTACATGACTACAATGCATGTACAACACAACTCAACCGTTTCTCTTTTTATAGACATCTCTTTGGCTCCTGTGATGATGATGCTCTTCTAACATGATTTGACAAAGTCAATGTCCTCATCACATCACTTCGTAATGTTTCTGTTGCAGCAGCTCGTACGGACAGATGCAGTTACTCTTCAGCGAGCCTGGGAAGCAAAACATTTCAGAGTTGGGGTAAGGTCATTTTTCTCACTTAGCCAAGGGGAGCAGTGAAGGGCTGTGAGAAGCGGTATGGGGGTTTAAAAATGACCTGTCAGACCATTACTATCTGTCAGCGGAATGCACCTTTCCCATTCCTTTAGATACAACATGTAGCCCTTACAGGCACAACCATAAAATGACTGCATCCTGACAAAGATTCTAATAAACTTTGTCTGGTTACAAAGGAAAGCCAATTTCTAATTTGATTTCTGCCTAAAAGAGCCACAAGCTTCCTGTTGAAATTAACTTTTTTACTTGTTAGTGCTGAAAAGTCTCAAAGCAGCAATAACTTTTTTATTTGGTCATTTCTGGGCAGCAGAACCAGTTTTAAACACAACACTAAGCTAACAGTTTACACATCCAGCCGACAGAGAGCCCTATTAGCTCCCTGTCGGGTTATTTATATGAAGTTGTCTTTCTTCCCACCTGATAAATAAAAGTCCAATATTCACTCTCTTCTGAGCTCTGTGCTCTCCACAAACTCCTGAGAGAAAGTGCTGCTTCAGCAGGATTTATTAGATCATGTAAGTGTTTTTGCTAGAAAGCAAGAAAAAATCTGCCTGCTGCTACCGAACATGAGATTGGTGAAAGCTATGAGACTGAACCAAACAGTGAAGTTGCTTTAAAACCAAAACAATGAGCTGAAGGACACTAAATTGCCCTGTAGAGCTGAGTTGGATGGAATTTGTTGTCCACAACGAGGAACCCTTTAAAAATAACATTAAATTAACATTAGCGTAATTTTCCTCATGCAATTAAAGAGCTCAGGATCAGAAATGAAAACACATGAAATAAAAACACATTCTATTTTGTCTCTGTGTCCCTAAAATTCTGTGTCTGTGTCTGTGGAGCTTTATTTTTTATGATCCTTGAACCATCTTGTTTATGTAAAAAAAACATAATTATGAAGCAAACTGTGATAAGTTACATGTCAGCCAGCTTCCCTGAAGGCCGGAAACAAGTATGTTGAGGAATGATGAAGTGAGCTTTCAAGTCTTTTGCCCTCTTTTTACTGTCAGCGCCACAGGGAAAGTCAGCGCTCGGTATGTCAGGGAAAGTCTCTCCCTTCCTCTGGTCATATATCCATGTACACAGTGTATCTGCACTCATTCCTCTTGGTTCACATGATACCAAATCAGTTAACAGGCAGGGTTTTACATGTTTGACTCGTTACAGCATGGAATTTTCATGGGGCACGAAGTGTTCAAGATGTCTTTATTTTTGAGGGTGCAGTCAATAATATTTTATTGGCTCTTAGCACAAAATGACCATAATTTGTAGGACTGCAGGATTTCGCAAGTGTTGCTGATTGTTATCACTTCTCTGTTTTCTCAGTTGGACCTGTTCTGTGTTTTTACTGGGAATGTTCCAGTCTTCCAGGTCCAACTGTGCACATAAATACTTAAAGCTTCCTTCATTCAAAATGGACATCTGTTCTACAAGATGGCTAGGCGCAGAATAACACCAGTATGAAGGTGGAAATGGTGCAGCCTTGTAATCATTTGTCATGAAGATAAATCATGAGGATGAACTTTCACAGAGCGTAGAAGAGCAGCTTTAACGTCTCAGAGTGAGGACTCTAATGAGCATGTGCAGTAGGCCACACAACGCTGAGACAAAGCAGGTTACTTATGCTTTCAAATCTGAACTGATTTCAAAAACATGTTAGAGCTCATGACATTATGACATATTTATTGTTTTTTTAATCATAAAAACACAAAACAGACAATTGAGTCAAGATGCAGGACCACATGCACACACACACACACACACACACACACACACACACACACATGCGTTGCGTTGTTTACACAATTCCAGGGAAATTCACAGAGACTGAAATGTGACTAATTGACTTGTTTTGCACTGAAAACATATTTGATATTTAAGATTATAAAACTGAGGAGAACAACCCAGGAGTTGTCAGGAGCTGTGAATGTGGCCAACTTCCCTCTAGTATAGTGTGGAGTCAGCATTAGTTAGTTGGTTTAGGGCAACAAATGCCAACAAGGACTTCTGGCAGCTGTATGAATTATGACTCATGTCACAAGCTGTGAAAAAAAACCTCTATCCATTTCTGGACAGCTTAATATATCAGTCCAATATTCACTGTATTTTAGTTGCCCTTTAGCTGCTAATTCAATCAATCACTCTTCTAGTGTAACTGTGTCTACTGTTCAGTGCTGAGTAGGTATTGTACAGTGAGTTTTTAGAGCTTTTCAGTCTGATGCTATGAGAGCTGTTATAACTGCTTTAACCAGAAAAGTCATATTAATAACAGTATTACCCATTTTTAAAGGTGCTGTAAAATCAAGTCATCCTGCTGATATGGATGTAGATCGTTGGAGAAGTTAATTATTGTGTAATTGTTGTGGGACTTGTTGTATAGAAGCTAATGTTGTGTTGTTGTCGTTGTGTTATAGCAGAAATGTCAAACTTAAATCACCCAGTGGGCCATAACTGAAGACTGGGACTATGTCACAGGCATATCATAGTACGGCACATTAGCTCCACAAACAAGGCACACAAGTTCACCTCCTATGACGGTAAGCCTGTGTACCTCGTCAGTAGCCTCCCACCTGCTTTAAAATTCCCTGTTCTCAAAGTCGACTTTTCGTTGGGCCATTTTCTGGAGGTGCTTTAATGTCACATGTGAGTTATCCGCTGACCGCTGATTAGAGTGTCAATAAACAACCGAAGCAGCAGGAGGAAGGGTGGTGCACAGACAGTATCGTGACCTGTGTGGCAGCTGTTGCAGTGCATTGTGTGATTTGTATTATGACCAGTGGGAGTGCGATTTATTGGGGGCCATTAATAATAGAGGATTAGATTATCTCGAATCCGGCCCACGGGCCGTGAGTTTGACATTTCTGCGCTATAGCATTAGCTTGCCACAGCATTGCATTGCATGTTTGTAATTGTGATATTTCTCAAACCTGTCTCTGCTCATGCCAAACATTCCATGTATCTATTTTTTTTTTTTAAACATAACTGAAGCCAAACACTGTTTAGAGTGTCTTTAATTGAAACATGGCTAAAAGTTGTGAGTTGTGCTGACTTCATGTTTTTGTTATTGCTTTCTGGCAGATGCGTGATAAAAACAAATCTGATAATTCAAACCCGATGATATTCCACATGCTAATCTTTAATCTTTTATTTTTTATTTGTTTTTTCTATAGATGTGTACCTTTCCACATTTACTGTATAATTAGGAGGAGCCGTTGGATCTGTTCTGATCAAAAATAAGGAGGAATTTTCCATAACGGGCCTATCCAAGAAAAATACACACCTGAAATAGTATTTCATCATGATTGCAGTTATGACAAAGAATGAATCAAACTGAACTGATACCTGACACACTGAACCTGGAAAGACTCAGATAAGTATGACTAATGGTGAGTGTGCCGACAATGGCGTGGTGGTACGGTAAACAAAATGAGGATCTTGCGCAAACAGAAGCGCTTTGATATCTCGATGGGTTTTGTTCGGCATACTTGCGGACTGATGAAGGAGTACTTTCGTATCTCTGTGATTAGCCAGAGCAGAAGATGAATAGTGCATAATCAGAAAATCAAAGGCATCATTTCACTGAAGCCCCAGAAAAGACCTGCTGTTGCTGTAACAGAGGGGAGTTCTGTGCTTTGGAAGAAATGCATCACATTTATCCATGGAAAAGCTGACTCATGATTTCACACAGAGCATGCATGATAACCATCCACTAATAGCTCGGGCTGACACACTTTTTATACCGGCACAAGTTAAATGGAATCAGCGGTGTGTTTGGTAAGGAAGCCCCTGTGAGGGGAATGTGTTTGTGCTGGAATGGAAAATGTAGGCATGCTCGAATGCATGACGCTCAGACAGGTTACGCAAGTGTATTGTGCAAGTTAACATTCTTTCAACAACATACTATGGCTGCTGGATTGGTAAAGTCTGCTGCCCTCTATTGTCACTGAGGAAAGTTTCAAAGCAGATATTACAACCTGACTGCAGACATGAAAATCACATGCAAATGTCATTCTGACGTTCAGATTTTGTTCATGAACACATTTCACTGTCACTGCATTCATGTGTTCATTTTGATTTGTGAACACATGAATGCAGTAAATGGGGACCATTTAACTTTTAAGCCGTTGTAGAGGCACAAGTAGCCTGAACAGGTGCTGAACTCCCTTTGGAAACACTGAATGTTTTCTGTCAGCCAGCAGCCATGTGGCTTGAAGGATTCAGTCTGCAGAACTATTGCCTGACAGAACGAGCAGCACCCAGTCATGGAACCACCAGACTGTGAACAAACATGATAACAACATCTACCTACTGTACCGTCCTATCTCATTAACTATCTATATCTATGTATATCTATAGTACTAGTGCTCGTATGGAGGCCTTTGGGTTCTATAACCATGCCACAAATCTGCGTACTGTCTCCCCAGTTAGCTCAATTAAACATTTGAGTTATTTTTACTTTCAATAAAACATATTCAAAAGTTCATAACCCTAGCTGTGTGCTTGTGCCCTGTATACCCTATGATGTGTGTGTGTGTGTGTGTGTGTGTGTGTGTGTGTTTGCTGCAGGATGTCTGCTGTGCATGCTTATGCACCCTAGAATATGTTATATGAGCGATGGACTGTTTTCTGATTATTGAAGAGCACAGGTAGAAAATGTAAAACTTGACAAGGACCTGGACTTAGAGAGAGACATTTCTGAGTTACGGCATGAGGGAGGATTGACCTCCACCGTTAGCTGCCCTGTTAGCACCTCAGGTTAAGACCTGTTGAAGAACCAAGACACCCTCTTCTTCTCTTCTTCTTCCACATATTGGTCAGATAATCCTGGTGCCGGCCAAGTGTGGGTGTGTATTGGTTCTACTCCAGCAGGTAGGCCTATTGGTTAGCATACAGTCTGATGCAGCGAAGCGTGGAATTTGAGTTCATTTGGTAAACTGTCTCCCAGCCTGAAGCTGTTTGAAGTCAAACCTGATGGATTTGTCCACGGCACAGTGCTCGAGCTCTAGGCCTCCTCGCCATCTACCCACCTTCTACACATCTCTATTTAGGATCAAAGCTGGTCGGCCTCAGTGCTCCAACGTCAGGGTCACTGATCACTTTATTGCACTGACCAACCTCTGATGTGATTTTATTAAGAGTTTTAACTGATGCTGCTCTCTGAAGACTGTGTTGATGGTTCTCTAATGGAGCTGCCACAATTCTACAAGGAGTCTGTCTCTCTGTCTGCCTGAATTTTATTCTTACGAGCTGTCAAATCAGTCTACATTTATATTTCCTGTATACGTTTATGAGCAGCATGAGAGGCTGCAGTGAAACCCTCCAGTGAAATCAGGCTAACTGAACCATTTAAGATCTGGCAGCTCTGTAAAGAACCCACCACACCCACTAATGTTACAGCAATCTTTGGACTTGATATGCATGACTTATCATGTTGAAATAAAATGCAACAAATGAACATTTTTACTGCCAGATTGACCTGTTTTTCTATTTCCGTTATTAGTGTGGAACTGACTGTTCAAGGATTAAACAGGTAGTTAGAAATCTGACAGCAGAAGCTAACAGTTGGGATCAGATTCAGTTGTTTTTTCTTCCTCAGTTGTCTTCAAAAAGAAACCCGACAGAAATGTGCTGTGTGACACATTTAACACAGATACAGCTGATGATGTCTGTTATAAAGGCATTTCCATCTTAATGTAAGTGCACTTGCAATCTGTGCTTTCTGGTGGTATTTTGTCAGAAGTATTAAGTATTAAGATATTTTAGATACTTTAATGTAAAAACACACCTGCATTAAAACTGTTAAATAAAAATACTTGAGTATTAGCAACAAAATCGTGAAGTATCCAAAGTAAAAGTATTCCTTAGACTAAAGAATGGCTCCTATCTTGATTGATTCATTAACATGTATGGTGTATTTTCCAGTCCCAGCTGGTCAACAGACAGCAGACATGTCATAGCAGGAAACGTACAGGTGACATAAATTTGGTTAATGATGGCTCAGTCAAGGGTGAGGTTGGTTGTTGATGTATGAGGCTGTTTTAAGAACTAAAATCTAAAAGAAATATTTTTGGAAACACTTGTGAGAGTTATTGATCTTCTCATGTAACTTTTTCTCAAAAATGTTGAGCTATCCCTTCAATCTGAAAGGAAACTAGTAACTAGTGAATCTACACCAGTGCTCAAGTTGTTGCTGTTGTACAAGTACTCAAAGTTGTAACTTACAAACTAAAGCTCTAGTTGTCGTACATGACACTGAGACCCTGAGAGTACTGGGTGCTGAATATATCACGAAGTCTGTGACGTCATCTGCTGACCAATCACTACCTGCTCCAGATGATGGCTCCAAAACAAAAGCTTCAAACCTCTGTCGTTTTATGTTCGATGTTGTAAATATCGGTGAAAACACTGAAACATTCCGTGTCAGATAATCCAGAGTGTGCGTTTGAACTTCCCACAGTGAAACTAGATGTGGTGAAAATGTGTTAGCATTTAGGCGTTAGCTGAATGATGTTACTAGAGGTCTGGTTGTTGTCATGTTGCAGTAGCACGGTGGGACCTTTATCACATATATTTAGTTGTCTTGATAACCCTTTGAAGCTGAGACAGATAATCAGAGATCACACCCTAACATGTGTGGGACGCCACCTCAATAGCCGGATGTGTTTGGGCTTCAGCAGAGAGGAAAGAGGCCGCCCAGTGCGGACTAGTGTCACTGCAGTTTCCTGAACAAACTATCCCAACACACAAACACAGGTTTTTTTGGGGGGTTTTCTTTACTTCTTGAGGTAAAATAAGATGTCTTTAACTTCATCACATTGCACTTTTTTTTGTCAGTGAGGCATGTTTTTCACAGGATGTAGTTTTTTTTTAAACCTTTGTAGTTGGTAATAAAAAGAAGAAGCAGGAACTCCCAGCTGAAAGTTCACAACGCTGACCCACAGATGATCTGCTGAGCAGAAACACCACAGCAACAAATCTGAGCTGCAAACACGGAGACAAAAAAGTGTTTCCCCTTTTAAAAAGTCACTGGATATATTTTTAAGAAGACCATAACGGCTCAGATTTTTATTGCTTTCAGTCAGTATTATGTCTTTCAATATAAAACATAAAACCACATCATAGTCAGTGCAGTAAGGTTAAACAGAACTGTGTGTGTGGGCTGCTGGATGATAGCTCTGACCTGTTGCCATCCTCACTTCCTTCAGATCATTTGAAGTGTCATGAATCAAAAGAAAGTGCATGATCTTTTAGCTCAGGTTTTCTGGCCCTCAAACTCTGCCTCATCAACGTTGTTTCCAGCGACCACCAACTGTTCAACACCTGCAGACAAAGCAGACAAAGTAATGGGCTTGCTGGTGAACAGTTAGCAGCTAAAGTGACAGGTATTCCCCTCAGGAGATGGAGATCAAAACAATGCTAAAGGGAGAGTAAAGACACAAATCCACTGGAGGGATCGGAATAATGTTGGTGTGTGTCTCTTGGTGTTAAATAGATATTTGCCAACACGTTAGCCATATTAACCTTTTTTTAGGTGGTAATATGTCAGTGTTTTGTTATCCCACTGTCTGCAAATGGCCAAAAAATGAATAAATAAATAAATAAATAAATAATCAAGCAAAAGAGAATATCACAGCAATAAAGTTTAGAGCCAATGAATTTTGTTCAGATATGAAGATTCTTAAGTTTTTTTTTTGGCATGTTATTTTTAATTTCAAAGCTTTTTCATTGTTTCAGCAGTTTGATCTTTGGTCTGAGGTCTTCTACATGCAAACACCTACAGGTGAGGACGGATTCAAGCAGAAAACCTGAAAAATGAACAGAAGAATATAACAACAAGAGGAAACAAATGACTGAATGGTTCAAGCGTGAAGACGATCTGAATCACCTTCACAGTCACCAGATCCCAACCTAATTGCACACCGATGGCAGATCTGCTAGCCACCTGTTAGACAGAGCTGTCCACCACCATCAAATGAAAAAGAATACTGCTCATCCCTCCAGAAGATCAATCGATGCCAAGCAGCAGTGAAGCAGCTGTGGAGTCTCACAGCGGTACAATAACTTTCTATTAAGAAACTCCATGCTGGTTTGTCACCCAATAGCTTCAACCCAATAACATCAGAGTTGATATGATCCTCGAAAACCTTTCAGCGGTCAGACTGTGGTGTTTGTTTATACGGTGACCTGTGAGAGATTCACCCTCCCTACTTTCCATTTGAAAGGCTATCTGCAGGGCTGTATTAATAGGCCGTTGTAGTAAAGCACACACACTTTCCGGGTGGGAATTTTGGAGGGTGTAACACACACTAAATGTTCCTCGTGGAGCAGTGGAATAGGTGATAAAAACAGTAAAGATGATGTTGCTACACTGAGAGTAAAATAAATTAAAATGTAGTAACTTCAATATTTAAATCTTTCTTAATGTTGTTCTAATGCAAAGCACTTCGAATTTCCCTGTTGGTGAAAGGTGATAAAAACTTGCCTTGCCCTGTTCACACTTCCACCAGTAGATGGAGATGTTGGCTCACTGTTCACTCACAATGGAAACACTTAGAGCAGCACCAGAGTCCAGCAGTGATGTGGAAAAAGTGACCCTGACAGGATTTGATCTGTGCTTTTAATCGAGCAACTGACAACAGTTTGATCATCATTTATTGATTGCTTTATAGATGTCATGTGGCAGCTGAAACTGTACAGGCTGTGTGAGGCCAGTCTGCACTTACACCAGCAGACTGATTCATTCCTGCACAGGAATTTGTCGAGTGTATACAAAATAACATGAACATTACCCTGAGATAATTACAACACAATAACATAGAAAGATAGTCCAATAATAAAAGAATGAAAGAATATGACACTTAAAATAATCAACAGTAACGCTTCACTAATATTTCAGTGCTGTAATTTACCATACGTGACTCATTCATGTTTTCAAGGGTGATTTGCACTGAATGTGAACAATTACATTTCATCAGATAAAAAAATAATATACACCAAATGATAAACAAAATGTGATATTTGAAGTTTCTGCTACTTTTGCCTCACCACATTAACACATTTGGATGGTGACTGTGGAGGCCCAAAGCTGACAAAAGTAAGAATATGACTGAATACATGAATAAATGACACTGTTTATTTGTTGTAGAACTGACATTAAATATAATTATACTTGCTTTTAACCTCCAAACATTCTGTAAAATAAGTTAACACTTAATTTATTCAATTTAAAACAAATTAAATCCTAATTTATGATTAGAAGTTAGTTTACTTTTAGCTTACACAGACTTATTGCTTTACCAATCTTTGTCCTGGACAAATATGAACCCGCCCACCTTATTATCATACAAGCACGAGGTATTCAGGAAACGTTTCATGGGAATATAGAGAACCAGATACAGTAAATGATAAAAATGGAAAACCAAGTTGGAAAAAAAAGAATCTAAGTTTTAATTTATTCTATCAAGGAGTGGTACAGGAAAAAAAGATCATCTGTAGCCATTTCTTTAACACTATTTAATTGTTTACCTAATTGATGTATTCATTCATGATGTACACATTTTGTCAGTTTCGCGCCTCCACAGTGAAAAGTGCCCTTACATTGTAGTGCTGTAGTACTCTTTTTTTTAGTTTCTTCAGACTTTCATGAATAATTGTCATAAAACATGAACAGGGAGGTCAAAGAGCAAATCTTAAAGAGAGTGGAGCAGAGCACAAACCATCCACCCAGACCTGTGCAGTGACCTGTGCAGTGACCTGTGTAGCACTGTGACGCTGTTTGTACGAACCAGCAGCTTAAGCAAACGAGCTAAAGCCAAAGCTAAATTACGTTAGGAAGAGTCAAACTGGAAAAATACTATGGTAAATACAAATACAATGTTTCTCAGGAAATATGATTGTCATAGAAAGTCTGCAGAATAACCTGCCAAAAACGGGAAAAAGCAAACAGTAAGGTCTTTGGCAACATTTTACAAGATTCTTGAATAATGCTTGATCTTTGCGAGGCGTTACAAAAAGAGTCTGCACGTATAAAAGTTGAGCACCATGTGAAATCTCCAGTCCCTCTCTCTGTCTGTCTCTTTCTGGTGTTACATGGTGCTGGCTGTGATAAAGACATAGATCCTGGCGAGGAACGAGGTGAACGTCCCCTGCCTCAGCAGCTTCATCTCCACGTCTATCAGGAAGTCTTTGGGCTTAGGGACTTGCCTCTGCAGGTAGACGGCGCCTGTGAAACTGTTCAGCTTCCTGGTGCTGAAGTAGCCCTCCTCGTTGCCCTTGATGATGCCGATGACAATCTGATCTCCAGAGTAGGCCGGGGATGGTCCGATTCGGAAGATCTGGGCGGGAATGATGATGTTGGTCTGGAAGCTGAGCTGGTAGTACGTGATGCGGGCAGGTGAGTTCTGACAGTCTAAGGAGTTACTGGGACAGCTGCTTCGCTCACAGCGTCTGAAGAGGACGAGAAGTCAAGAGAGAGACAGGAGGGGAAGAAGATGGATGAACATGGATGATCTGTTGGTACATGAGGTGTACTGAAAGACAATAGAGTGGAACATTCAAATCATTGTTTTATTAGGGGACTAAAGGGGACGTCAGGTATGGAACGGTCTGCCTGATGAAGTCAGACTTCCAGAATGAGTAACATCCTTTAAATCACCTATTTTTAATCACAATGAAATGTCTTGCACGTGAATACTGTGACATGTTATGTCCATTACTTTACATTTTTATTATTTTGTCCCAAGATACTAAAACATCGATGAAAACTCTGACTTTGGATTTCAAGTCATCCACATAGTGCATTCTTTTTGAAAACTTGAAAAAGAATCAGTAAAACAAATAAACCTCAAAGACCCGAGCTGCCCTGACCTTTGTGAGCACAGCCAGCAGCTGAAGGTCACTACTTGTGTTAATAATTAAGAAGAAGAACAAATAAATAAGGTGTTTTTCTTTAATGTATCAGTCTAATATTCATCACCACAAGTCCAAATTAGGCCTGAAACTTTCAGGTAAGTCAGTCAACACTCCTGCACTGAGCTACTGTGACGTAAGACGTGAAGCCAAAGAGTTTAGTGTTTTTTCTGCATAATGTGAACATGGTGTAAGAAGTCACTAATTCAGCTCTGCAAAGGTTTTTCAGTAACAAAAGGTGTCACTTTGTTAACATATTATAGGCGCATTAACCCTCTGCCACTGTTGAATACACTAAACACATGCACAGTGCAACAAAACATCTGTCAGACAGTTTGCAGTGGAGTTCCACACACTTCAGTGATTCATCAATCACAATCTGCAGTCTGTGCAGCACATATACTGTAGCAATACTTCACTATTTTGTGGAAAAACTGATACAGACTGCCTCTGGGAAATATAGTCAAACTTAGCATCGCTACACACAGCCCTGCTGGTCCAGTCACTGCAGAGGTTTGATGAAAATGAGCACAGCAGCCAGTGCCAGTGGAGACAGCAGGCATCCTCCATTGGGCTTCCCTAGTCTCAATTCTGATGATCTGTGACTGCTTCTCCATCACACTTCAGTATTTACAAAAACTCCTTAAACTTGATGTAGTGCACAGCTCATGCCAAAACAAGAGCGCCTTAGAACCCGCTCCAATGAATCACAGGGTGGCACTGAAGGCTGAGTGGGAGACGTTTTAATCTTGGCGGCGTGTCTGTGACTGCCAAGTCCACTCATGAGTGAAAGATGTCTCTTCACGCCGAGCCAGGCCGCGTCACACTCGGGGTTAATAAGGTGTCTCCTGATAGCACTGATAGGACGCCTCCCGTGGGCTGAGTGGAGGGTGTGTGTGCTGTTTCTATCCACCGGAGCACAGAGCGGGGAGAGCTGCAGAGACGGTCCCGTGAAGCACTGAGCTGATCAAAGACATCTGACTTCATCGTACCGCTCGATGGGAGTTATGTTCGGTTACAGGCCGGCCTCTACAGCTGCCACGGGTTCACAGATAACAAGGCCCTTCTGCACTGCGAGGGCATGGATGCACAGTACTTCTCATTAGAGGAGCACAGTCGGAGAGGAACTAAGGAGAAACCATCAAAAAATCCTACAGATGGGGTCGTGTGCTGAGAGGGGCAGCTTTTATTTGAATACAGTGTACCTGTGAGCAGAAACCCATCAGAGAAGAGGAAGCAGAACACTTTAAGAGTCTGAAGATGAAAAGCAAAATGTGACTCACGTGTCTGACACCCTCTTGTAGTTGGGAGGACAGTGAAAGGAGAGACATCTGAAGCCTCCCTGGAGGTTATAACATGTCTGTCCAAATGAACAGTTGTGGCTTCCAGTGGTGCATTCGTCAATATCTGAAAAAAAATTGTGATTAGTTTAAAGACTACAGACTGTTTCTTGGAACTGGCACTGGTATAGGCACTGATCTCCATTTACAAAATGGCAGGAGGCCAGTTAAACAAACATCAATATTATTCATCAGATTAATGAAGACATGAGGATCACTGATGTGGCAGAGGAAGATGATTTCAAAGTTGTATTTTCTCTTTTCGTGTGGTGCTAACAGGTGGGACGGCGCCTGGTATAAGTCATCTGCATACAGCGTATTAAGCGCTTCCAGTCTTTAAGCTGAAGAAGACTGAAGGCAGACAGGACAGGTCCTGGTAAGTGTTATTTTGACAAAATGCTGAACTGTTCCTTTTAAGCCTTCAAAGTGATTTAGAATAGATGAAATCATAGCAGACACTGAGCTTACATATCAAACTTCTGTCTGAAGATGGAGGAGTTCTGTACAGTTTTATTATGTTAGAATCTCAAATCAGACTTCATGTTTCTGTTTGTGCTTCATTCTCCTCACAGCTGTGTATGGGGATATTTCTCTCATGAGCTCTTTTTATTCTTTTAAACAAGCTTTACTCTATTTTCTTTCTTTTTAGACTCACAGGAGACACACAACAAGCTGAAAAACTGTTTAAAAGGTTTCTACACAGGATAACTGAGTGTTGGCATATTGCAGAGTAACTGATATCATAACTGAATACATTTAACTGAAGAAAAGTTGTCTTTAATGGCAGACTGAATCATTTTTGATCAGACTGTTAAACGTCGACTGTAGGCTCACCTCTGCAGGTGCGTTTGTTGGCAGACATGACATATCCATGAGGAGGACAGGAACACTGGTAGCTGCCGGCAACATTGACACACTGGAAGGCACAGAGGTTCCCAATGCTCTGAGAGCACTCGTCAATATCTGTAAAAACACACACACACACACACACACACACACACACACACACACACGTTTCATCAGTCAGAGTACAGGACTGTGTGTAGGACTTCCTCTTCAGTGTCACTGAAGCCAAAATAAACTGATGTTACTGATGACAGTCATTAATATCAATTTGACTTGTTATAGGGGTCAAATCTCCCGACTTAAAATGCGTCCACTGTTGTTCTGTATGCCCCTACACAGCTTCAGTGTGTACTGCTGCAGCCACATCACCTGCAGTCTGTCGGAGAAGTTACTGCTAGTGCTGAAGCAAGAGAGCGCTGCACAGCTGTTCAGTTCCTACTGTGCTCACCTCTGGTCCACTGTGCACGTGTATATCATATGAATATATTAAGACTGTTTGTCCTGATTTGTCAGGTCTTCTGCGAAATACCAGGTCAGGTGTTCTGCGAAATACCTTTCAAATTACCATTACATACATCACTCCATGTTTTGGACATTGTGATGGAAAACCTAGTCCTGATTTGTTTGATGTATTCATGACTTTAATTTGAAAAATACAGAGAATACTCCACCACAACATCTACTGCTGAAGACTAATTTGAAGCAGGTTTAGAGTTTTTATGTGATTACATCTTTTTATTACAAAAAGCTGGATTGGATCCATGGGGTGCAGGAAAAGTGGCTGCTACGTTGTCTTTTTTGACACTACCACTTGGAAGTGCCAAAGTTACAAAATTGTTGGCAATCAATCACAAACACAATCACATATTTCTACATCCAGCAGGCCCTGAGGAACATATCGTACTGTACATGATAGAAATGTGTTTTTAGCCAAGTGTCTGGTCCATATTCAACCTCCTTTGAGATTTGTTCTGCAGAGTGACCTTGGTAGAAGATACCTTCACAGGTGTGTCCGTCCTCTTTCAGGTAGTAGCCTTGGCGACAGTAGCACTGATATGAGCCGTAGATGTTGGCACACTCTTGACTGCAGGGGTTTTTGTCACATTCATTTACATCTGAACACAGAAAAAGAAAAGACATGTTTAGAATTCTTTCTCTTGTTCATATTCAGAAAGGCTGATGCTGGCCTTCGCCAGTCCTCCCTGTGTGGCCACTGAAAAAAAACAAATCTTTAAAATCAAAGCAGTCAATCTTAAAATTAGTCACAAATATATAATTTTTTTTTTTTTAAAGTCTCAAACAGCTGGGCACTGTAGTTTTTAACAAACACTCAGGAAACAGGAGGAAATTGTGCATTTGTTAGGAACTATTTTCAGCTGCGGATTAATACACGCTGGGTGTTCCTGTAAGTATTTGATGCAGCACGATGGTGTATATGTGATTGACTCCAAATAAACTACAGCGTGTGTGTTCTGTCATGGTTTGGCCTTTTTTGTTTAGTGATTTGTGTTTTATTTTGAAATCATATCCTCTCCTGGTGTTTGTAACTTTACTTCCTGCCTTTGTTGTGGTTCCCACCAGTTTTGGTTGTCTATTCGGCCATGACTATTTTCACATGTGTCTTGTCTTCATGCGTTTAGTCTGTGTGTTCCTTTGTTTCACTGTCAGTTCATAGTTGTACCATGTGTCAAGCGTTCAGCCTCATCTTTGTATTTTTGGGTCTTTGCTTTGTATTTTTGGACCTGCCTCACCACCCTCTAACTGTTTTTTTATCCAGTCAGGAGATTTGTTAGAGAGAAACTACTGCACTAAAGTTAATATGATTTAATAAGTCATGAAATATGTCATCTGAACTGCTACAGTTGTGATATCACAGAGTCATTGATCCAGGCTTTTTGAAAATCAGAAGATTTTGTTTGATGCAGAACTTTGGTTATCAGATGTATTGGGGCTGGAATTAAACTTGAATCCATCAATTTGTTGGTTTCAAAATAAATTACATGATACATGTTATCAGCTGAAATAAACAAACTGATACTCAAACACTGGAAATCCACATCCACAGAACCACACTGGAAAAAAGACATAATTATTTGAACATACTGGAAGAAGAAGTCGGTTGGTGAAAGATAAAAGATGGAGGTACTATACTGTAGATATGGACAGTGTTGGAGTTCCACATGATGTGTGTGCATGTTCATTTATGTTTAACCTATTTCATTGAAGCAGTTCGGATATGAACACGGAGGTTTGTTTGATGTGTGAGGTTATTTTTGCTGGTAATATCATGGCTCTCTGGTTTGTTCTTTCTGGGAAAGTGGATTGTGGAATCAACACATTTTCAAGGTGTAATGAGAGTTTCTAATGCAATTTGTTACGAATCTGCTTCCCCAACAAAGACAAGTTTCAAGTGTCTGGAACGAATTCATCTGAAAAGAACTAATCAAAATCTAATCATGTCGCTCAGACAAGATTTTATACATGCATATCAAATATAAAGAATCCTGAAAGGTGCAAAGCTTTACCTCTGGATCATGAGCAGAAACCTTCACTACTTGATTAAGTTCCCTGAGTAATGACTGTGACAGGCTGAACATAATGTGAATCATGCTCCTGGCCGGCTTTGCTCTCTAAAGCACAACAACGTCTTCACTGCACTGATGACTGACGGCGCCTGAACCTAAAAACCATTACTGATGTGTGTCAGACGCCTTGGCATCCAACAGATGGAGACTCAATTCAGTTCCAACAAAAAACAGTATTTTGTTGATAATAAAGAGTGAAAGAGTTTTCTATCAATAATCTCCAAGGTCTGTGTGTATGCTTTCCCCAGAGGCTCACCTCTACACCTTGAGTTCTTCAAGCGAAATAAGACAGTCCGTCTAAACAAGGTGGCATTTAAATCTTAATATTTTTGAGAGAGAAAAAAACAAACCATCTAGCTTACCTTCACAGTTCTTGCCATCAAATGCTAGGGAGAAGCCGGCTGTGCATGAGCAGTGGTAAGAGCCTGGGGTGTTTTCACAGGTCTGGGCACACAGCCTGCCAGGATAGCGCCAGCACTCATTTACATCTGTCAGCGCAGGAATAAGTCGAGCCATTAGACAACAGACAGATACCTCCAGGCCACTAAGGACTCAATGTCAGTTCTCATTCAGACACACACCCAGTGATGTGTGGAGTGTTATCATGTTCACATACATCTCATTACAGGACCAGTGGATTTAGTGTCACCTAGTGGAAGATGACCTGCGGCATCTGTAGATATAAAATGAATTCTTTTTTTTTTTTTATAATGGTTCTTATTTTTAGTGATAATACTCTAATGAAATCTCTGTTATGAATATTATATTCCATTCCTGCCATATTCTGTAAACAGAGCCTGACATACTGGACCTATAATAACCAGATATCTCATAGTTTTCCATTAAAACATCTTCTCACATGGGAAAAATACTTTTTTTTTTTTTTTTTTTGTTCAATAATGATGATGACGACAATGTTATGATAACATATGGGTATTTTTTATTATTTACTGCAGGAGCTGAAGCAACTTGCTGAAAACTTTTTTGAGGTAAGTTTGTTTGGAGAACTTGTCTTTGCATTTCCAAAGTCAGTCTGGTTTGTTTTCTACCCTGTATGCGCTCGGAAACCCATCTATAGTATCTTCATGGATTTTGGAACACAGCTTCAAACCATGTCTTCCTCCTCCACACACTTGTCCACTGCCTCCACCTCCTCAGACAGTGATGGAGGTGTTGTTGGTGGAACGTACAGTAGCACCTGCTTCCTGGCACATAAACTATTCTTACACTTTGTTTCACCTGCCCAATTATTGCTTTAAGACATGTCATGAGGTGATGTGAAAAATGTGAAAAATACTCTTCATGCTATTTTAGGAAAAACGATGATTAAAGGACCTGTGTGTAGGATTTAGGGGCATCTAGGGGTGTAGTTGCTGATTAGGGCCACCTCGTCTGATGATCTTCCTATAGTGTGAAGAGGCATTACAGTGACTGCGAATCGCTCAAAAACAAGAACATTTCTATCTAGAGCCAGTGGTTAGTTTGTCCATTCTGCACTGCTGTAGAAACATGGCAGTTCAACATGTCAGACTGCATGGAAGACAAACCTTTTCTTTTTCAGGTGATTATACACTAATAAAAACATAGACTTCATTATATTATATCATATTATATTCCATTTCTGCCATATTCTGTATATAGAGCCACTAAATCTGACACACTGGGATGCTGAGTCATAGATATAATGTCTGCTCAAGGAGGGAAAAAGAAAAAGTCAGGTACATACTAGTCTTCCAGTCAGTACCTGTTTTGGCCCAGTCTCTATGATTACATTTCAACATATAGTGCCATGTATTTGAATACCATATATTCAGCTATATAGAAAATCCTAACGGGATACAACAAACTCCAAACATAAATTTCAAATCCACTGACTGATTGGATGTCCTGTCATGAGTCCTCCCTCTCTTCCTCTGTCAGCCCTGCAACCTGTGTTCCCCGAGGCTCTGCACTTTCATTGACCTCTCCAAAGCCTGTCAGTCCCCATCTGTCCCTGTCCTCAGTGTGTGCCCACCTTTCCCTCTAACCTGTGTCCAGATTACTACTTTATTCACCTATTCACTACCGCCTACACAAAAATGATTAGATAACTGTATATTGAGTGCAGTAAGTTCCTGTTCTTGTTCTTGTTCTTGTTCTTGTTCTTGTTGATGTCCCTGTCTCTGTCTTTGTTCCTGCACCAACCTGCCTGATTAGAATTTAAGTGCACTGAAATAAACAGCTGGTGGCACTAATTCTCCAGCCAGAGGACACGACGTGATGACATAATTAAATCAGCAGTCAAACCTCAGATGGTGGGAACTGATTGGGTAACATGATGGACGCAGGGCGTTTATGCTCACTGAATGTATAAATTTGAGGAATGTTACAGTCTCCATCGGTCCACACTGATATTTTCTTGTCTGCCTTTGGTTCATTTACATTATGATTTAATCTGCTAAGTCAGTTTTTATTGCACTTTGTTGCATTTAGTTTTTATCGATTTTACTTTTCAACCTCTGCCAAGTGTACAAACATCTTTCCAATATTACAAGCTTTTTTTCCTTATTTTTAGTGCTTCCACTCAGGTTTTATGCTCAAATTGAAAATGTGCAAAAAACATCACTCATGTATTCTGTTTATCTAACTAATGATTATTTAATAAGAAAAATGAGATAGGAAATGTAACCAGTACCCAAAAAACTTCAAATGTGCAAACATAAGGTGTTTTAACTTCATTCAGATTTTTATCACAGTCTTGCAGGTTGACAGAAAGTGCCCCCCGCCCTCCCAGTCCTATTTCTGGCTCTGCAAACTGAGGTTTAACTTAGTCAGTAAGAGTCTTTTTTTGCCTCCAGAGCAGCTCTGGCTTCAAAACCTGTTTGGACGACTAAACCTCCAATCTGCTCATCATCATCTCACAGACCTGACACAGCGATACGTACCGGTGCAGACTTTGCGGAGGGCGTCATACTGGTAGCCCGTCTGACAGTCACAGCGGTAGCTGCCAGGGAGGTTGTGACAGATCTGGCCCACTCCACAGCGGTGCGTCCCCATCTGACACTCATCAACGTCTAGACGGGCAGAGAGAAAGATAAAGCACCTCGGAAATGACCCACTCTCCTGACTGGGTCGAACTTAAACACAGACTCCTACTCACACCACCAGACACGGTACAAACACAAACACTTTCTCATTCACAGGGGCACAAAAATCACAACATCAGCTGATTCCTTGAAGCCTTTTAAACATGAAAGATGTCTGCTGCTAAACTAACTGCATTACATATAAAGCAGTGCTATTAACAGAGCATGAATGAATAGACAGAACAGTGTGTTTGGGCCAAAGTAGCCTATAAAGCTATACTGTTAGTGTAGCTCAAAAGTAATGATTAATATCAGATCACTTTTATTTGTGTTTGTCTGAACACTATGCAGACTTACGGTAATCTGATGATGAAGATCATGCAATTAAGACCAAAAGCTCCAGAACAGTTACATAATAGACCTTTTTAAGACAACAGGAGCTAGCTAACAATGCTAACAGTGGCTCTTCCTTTCGATGTTTAAAAGTAAAAAAATCATTGATAATCGTTTATTACACAATTTATTCAAATGATAAATGACTCTCTTACTTCTTCAGTCATGTGATTGGCTGGCTGCTCATTCAGACCAAAGCAACAACCAATTACACAACTGCTTCTCTCCGTGTTGGCCTTTGCCCAGAACTCAAACAATATTATTCAGACCATTCACAGATGATTGCAGAAAATGACCTGTTAGGCTCTGTGTTATAGTGAAGAAATCACAATATTGATGAGAGTTTGAAAAAGGATTTACATAATCAGAATTTCATGGTTAGAATGTACGTTGTCAGTATTTATTTCTTTATAATGCCTTATTATAACTGACCATAGCTGGCTTGTATTCAGCCTTATTCCTCCCAATTGTGGCATTTTCTAATCATGCATTTGAGCCCTTCGCCAGAACAGATATAACATCAGTGCTTTCATTCACATTGTCCTATAGCTGCCAGCCTCCTACGTCCATGCTGTCGCGCTTTAAGAGATAAATCTCACCGACACACTTGGCTCCATCAGGGCTGGCGTGGTATCCGTGGTTGCACATTATCACCTTCTTCTGGCACGTGTAGGAGCCCACTGTGTTAATGCAGTTGAAGCCCAAGCTGCACGGCTCGCTCAGGCTGCTGCACTCATTTATGTCTGCAGAAAGACACAGAGAGAGAATGATGCCTGAAGACAGCCAAAACAATGACAAGTTCCACAGGAGGATGATTGTTAGGACGTTTAATCCTGATTGACAGACCTACCTATGTCTACTTCCTCCCAGTCATTTTAACAGAACAATTATGTGGTCGTGTATTTACTTGTTGACTTGCAATGTGGTAATCATCTTCCTAATATGTATATATATCTATATATCTATATAGTAGCTCCAATACTTAGGGAACAGTGTTGATGAACTGCAGATTTAATACGTATGCATGCAGTCAGGTGGATGTGGATGTGATACAGCCTCATGAGGAAACCAGTAATGTCACAGAAATGTCAAACGCTGCTCGAGAGTCTGAAAAATCATAATAAACATTTCTAAAATGCACAAGTCAACATTTCAGCCCTCAGACACACAAATCTATAATGCCTGTGCAATCATCTGCTGGGAGACGTTAGTCTTCATGATTACTGTGCTCGGTGTGCCTTTAAATCAGCTGAGCTAGATGCAACATTTTTTACGATATCAGGAGCACCCAGGGGTGAACCTCCACTCCAGGATGATGATGTTTCCCTACGTGCTTACTCAACAAACTGTAAGTCATTTAATGAAAAGCAGGATGTCGTTTGTTTCATCTATATAAAAAGCATTAATGACAAATTGCGTGTTTATCGAGGGTTACATACTGGTCTGTCCTTGGCCGGTCTTGTCATGGTGTCAAACTCCAAAAAGTCACTGCACCCAGCCAAAAAATCAATCCCTGTGACTTAATGGAGTCAAGTCAATTGATGCAAATCACAATTTGCCTCAGCAGGACATTCAACACCCCTGTTCCGATTTGGTTTAGGAAAAACTGCCCACAATTTATTCTAACGTGTTAAAAACATCAACAGATACATATGTCTGATATCTCTCAGCAAGAATGCAAGTCAGCCGTAAGTACAGAGAACCTCGGCTTTAGAGTGAGTTTCAGTGCGGTCCGGACCAAAACTTTACTGATTTGGTTCACCCTCACCGGCCTCAGACAGCACAAAAGTGGTTTGATATGACCTGCTCTCTATTGGCTATATAATGGTCATGTGTCATGTGTTTCCATTAACCAGCAGAGAGCAGCACAGGCAGTCTCTTACCAATACAGTTGCCATGGGAGTCCTGTGTGAAGCCGCTGACGCACTTATTTTTGGCGTTGCACAGAAAAGAGCCCAGTGTGTTCTCACACACAAAGCCCATACCACAGTTATGGGTTCGCAGAACACATTCATCAATGTCTGGAAGAAAGAACAGATACACACACATTCAATTAGTCAACTTGACAAAATAATCCACACTTTATGAAACTGTAAAGAGTCTAAATCTGCTGTCAGCTCTCTGAGCTTCAGTCTGCGCTCTCACGGCTCGGTCACAGTACAGTAGGTGGCACTGTGGCTCAAGCACAGAATAAACATGTGCAAGCGTCTCAGGAAACCAAACTTTGACTCAGCTCAGGGAAGAATTCCCCTCCCATAAAAATATATCACTCCAACTCTGCAATTAACGGAAGTTGAACAAAACTTCTTCAATGACAGTTATTGAATCTCATGAGCAATGGATGAGGTTTAAATGGAAGATTTGCTCTTTTGTGCTGGGAGCCCGTCTTTCTCGTGAGTTCACATTATATCGGGTCCTCTGAGACTCGTCCCATGGTACGTCGGCAGAAGGTCTTAATTTGGGTTTTTCTGTGCTAATCATCATCAGGGGGATACGTTTCCAACGCCACAGCAGAGATCTCTTCTTTCTTCCATGCAGCTAATTAGTTTTTCCTCAGTCGGATGGTCGACTAAATATTACCTTCATTATCCAGCTACATTGATTAGTCCTCCCTGGTGCCAAGTGCTGATGACACAAGTCATAGAGCTTCAAAGTGCTTTAACACCCGTGCTGACTCTCTGGGTGATTATCTTGTCACATACTGAACATGGGCATCTGCTGAAACACAAATACTACTACTGGGGCCAGAAAACACTAGCACACATTTTAATGAAGCCTCGCTGACTGAGCTGAGTTAAAGTCATGACCGCTGACACACTGTGACAGTACAGTACGAATCTCTGAGTGAAAATGACTGTAAATAATCCATATCTCTCTCGTGTTTCTGTGCATTACTCTGATAACTTGTGTAGATTTTTCTGTCATCAACGTTGGCTGCATTCATCAAAAACAGTGAATGGGGGTAAAAGTGAGGTGTCTAAATATACCCTGCTCCTGTTAAAGAGCTGCTTTGAAAACAACCGTCTGCCATCGATAAAGCCAGGACACTCTGATAGCCTCAACACCGTGATGTACTACATTGCAGTCTTATATTCGGGGATTTGTGGGTGCTCATGGGGCCATTTAAGGACAAATTATTCCTGGTTTTCAGCGATACAATTAGAAAGAGCAATAGAGGGGGAGTGATGACAAACTTTAGGACCAGAATAGCCTGTCTGTGTGTGCGTACATGAGCATCTATTACGCAGTGCCTCAGTTTGAGCCAGGGGTGTTGGACTTTGTGCTGTTGCTGGATAAATTGCAGAGAAATTGGCAACACTTAGTAACACACTCCAATACAAACACAAGCCTTGGCCAAACACAAGTGCCAAATCGTGCTGCAAAGTGGAAATACACTGAAGGTAATGTTTAGACCGTCACAACACGAAGGCTGCAGCTACGTGTGAATATGAATGAGTGTTTTTGGGTTTGAGCTAGATGTACTGCAGGCCAGTTCGCCCAGCGATCACGTCCAGATCTGCAGCTCATGATTTGAGTCCAGAGCTGACGTTTAGTGCCAACGAAGGAAGTGACCTACATGTGCTGAGGTGAAAAGTAAAGGGTGTGGAGATCAGGGTGGTAGATGTAGCACTTAAGATTTTCACACCTGGAGACTGGAGTTTGCATCTTGTCACAGATCTGCAACTTACTTCTTTATAACTTGTAAACACAATCATTTCCATTCTTTTTGAAAAACATTAGCAATAGTCTTGAAAAAATAAATATAAACCAGGCATTCAAACAATCGTCCAAAATTGACGTTATTGTCTGACGACAGGGTTGTGGTTTTGCTTTACTGACGCTTCTTCTCTCTTACCCCCGAAAAGAAGGGAAACAAATCCCATGCTGCATACTGAAGAAGACATCATCAGAATTTCCAACGACCGCTTTAGTGGCTCTGAAAATGACTGCTGAGTAAATTGGCTTTAATGAAATACATCAGGAACAATGAACTCACCCTCACAAACACTGTTTCTCAGCTGGTAGCCTGCAGGACAAGTGACCTGCAGCTCGCATACAAATGAGCCCACTGTGTTCATACAGCGCTCGCTGGGCCGACAACTGTGGGTGTTGGTCACGCACTCGTCCACATCTGCAGAAGAAGAACAAGGGTGACTGTGTGTGAAATGACAGCGGGGGAGAGGGAGGCGGGCAGAGGGTGAAGGTGGTGTGAGGTGGAGGTGAAGCAGACTTTCAGAGGTGGTTGATGTACAGGACCTGAACGTAAAGCCCCCCCCCCCTCCTCCCACGACTGGCCTGGGCTCACCATGGTGGAGCTCAGTGAATCAGCAGCACATGGACGTCAGCAGAAAAAATACTGAAGAAACTAACAAAGGAAGTCATTTTTATATGCAGGAGTTTGAGGCATGCCAGGAAATTACATGTTTTGCTTTTGCCTGCGTGAAAATCTCTGGCTGGGAAGCCGTCGTGATAATCTCAGACACACACACTTGCTTTAAAATCCGACTGAAAACACAAAAGACGTCACATTTGTGCACAGAAAAGCATGTGAAAGTGGTTTTCAAATTCATTATGAATATATTTTCTCTCGCTAAAAGAAAGAAAAAAGCATCTTTGCAGATAATCATGTATGCTGTGTTTGCCTCAAAGCACAGAGCACTGAGCGCTCTCCTGTATGAACCACGCACAGTGTTAGTGTTTTGTTTGTAGTTGTTATGAAGCTGAAGCTGCACTAATAATTCATTTTATATTAACAATGGCATGAAATGACTGTGTACTTTATAATGTTAAAGTGATGTTCATAGTGATGAACCCACAGAGAATTATTACCTGTAGCCTCAGCCCTATGTAGCATTTTATCGTTTTTCAGCTCATTGTTTCAGATTTTTAGGGCCTGTAACTTAAATGTTTTGGTTCAGTCTCAGTGATCTCATTAATCTCTTATCCATATGCAGCAGGCAGCTGTTTCACAAAGTTAATGAGTGAATGAATAAGTTAAACTTAAATGTTTTGATTGGCCATGGGCAAAGAAACAATGGCATTTTAGTGTATCCACAGATCCACCACAGAGTTTGAAATACATGTTTCTCCGTTGTTTTTTTTTTTTTCCAGGCACAGGACTGCCATGTATGTGGAGACAGTTCAATATTAGGTGGACTAAATGAAGATTTGTTCTTCGTCCCACTGATACTGCACACATTACCCTCACACAATATGTCCTTGAGTCCTGTTTGGTGGGCCATTCTAGCAAGGGGTGGCTTTCTAAATCCCAAGTCAAATTTAAAATGTCAAATGTTGGCAAAAGTGAAATAATATTTTGCTTGTTTGTAGAAAATAAAATACACAGGGGCAACCCTTTAAATCGTTATCAGTCAAACATCACTGCAGCCAGTAAACAGACGCTGTTGATTTATTACACTGGTGGGCTCATACCGAGACAATGGATTGTTGCATCGCAGTGCATGGCTGATTAGCTGGATGCGCTGATAGTGTTGCCCTAGGATTATTGTGTGTGTTTGTGTGTGTGTGTATCTCTGCACATTTGTGTGCATGCAAGAGTGTGGCAGTCATCCAAACTTGAAGATCACCCCCAAATATGCTACATTCCACAGGGAAACTCACGAAAAGGTCTTGTACAAATCTGCATGAAGGAGCCAAGGCTGAAAAACAAAAGGCAGGAACAAGAGGGGGACATATTCTCCCGTGCTGCCTGTGTATCTGTTCGCAGTCCCTTGCTGAAATGCCTTTTCTCGACTTTCAAAGCTTTTGCTACAGGGAATTTGAATGAACTGTGTGCCTTACAACACGTTCCCACAGAGAGTAGGGGGAGGAAAAACACTGATCTGAAGTTTGCAGCTTTTCCTGTAAGATTTTTCAACTCAGAAAACTACACAAGCGTCACCTCTCACAGCACAGAACATAGTTTATTGTATTATATTAAACCTCTGTGGAGATGCAGCCAACACATTCATCTTGCTCACTAAAATTAACAATTTCTCCTTTTGACATTGTGTAACACTCGAGAGAGTCTACAGGACTCTCTGTACAGGCAGCGGTGACATATTCTTGTTTTGTGGCCTGCCTTCGCAAATGTCCCTATTTGTTCTCCAATGAGAGACAGCTGTTGTCTTCGTTGTAGGGAGGATATTTCCAGGGGCAAATCACATTGAGGGCTGAGTCCGCCTCATCCTCCGGGTCCTGCTCTCCGTCAAGCCTAGGGATGGACGGGACTGTTTCCAATGTTTGCATATTGCCAGTGGTGCAGAAAGTCGCTACTCTGGTGGCCAGCATTATTTCCAGTACGTCAATCGAAGACAGAGAAAAAAAAATAAAAATAAAGGGAAAAAGTGCCTACTGCCTCAAAGTCCCCTACCTTCCGTGACGGGTAGCCAGGGGCAGCCCTATTACACAGTGAAGTTACCCAATACAAGGTGGAAACAAAGACTCTATTTTTTGAATACTACAAATGCTCAGTCGAACGGAGAGGACAGATAGCAGTTTTAGGAGAATTCCATCAAGAGACCAGAGGAGGCCGTGCACTGGGAGATGTCTGAGAGGCACAGAAGCAAACACACACCCTCTTGTTCTTTCACACTGGACCCTGCAGACCATGAGATTTTTTGAAAAGTTCAAGCTGAGGTGGATGAAGTCAGCCTTGGCTTATTTGCAGATTTGGTCTGAGACAGGAGGGTTAGGGTTACACAGATGCAGACTGTTGTGAGCCTGATTTCCAGTCATCAGTGACAGGGGATAAAGTCGGGAAGATGTGCTTCACAAAGGATGCAGATAGATTCAGGTATATACGTGTGAGGAATACTTATTCAGGCTTTATCCATAAAAACAGATCAAGTCAGATTTTAATCCCTGAGGCCAGTAAAGCAAAAGTTCAGAAGGTCACTAAGGACCCGTCCAAGTGCACCTGCAAGTTTTGTTCACAGACATGCAGACAGTTATTTGCAGAAGTACTGGATGAGGCCAGACATAAACCAGCGGGCGCTGTGATTAATTATTGTCCTCCCCGCCAGTCGCATTAACCATTTCATATCTTTTAAACAGCTCTACCATTGCGATGCCTAACGTTACTTTGCAACCGTTGGTGCAGCAATCCCATTCTCTGGTTAATAAGAGCAGCACATTGTGTGAGTCATGTTTCAAGTGCACAAAAAGTCAACAAACATAAAACAGGATGTAAATCAGACATTTGTGTTTGTTTATGTATCAATGTGAGGAAGGTTCCATCAGATCTCTGTGGAGCCATCATGCATGGATTACAGAGCCACGAGAACCATGAGGAAACAGCTGATCAGTCATGTGACCTAAATGTTCGCTCTGTCACAACTCGTTCAAAAAGTGTTTCAATCTCCTGTTTTAGAGCTTTAACTCTTTTTAGAAAAAAGGCAAAACATATGAAAACATATCCACATGTCCAAAATAGAAACACAGCTAACAACAAGGCCCCAGAAAAGTGCTTACACCTCCGCTAGTGAATTTTCTGGGTGAATCCTGGGTTGTTGTTGAATCTGTTCTCATCAAATTGTCAAACACTTCTCACCCAATTACTTATAATTAATTATCTGTACATCTTGATACCACTCATCTGCACTGATCTCAATGTGTCTGTTACTGTCTATAAGGTGATGATATTCATTTGAATGATTTTCCATTTTGACTGCAACCGTTTAAATGGATGACTTTACCCTTTACCCTGGATTGTACTACAATCCTTCCCTGTGTTTGCCTGGGCAGGTCCACCAGTCTGAAAACGATGTGGTTCGATCAGTGTAATATCTTCCACAAGGTTTTGGCGGAGCAGAATAACATCTCCAGAAATCCTAGCCGTGTAAACCCAAAGATGATGTTAGCAATGTGACCACAGAGAGGATGACACAGCACGCCTCCATGGTTATTTAGTGCAGGCACTCATCCGTAGCTATCATCTATGTAATAACTCTGAAATCTGATCTCCATGCACTCTTTAAGAGGAATGCAAAACAAATCCAACCCAGCCCACAACAATTCATTCAGTCCTCAGAGTGAAATTCATAAAAGGGTGGAAGGTGGCAACCACATGCATTAAAGCTAGAAACCACTATGATGTCTGAATTTAGATTGTGTGTGTGTGTGTGTGTGTGTGTGTGTGTGTGTGTGTGTGTGTGTGTGTGTGTGTGTGTGTGTGTGTTGGCCTGGGAAACTTAAGAATATCAATTCACAGCCTGGTGATGAGCAGAGATAATGTCAGAGCACTGATTAACTGTCTAACCCACACATTTACAATTCAGGTTGTGTTAAGCCCACACAGCCTATCCTTCTTATTCACACACACACACACACACACACACACACACACACATCGCCATGGGAACAATTTTGTGGTAAAATCTCACATTCATTCATATTCATATGCAGCTGAATACACCACAAAGAGAGGGGTGACTTTATGCGAATCAAAATATCACAGCCATGATAGAAGTGCCTACATTAGTTAAACAAATGTCAGCTCAAAACAACATTGTGTCGTCTTTCTACCATAAAACATCTGATTTTTTTCAATTTCGAGGCTACACTGCAATCAGGTGAATGGTGTCTCTTATTTGTATGTCACCTTGTAACAGACTATGCAACTGTGTGCTTCAGCTACGATCACCCAAGAAGAGAAGAGAAGTTTGTAACCGTTTACAGCACTTAGACACACACCACTAACTATTTGACTGCTTTTGGTGAAACTGGATCATATTTTATGGAGAAAATGTTTTCTGCTTTTTTTTTCTGATATCTTCCGGCTGCTCCGCCTCAGCTCTCTGTGAGAACTCTTCCTGATGGTAAACTGCTGCAAATTGTAGCCGCTGTTAGTTCAGTCCGTTAGCCGTGTTTCTCAGACTGTGAGCTCAGAGCAGGGGAGTGGAGTGTTCAGGAGCATTCTGGTCAGCTCACCTTTTTTTGATCATAAGTAATATAACCTTAAAAAAATACATGTCCATATTTACCACAGTGGTATCACTGGTATTCTACTGCAAACATCCTGGGTGTTAATGCCTTGCAGTGTTTCACAGTCTGTATGACATCTTATCTACAACAACAAGTACTCCATAGTTTACTTCACAGTCTGCTTACATCTCTGTCAAATCCTCAAATGCCCCCCTCACACTCACATCTTGTCGTGCTATTTGCTTTGTTTCATTCCAGCCCAAACCAAAAGTTGCCCACCCACATTTTCACATGTGGGAACACTTTGGGAGAGAAACATTTTCATTCTGCTCACTGAATGGAGTGATATGAGGGGAAACACTTTTCTCTTATGTAGTGCTTATGCATCCAGAGGTATTATCCTGTCTGCTGGCAGGCAGACAGATTAAATAAACTGAACCAGGACAGCACTTCCAGTGAACACACTCAGGACTTCAGTATTTAAGCAGCACATGATTTGAGAAAATCAAATCAAATCAAATTTTATTTGTATAACCCAAAGTCACAAAGTACATTTGCCTCTGAGGGCTTTACAATCTGTACAGGGAGTGACACCCTCTGTCCTTAGACCCTCGGTTCGAGTGACACAAAAAACCTTTAACAGGGAAAAAAGGTGGAAGAAACCTCAGGAAGAGCCACAGAGGAGGGATCCCTCTCCCAGGACGGACAGACGTGCAATAGATGTCACGTGTACAGAACAAATCAACACAAACATATTGTACAATTACAATGCATTCAAAGGAGCAAAACTGTTTTCATATTAATATCGCTCATGTCCTACTTGTCCATTTCTGTAACTAAATCTTGCACACTCAGACGTACATTTGGTTTAAGAAGGGATTTACATGAGCAACACTGGTCAAACTGTATATTAAATTCCTGAAGTGGATTATATATTTTCACAAAAGAAAACTGCTGCCAAGTTTTCGCCCTGTTTCAAATTCACGGATCAATTTACTAACTACTACAGAAAATGTATTACTGTAAGGCCACTCATGGAAAATGTCTTTGGCATGGTAACAATTACATTCTCTTCTGGGGAGAGGTTTAATGCTGATGGTGTATCGATGTGATGAATTTTTCCACAGTGAAACTTGTAAGCAGATGGTCTTGTCATTTTTCATTGATTCTTATCTCCTGCGCCGTCAACACGTCTTTATTTGGTGAGCAGCGGTCTTTATGTATCGACTCCTTCAGTGTGTTTTTTTGATCTATTATATCCTCAAATGCACTATTTTCTATTACTCAATACTTACATAAATATCAGTGAGGGAAGCCTAAATACTAGAGACACCTCTCAGCCTCTTTATGACATTCATGAAGCTGAATCAACACCTAAAACAGCTTGAACAAAAATGGACCATCACACCTTCACAAAGGCGGATTTATTGCAGGACTGTTGTATCAGACTACATTATTTTTAGCTAAATGAACTGCCATGTATTGCCAATACATGCCAGTATATGCCAATGTATTATCACCTTGTAAAGTCATACTGGCTAACATGTTAGCAAACAACTGCATCATCATGCCATGTTTCTGGGCATCAGAAGAATGGAAGTCCAATAATGACTCTTTTTTAGCTCTGGTTCTGGTCTCCACCAACTCCTATCTGGTTCTTTAGCTGCTAAATGTTCCACTATGTTCAGGAAGTCGCTAACTGTGTCTGCCTGCTGTTTGTTAGTAGGTAGTGTACAGAAGGCTTAAAAGAGCCTTTTCTCTAAAACCGAGTTCATGGGTCAGAAAACCAAAACATCAAGCTTAAACAGGCTAAAAAACTGCAAGGCTTCAGAGTTAAGGGATAATTCCATCAGCACTATGAGCAACCCTTTTCACATTACATACGTCTTTTAATCCTTTTTGAATAGTGTATCTCCTTTAACTCGAAAGTATCAATGCAACTACGGAAACTATATAAATAGTAAATACAGTAAATGTGGTGATTACAAATTTCCCTTTTCAAATGTATCAAAGGAAAAGCAGAAAGGAACGAACTGTAATTAAAGAGTAAATGTGGTGATATTTTCTTATTGTTAACCTCCATTCAAAAAACACATGAATAAGCTAGACATGTTCCTTCATGACTATGAACACACACTATGGTTTATTTTCACACACATATCTGCCGTCCTGCCTCTACAAATAAAAACTAGTTCCTCCTGTTTACTAAAAACTAAAGTGCTGAGCTTTTTAGGAGCTTATGCTATCAGGATTTATGTCTTCATCAGGAACAAACTGATTTGAGATCAGGAAATAGGAGAGCATACTGCAGAGGGACAAAGTAATGCATTGTTTCGATCTTTTCATGGATTTCTTTAAAAAAAGAAACATATGGAACACCAGCCTTACCCTCTAAGCACAGTACTGGAATATAAGTATAGATGAAATATATTTTTGGTTTATAATTAGAAGATATGACACAGACAGTCGTGTTACCATGTGTTTCTTCACACCTTTGCAAACCCACACCTTTGATTATCGTCATTTAAACTGCAATCGTGAATTCTGACCTTCACCTGTCAGAGGTGCCAGTGTTGTGCAAAGTCAATCACACAGAGCTTTATGAAAGGCAGGTAACTAAGTACACAAATGCTATGTGTGGTGTTTGTTATTGCAGCCATAGCTGCCACAGAGTAATTGGCTATGGTTGACTAATGCTCCAGGCAACGGCGTCCACCACCAGGAAGTGGAAGCCCAATCAGTTGATGCATTGTTTAGTATCACAAGACCTGCATTTTCCTCCTTCATGAGTGACTGCATCCAATTAAAAAAGTGTCCCGATCTCTGGACAAACTGCTCCATTGCACTTTTGTTCTGTTGTCAAGGCTGCATGTGTTTGTTGTTCATTTATACAGCAGAGAGTGCTATTGTTGATGGTGTTGGGTTGTTTGCTACCTTGTGCAAGCCCCTTCTTGAGGGGGACAGCTTAAGGGATACATACGAGCATTGTGAAACGCTCCAATTACTGCCAACAGTACCGCGAGCGGCAGCTCTTACCTACACACATACGTCCATCTGTCATCAGCGAGAACCCTGGGAAGCAGGAGCAGCGAGCTCGGCCTGCCACCACCGTACACTGCTGACTGCAGGGGCCATTTTCTGCAAGAGACAAAAATATGAACAGCATGATTACAATCATCCCACACAGCTACGCCTCCAGGACAGTCATTCACTCATAATGCCTTGAATTCCTCATCTTTGTGCTGCATCTCTGCTGGTCTTGGTAATTCATTGTCCTGTTGTCTTGTTCCCCGAGGCTCCTCCCTCGCAGTGATCATCACTCCCCACAGGAAGGAGGCCTCTCATGAGCATCAGCATTCAACACAACGGAATCAATTCTCTCTATTTAACAGCTTGATAGCCCTGTCAAAGAGGCATGGGATATGAACTGTTTCCCCACAATTTCTCACCAACACATTCCCCGCCAAAGCTCTGCGGTGGTAAAGTGTCTGAGGGTCGTTCGATACATTGATCAGGATATTCTTATAACCAACAATCAGAGACACTTTGATGGAGCATGGCTTTTGTTGGGGCCTGGAGTAGAGACTCCAGCAGCTCGAGGGTTTGCACTGCTGATCTCTTCCTGACCTGATCGAAATTCGGCTCATGAAGCTGCAGCAGAGTAAACACAGCAGATCAACAAAGACTCAAACAGTTTATCAGTGAAAGTGCACGCAGAGAGGCAACTGTCCCAGTTTTTACTTCTGTTGATAAGGGAGTTATTCGTCTTGGGGCAGTCAGACGGCACTTGGGCGCCATCACGTCAGCCCTTCTCCGGCTCGACCTACTGTACCTGTTTTGTGTCAATAAAAGCAAAGCTGATGTGTTGGGCAGATGTATCCGGCCTACTGGGCTCTAGACTGGAGACACCAGTGACTGCCTGTACACTTCACCGCCTTAAATGAAGCACTCTCTAAAGCCCCAAACCCTCTCATCACCCATTACACATAAAGCTGTAACACACAGCTTTAGCCAAGGGAGTGATCCATGAGGAAGAGTCTCACAGCAGGAAGTGCATAACAGAGCCCCAAATCCTACAAATGATGTTTCATATAATCCAGATCAGCTCACAGCTGCCTTTATACAGTTGGTGAATCATCTCAGAGCCTTTGCTTACAAATACTGACTGTTATTTTAAAGATCACGGATCAGAGGTTCACTCAGCTTCACAACTCCCAATTTAAAGTGACTGTAAAGGTGGATTTTCCAGACACTTTCAAGAGATGTTTACAATGTTAAAATATGGACTGTACCTGGACATCTTATCTGAATACACCAGCTGAGATGTCTAGATCTCTACCTAGAAGTCTGCTAGTTAGCTGGGTTAGTTACAACAATACAATTAAGCAGGGGGGTGACACAGGGAGGATCATCGAAAAGTCTGGAAAATTTTAAAGTTCATTTTTTTATCTGCTATTTTAAAGTTTAGCATTATAATATAGCACCAGGATTCAATGATCTTGGAACTTCTGCTACATCTTTCTAGTTATGACAGTTTTTCTGCAGCTGAATATGAAGTTTCTGGCCATATTTAATGTTGAACTGCTATAATGTGTAAAGTGACTATCACTGTGATCTATTTTCAGTTATACTCTCTAACACACAACAGTGAGCGCCAAGCAGTGTGGCTCAAGTGCCTGCTTCAGTAGAGGCTAGTAAATATCCCGATCTTATGATCTCTGCCTTGCATGTGAATTAATAGAATTAAAACAAAAGTAAATAGTCACTTCTTGGGAAGTTAGCTTCACATGACATGGTCTTAAAGAATATGTCCACGATGCCATAATGCAATCCTGTGATGTCACGTGTATTGCAGGGGGAATGTTGGCATTACCTGCACAAGGATTGAGTCGTGCAGGAGTGGTGGTGGTGGTGGTTGTGGTTGTACTGGTTGTTGTGGTGGTTGTCGTACTTTGTGTTGGGACCACGGGAGGACTGTCCTCTCTGACTCTGTTGTCCTCATCAGGACTCACTGCACATTAAAAACATAACAACAGATACCCTGTTAGTTCATGAGGAAAAAGAAAGTAGAAAGTGCAGAATGAATGAAGGCAGTCTGACTCAAATGTTCCTGATATGTGAAACCAGCTTTGAAAAGAGTAATATTCCATTTAATATCTATTTCCTAATGACAAGACATGCTGGATGTTTCTGTCATTAAACTCTTTCACAGAGCAGAGAGAGGTCTGTGAATAAATTATCTTTCATTTGAGGTTGTGGGGAATTTTGATGAGCCTGTTTAAATGGTTCTTGCTCAAGTGCTATAAGTATGATGATGAAATCTGTTGTTGGTTTAACTGCAGCAATAATCATAGTAAAATGACCATAAATACACATACAATCAAAATTAAGAGTCCTGCCTCTAATGCCTCTTATTGTTTAGCAATTTCCGAACAGCTCAGTCAGTGAATTCTAATCAGGCATTGGTATCTTAGTAAAACAACCAACACACGGTCAAATAGGAGACACATCGATACAGTACAATCACAGCTCTAACAGACCAAACTATGTGATAAGACCTACTTTTTATTATGAGGTTATCATCATAGCTGGGATGTTTGGCAACACATTCATGGGAATCTTTTTTTTTTTAAATCAACACTGAATATGCAAACACTGTAAGACGCAAACACCACAAATATGTCACAAATGTCAGGTACTTTAGTACTCTACTGTACTGTACTATATCCACATACATAGTTGTAGTTATGTTATACCAGTTTCTGTCTAACTTTAGTGGTCCACTGTCGCTCAGTCCTGCTACTTATAGTCTGGTAACAGATTTTGAAAATCAGAGTTGAGGATCCCTTCATTATAAGTTAATGAGGCTTATCTTAAAAACATATTGAAACCCAAACTCAGTGTAGTCTATCAGCACTGTCACAGCTTGAACAGTCGAGGACAGCCGGTGTATAGATGTGCTCGGGGTGTCGCGCTTACAGAAGCTGTTACACATCAACGTTATTAATGCCATGTGTTAACTGCTGATTGGCACTGTGCATGTGCAACTCTTAACACAGAAAGAAAACAGATCAACTCACAGGGCGTACATTCCTACTTCTCAGTATTAGCTAAGGTAACTTTACTAACAAAACTTTGGCATCACTTTTGCCACATTTTATGGAGATAAATGTTTTTTGGTTTTCCCTCTGATGTCGTCCGTCCTCCGTCCTGATGGACAGCAAAGTAAACTGCTGTGAACGGCAGCTATTTCTCTTTGCATTTCTCCCCAAAGTACAGGGGAAGTGTTGGTGTTTACACTGGTGGCACAGGATCTTTGACTTGTTGAGGAAAAAAAAATTTGCTGACAGAGAGCAGCACAAGTGCCATCCCATAACCAGAGCCGAGTGAGCGGGCGATGTAACTAGGCTCGACAGCCTCTCTGGACAGAGCTGAAGAGACTAAACAGGATGGTAAGAAGAACAGAGTGACCGAGCAAGAGACTTAAGTACTGTACTGGTAATAAATATTAGCTGGCTCAAAAAAACATGTGGCTTTAATGATCAGTTTGTGCAGATTTTGGGGGACCAATGTTTAAATATCAGATAATCCTGTTTAATATTGGAGTGAGTCAGGCTTCTATCCTGGGCCTTCTTATTTATTTTTGGTCAAATTCTTAAATGCACAACCAAAACCAGATGACTTTAATCATGTGTTATTCAACCTGTCATGGGGAGTACAGTACCTGGTGCGCAGGAGTGCCCGTCCTGCTGCAGAATGTAGCCCTGGTGGCAGCCACAGCGGTAGGAGCCCCAGATGTTGGTGCATGTGTGCTGGCACAGCTGGCCCAGGTAGAGCTGACACAGATCCACATTCTCCTGCTCTTGCACTGCATTGGCAGCTTCATCTGTGGCACTGATGGAGAAAGCCTCCTTGGGGAACTTGCTGTCTGAAACTGGAAGGAGTGAAGAGAAGGAATGGGAGTGGTGGGGGTACAGCACCATATTGCCTGTATAATTTATCCTGCACACGTTCCCCAACAAACCGACTTGAAGACATAAAACAACATCAGCCCCTCTTTTACATTCAGAGTGTTTAAGTGATGCTTAATGCAGAGCTTCAGTTCCTAAATAACATTATCATCACAAGGGACCACCGTGTAACAAGTGCAAAGGTCAGAGCCTTAGTAGTGAAACTATTGTGACCACAGGACACTAATGTGAGAGTGAAGTGCTGGGAAAAGAGATGTGCCAAAATGCTGAGCATTTTTACAGAGCAATCAGAGAGGGGGATCATTTAGCAGGAAGGGAATGACTGCCTCAATCACAGTACAGTACTGAACGCTTTATTTAACTTGTGCATTACATTATGTCACATGTTTTAATCACTCCTTATGCATGGCCAAATTGTACAACTTCTGTGCTCATACTACAATTCGATTAACTGCCCATAACCAGTTACTGACACTGAATTCAACCTCAGAACACCTGATCCGTTTTGTCCCTTGACAGTTCCAGGAATGTACAAAAAGACAAAAAGACAGAGGCGACATGACTTTGTCAGCTGTCAGTGTGTACAAATGAGTAGCTTAGTAGTGAAGGCGCGCCCGTGAAGTTTGGGATTTTAGAATCAGAGTCAGGTTTTTTGCCAAGTAGGTCTTGACATATAAGGAATCTGCCTCGGTGTTTTGCTGCACAACACACATATTAAGTAGAAAAATATAATAAAAAAACAAGTTCTACCAAATTAAGAAGTATAAATATAAAATCACAACACAATCTGAAAAAAAAATATTATAAACATATGTGCATGATGTTATTTAAATGGAAAGAGCTGCAGAGTGTTGTGCAGGAATGTGCAAAGTATTCATCAGGGAATGTGCAAAAGTTCACAGTATGCAGAATATTTGAAATGTGCAAGATAGTTTTCAAAAGTCAGTAATCCAAAAAAGATGTAAGTGTCAGAGGGGGTCTCTGTTGACGAGTCCAGCTGCAGGCAGGAACATTTTTTTTTCTTGTGGTGAGGTTTTGGTCCTGATGGACTGCGACCTCCTGCTGGAGGGGAGTGTCTCAAAAAGTTTGTATCTGGGGTGGGAGGTGTCAGCCACAATGTTGAAGTGGTAAGTGCATGGAGCTCTAGACTTTCAGACTAAGACTCTTTTTTATCAATCTGCTAAAAGTATAACAGCATGTTTATCCCGTCTAACATGAGCTGCAAATGCAAACTAACCTGTGTCGTGAAGGTTTAGGTGGGTGACAGGTGAGGTAAGGCCTGGAACATCCACTGTATGGAAGTCAGACTGCTGACTTTTTGACTAGGATCTTCAGCCTCAGTCTTTGAGCATTTATCATGTATGTAGTCTTCATGTTCGCCATCTAACAGCTTTTTTTGTTGTTGTTAAAAACGAGTTTTTGTGTTGGCATTAGCTTAAGCTAGCGAACTCTCTGCCAGTGAGAGTTGTCACAAAATCCACAATCGCACACTAGAATGAGAAGCCTGCTTTCCTTTACTTTGGGAGAAATTAAAGATCCATTGTTTTAATTGTAAACTGCAATGAATGGAATGCTTATCAGATCTGGCAACAGTAACTAGTGAATGGATAACTGAACTTTGCACTGAAAACAAAAAGCAAAAAGACAAATATGGCTCTGCAGATGCCTGGGAAGACTGAGATAATATTATTTGTTTTGCAGCAAAGCACAGCACAGTCACAGTCTGCCTTAGCCACAGAACAGCAGGACGGCTGACCAAAATTTCTGGACATGCCAAAAAATCTGATTGTCCAACAGCCAGATCGTAAATTAACCAAGCACTGCGATCCCCCCACCAAACTGAATGTGGAAATTTGGCTCAATTATAAAATGAACTGGGAGGGCCCAATTCAATGTTAACAACTAAAAGGGATATTACAGAAAATGAATTATTGTACCTCTTGGCAGAGGCTGAGATATCGTGACTTATATTCTCCAGTAGGTTTAAGGATTATGCTCCACAAAATCTCAGTTGCATTTATCAATAGGCCTTCTCTGACTAGTATATACATACATCTTTCAAACCTGACATCCAAAGTTTGCAGTGCAGACTTTCCAAGTCCAAAATGAAATGACTCAAGAAGTGTTACTTGAGTCATTTCCTCAGACTTGACAAAGCTCCCCGTAGAGCTGCAGAGAAACTGATCTTGACATGTCAAATTGGCAGAGTGCTCCTTTAATCCGAATAGCGTTGACCCTAAAGGCAAAAATACACCAGGCTATTCCAGTGGGTGTGCAAAAACACACAGGGCTGTGCATGAACATGTCAGTTCATTATGGGGTGATGGGTCCAGTTGAGGGTTTTAAGCAAATATTTCTCACAGTCATTACCTGAGGTTTAAATTCACAGGAGCAAGGCAAGATTAAATGTTTCCTGTTTTAATTAAAAGGCAGTGAGTCATAAGACTGAAAACATATCCCCCATGGAAATAATTACAGTGCACCTCATCCATATTTTCATCCATAAAACACTCAAAGTAAACCCATCTTTCATGCATCTTACCAATGTGTTTGTGTGTGTGAGAGAGACAGTCAGACACACTCTAAGAGAGATCTTTTCAGTTTCTGCAGCTCCTAAACCTTTCACAGCTTTCAGCAGGTTAATTGATTCCCACTTCAGAATGACATCATTCAAATTTCCCCTTTTAAAGCTGAAGGAAATGAGCTGCAGTCGATGGTTAGAACAGAGCCCATTAAAGGGCGGGATTAGGAGGAATTCCTCTGATGTTTTGAATGAAATAACAGGCTAAGCGAGGCCGTGAGGAAGCTGACCTTACCTCACCATCATACTTGGATTCAACTATTCATTAAAGGACGGCCACGAAGGCTGACTAATAATGAACTGCAGCTCTAAGTGTCTGGTCACAATATGTAACCCAAAAATCTGAACAAACCAGAGCCCTAATCAATGATTTTGGGAGTTAGGACCTTTTGTTAGAGGGATTTAATGTTCTAACTGCACAGGAGAATACAAACAGACTAACACATTCATAAATGTGGTGGGATACTGTACTCTTTCTTGTTTAACCCATCACATGTCTGAGGTCATTAATGGAAAAATGTGCAGATCCCTCCTTATGGAGCTTACAGCTGTGAACGAGATATATAGGTCACACTCAGAGGCCAACGCACTGAACAGAAGCAGACAAACAAACTGGTTCAACTGGTCAACTGCTTGTTTTTTGTAGAGATAAGTAGATACAAATGGCTATTGGAAAGCTTTTGCATCAAGGCATGTTTATCCTGAACCTCAGCTGCCTCATTGATGTAAATGTCACTGGCATTAGGTACTTGATGGATCAGAGACTGAGGAAAACTTTGCTGGCACAAGTAAAGAGACCACAGCCTGGGCCACCATCTGTTCCTGATTCATCACAGCTTGCATATATCTTTTCCCATTACTCTGAATGGTAACGTGACTCCTGACCAATCAACCCAGAGCATCTGCCTTTTGGAAGATCAAACTCTTCCCTAGACATAAGCTTCAGTTAGGACAAAATAGTGATGGCCCGACCCGGATCTGTTCCATATTCTAGCAGATCTAAGGAGCTGTTGAGAAAGCAGAGTTAACCAAATGTTGTGTGTCCAAGATTTACTGCCTGCTGAGAGTGAAAAACAAGTTCTAACTAGCCTCTAACTCTCCTGAACAGCAGTATGATAGTACATCTAGTTTAAAGACACTTTAAAATGTCCCAATCCAAGCTACACACCCATTCTAGTCAGGATTTGGGTTTGTGGCGTTTTACACTGAAAAACTGACAAAATTCATTTTACTCAAAATGTTTATAGTCCCCAGTGTGAAAACGGAGAAACTATTAACTATGAACTACACAGGCCAACCACAGCTAATGGAGGGCCAGATAGGTTGTGGGTGGTGCCTGTAAAGTTGTGACATCACAGATGTCCTGACGGCCCGTTTAAACAGTTTCTGAATACAGGCTGTTTTTTCTCTGGAGGTTTTTTTTAATACTTTTGCAGTATTTATAGATTTATTTATAGAAATCAGATTTCCAATCATGGTATGTCAGTTTGGAGATCTTGGAAAAAAAAGTATGACATCTTTTTCTTTTTATGTTTTTTTTTTGATAAAACATCAAGATTTCTCTTTCCAGAAGAGTCACCGTTGAATTAACATCTGTCAACAGATGGCATCATTTCGAGTTAGCGCAACATTTTTAAGTTTATAACATTTGTAATATTTGACGGTATTTGTGCATAATCAATCACCAGCAATAACAGCATACAAACATGTTGAGATCAGCGATGATAACGTCATAGCAACAAGGCGGCTGTGGTCTTTATTTGCTCTCCAGCGAGACGATGATGCATTCGTGAAATCATGGAAGTTTACTCTGTTACTCCGTTGTGTGGTTGTGAACTTTTATGAGTCCAGAGAGGCTGAACAAATGAATTCCAAATACTCCAGATACAAGATAACAGAACCTCTTTACTATTTACTTCTTGTTAATATGACGAAGCAACACAAAACTTTTGGTAACAAATTCGATGTAAGCATTTGCAAATACACAGTCCGACAGTCTAATTATTTCAACTTCTCCTCTCTATGTCTGAATGTAACTGTAAAGAGATTTTGACATTTAATTGATGTTTTGGATTCTTTCATTTGTAAATTGAGTGATTTACTGAACATTGTAACGAATCAGCAGTAATCTCTAAATGTAACATAGATTATATCACACCATCTTCACCGGCAGGTAGAATTTGTGCAGTTGTCGTGGAACAGAAGATGTCATCTTTAATTTTCTTTAAACTTTAAGGACACATTGATATTTATTTCTGTGACAACTGGGCAAACTCCATCTGGATCAAGATCATGTGTCTGAATGGACCATGAGTTATGTATTTCTCTGGTAGCTAGGCTCATTAACGTCCTCTTTTCTTGCCTTTTTCACTAGAGCAGCTTTGGCTCCAGGAAGTGTTCCAAACTGTTTACACAAACACAATAAATCCTGACTCTACAGTGTGTATGAATGTGTTCTCCATGTTGAAAAGCTCTGTGGCAGATAAACATTTCTGTGTGGTGGGTAGCAGATACCTTTTCTAGGCACAGAAGTTGGTCTGGGCATCTGCTTTCTCCTCAGAGGAATCTGGCTCGGACCTTCGTCTTCCTCGCAGCAGGTGAGGAATACGAGAGCGCACGGGTAGCTCAGGTACTGGTGAGCTTCGCAACCCCGTCCTTCGCTGCGCACCCGTAAACCAAGGGCACAGCAGCTGCAGCACACCTGCCCATCCAGACAAAACAGCAGAGCCTATTAGGAGTGTGTCGCTGGGGTGCCCTTCATGTCTCTAATCACCACCTCTCTTTATAGCCCTCCACTTTTAGCCCTGTTTAGTAAACAGCAGAGGAGGGGGAGACATAACCGTAAAGAGGCATGCAGGCCTGCTCATCCCTGTGAACACACTGCAAAGGATTTCAGCTGCCGCCTCAAGCTGAAGCATATGTCATGCAAAGAAAACCAGACTTTCACCTTCTTTTTTTTTTAAACTTTCCTCTGAAACAATGACCTGGCACAATGGTTTGGCTCAGCTGCCTCAACACATGAAAAGCTGGCTCGAGTGCCAAACCACCGGGTTTCCTCTTGGAGAAACAGGCGGTGCTATTTGAGCCGACTCTGAGCAGAGGCACGATTCACATTTCCATATGGAAGTATTCACAGGTCTGAAGGATGCATACAGAAACGGGATACTTTGGCAGTCCACTAATATATTTCAACCTGTTTGCCAATAAACACAAATAAACTGTCTGACCTTTCCAAAAGCCTCTGCTGGCGCAGGTATCTGAAACTGAAATCTCACTCTTGCCAAAACAACAAGCATTCCAGGGGATGTTTAAACAGTTTTAAGTCTAAAACACACTGGCAAACTCAGTTTCACCATGTTATTTTCACTGTTCCAAAGGATCCACAGCACTCGTCAGCTGCCTATGGTCTGCACTGTTTGCACTGTCTAGTTTTGTCACCTTGAACCATTTGAAGCGATGAGTCATACCCTACCTGACTCACAAGAGAGTCATGTTTTATTCTAGAGGAAGATATAGCCTCATTAAATCAATTCAGTGTTTGGTTTTAATGAAGAACTTGTTGGCTAGACAATGTGTGCACCATGCACACATGACATCATGTCTTCCTGTCATGACTCAACCGCCCTCCTTTTGTTTCTTGTGTCTCTCCGCTGTGTGCTATCTAATAAAGAACATCGATGGTGGATGCTTTAACTTTTGGAAAACAACGTGTTTGCTGTAGCAGTTCTCATACCGGTGAGACAGTCATGTACCTGGTAGGAGTCATCTGTGCACTGGTTCACCTCATCCACTTCACAGGTGTCCCCTCTTCTGGCTGAAGTCATACCTGAGTCACACTGGCTCTCCTTCACGGAGCTGAGGCAGCACTGCTTCTCTGCAACACTGACACAAACACATGCACACAGTATATGTATCTGTACAATATTGGACAAAATCAAACGCATGTTGAGATATAATTATGCACAAAAGGGCAGCATGGCTGAACCAGTGTATTCTGAGGGCAAGACTGAACTGAACAAGAAGTCACTAAACTCAAGTCAAATCTGTAATAATAATTCTGTAATGACATTTAAATCTGTAACACATCTCATCCTGCATCTGTATCGCTCTCATTAGGCTAATTGGTTAATATCTTTGCCACAGCCATCATGATCATCTAGCAACATTAGACCAGCTGTAATTTAAAGTCTTTTTTTTATTATTATTATTTTTTATCCATAGTGCCTCCATTAGTTTAATCAGTGTCATTTGTACGGGAATGAATCTGTATGATTAACGGCCTTTAATTTAGTAATTAATGCCAGTCAGAATAAGTTCTATTCATTTATTTTCCTTAACCCTATTATTGTTATCAGGGTTGTCAGGGGGCTGGAGCCAATCCAAGCTGACACTGGGTGAGAGGTTCACCCTGGAGAGGTCCGCAATTCATTACAGGGCTAAGATGTTCTAGCACACACAAAATGTAATGAACATTACACCAGTGGAATCTGAAATATTTCCTAGTCACAGTCAGCCCTGATGAATATTTTGCTGAGTAACTCATACTGGGCAGATTCCAACTGGAAACTGTCTCATCGATGGTTCAGTCCTGGTTGACTCTGTGACCTGTTGTTACTGGTTACACGTGTTTTAATAAAACAGGTCCTGGAATTTCATTTAAAATGAAATATATCATCCCGGGGCAGCAAACATACCCTAGACTGCCGGGGGACCCATGATGCACTGAGCTCTTCTCTCCATCTGTACATTCATGTCCCTTTAATACATGTTACTAACGTAGTTTCTCCCACAGTGTTTCTGCTTTCTTGCCTCGGTTCTCATGGATCGTCTCTACACCTAGATCTGGATTGCAGTTGCACATGCTGCCAACATATTGATATTATCATCAGTATTATTACTATTGGTTATATTTCTATAATTATTATAGTTGGTATTATTACTATTATTACTATTATGCCCTCTTCCTCTTTAAATCCAACCGGTTGCTGGAGATGGCCGCCCACCATGATCTGAACTCTGCTCAAGCTTGCTGCCTCTTTTTCCTTGCCAATGTCACCAACAGCTTGTTCATGATGGGAACTGGCGGGAATTGTTGGGCAACAAAATAACTTAGGTTATGATTTTGCGATATATAAATTGAACTGAATTGAAAACTGAACCCTGATCGGCCTCTCTGTCAGAGTCTCGACAGAAGAGAAGCAAATGGTGTGTTTGGCTAAATGACTTTTGTTAAATATGGAACATTAATGTCGACAACAACTCGAATTGTTGGTTGTTGTCTTCCACAAAACGTGAAATGTGTACATGCAGCAGCTTTTGTCATCCACATGATGTTCAGGGCAGACTCCAGCAGAAACATGGTAAACCTCATAGAAAGATAGACATGTAATTTCTATCTATAGAGAGAAAGCAGAATACAGATACAAAGAATGCAGAAAAAACACAGAGCATATAGTATAACAACAGCACGAGTATGAGTCTGACGTCTGAAGATTTTCAGTAAGTTAACATCACACCTTCATGAGCAGATAATTAAAAAAAGAATGGTCAGAAAACTGAAGCAGCAGATGGCAGGATAACTTTTAGCCCCTAGTATGAGTACCACACCCTAAAACCAGGATCCTATACTTACTATACTGTTTCAGAAATGACTTGATCTTTCATACAACCTGTACCTAATCGATAAACACCCACATCTTTCTAACACAAGTTCTGATAACAATATGAAGTCTCAAGACAAAACTAACCTGAGATTCTGTGTGCCCCTTTACACAGCTGTCAGTGAAAAATTAAATAAACCTATGCTGTGCTTGTGTGAAGGCGAATTGTGACTGTTTGGCTCCACATTTCAGCCAACCAACGAAATAATTTCTTATATATATGCAAGTTAAATTAATGTCCTCCTCCAAAAGGTGTTTGTAAAACTAAAACTACGATGTGACACTTTAGGCCAGGTCACTTACCTGCATATGGAGTCCTTGTCAGGGTTCAGCAGTGGCATGTGGTTGCAGTGGTGATTTTCTGTGCCCCATTTCTGGCCGGCAGCACAGCAGCTCTGAAGAAGGTCTTCAGCAGACTCTGGACCTGGACCTGCAGCCCAGAAACAAGACTGATGGAATAAAAACAGTTCTGCAGTAAATCCTCAGTGTCTGTGAGACTACACTGTATGGAACAGACGGAAGCTTGAAGAGTTCAGTGAATATAGTCAGCAGTCAGACAGAAACATATGGTAGACTGCACAAGGCATCAAAGGCGTCTTTAAGATTTCTACAGCTAACTAAAGAGGTGCAGTCACGTTAGCAGAAAACAGTAGCCCATTTCATGATTGGAAACTTTATCACTCAGGTCTGGGGAAAGTTACAGATTATTCTATAAATAGTTTTCAGAAGTAGAACAGCAGTCCAGAACAAGAAGTGTAACGGACTGTCAAAGAGTCAGTATTTCTGAACGTACAGGCTGCCATGAGCCACAATGGAGCAGAGACAATGTTTGGTAGCAGGCAGTTTTTAGACGGACACAAACTCTCCTGGTTGAATCATCAGTATAAATTATGAACAGCTGTGTTAAAGTATTTGCAGTCTAGACGTGCCCTGATCCACAGCGGTGCTTTGAGCTAAATGCCAATCAGCTAACATGCTCACATTAACTAAGCTAACCAACATACTGATGTTCAGCAGGTTTACCCTGGTTAACATTAACGTGCTGATATTTACTAATTAGCTGTAAAATGCATGGGAACATGCATTTTACAGCTAATTAGTAAATATAGTATAGTTCCCATGAGTCTGAAAAGAATCATTATTTTTGCAGGTATTCGGTTTGAATCCAAAATCTATATAAATAAACAATATAAACATAAATAAATTGTTACAGTTTATCCTGAGGTGAATGTCTGGACCAAATATTACTCTTAACCGAGCTCATGGCTCACCGGAGGAAAGTTCAGGACATCACATGAGTCATTAAGATTCATCGTCTGGCTATAAATCTGCACCAAATTTTATTCTGATTTCTGTGGTAGATGAGACACTGGGATTTTTTTTTCTTTTTGTTGGTGGCACTAGATTTAACGTGTGGGGATTAACAAACTCAGTTATTCATAGCCTGTAGTCATCAAATAACATATTTAATTGCAATCCATTATAGTAAAAGTTGTTGAGATATTGTAGCTTGGACTTGTGGTGAACTGACCAACCAAAATCATAATCAGAAATCTGCCGTCCCAAGAGCAGCATTTGAAATGAAATGAAAAATGCAGTCATTAAGCTTAAAATTAATCTTTCTGAATTTTTTAATCACATACTTATAAGTATGGCGCTAACAGCAAGCAGAAAGTTTACACTTTGCAGAAGCCTGATTAAACCTTTATCAGTCCTCTGTTTTATTGTTAGAACCACCGGCCGTATGAAACTGATGGAAAAAACACTGTTTCTCAGAAAGATGAAAAAGATGAAAAAACATAACAGAGACCTCCCACTGAGTTACAATGTTAAGGAACATTGACGATATCATCAAAGGAAACTTTGAAAAATGGGAATTTACAATGAATTTACAAAATAGTTCCAGAACCAGAGGCTCTTCATGTTTCACATCTCTGAGTTTGAGAAAAATACGGTGTGCAGCAGAGGCTGACACACAGCTGATGTGCATTAATATGAAAGTCGTTTTGCTTAATGAAGCTGACATTATATGACTTAATGAATGGCTCTGTAAATTCAATCAGTTGCCATTATTAACTGGCCATTTCAGTCATTCAGTGAAAGATTACCAAAATAAAATTCCAGTAATGGCTCCTCTTCAAAACCATCCCCATTTTGCCAACCACTTGAGGAAAAATGGCATTGCTTCAATATCATCAACTGAAGGAAATGAGCAGAAAACATGTGTTAAACCAGGAACCCATTAAATCCCCATAATTGAATGAATGCATTTCATATTTCTAAACCTCACATTTGTGTTGATGCAAAAAGAAAAAAATCAGACGCACTTTTTTGCTCTCAATTAGCTGATTTGCAGCAAACCTTGCCTACGTCACGAGGCCACTGATGTGTGGCAGCCATCATAGTGATCACTGGCATTCTTCACCACACTGTGCTTCCCACAGAGACCGAAACGCCCCCCTCTCCACGCATTCACACATACACCTATGCTGCTCAGTGTGTAGCTGCGAGCCCAGCTGCTCTGCATGGAGCTCAGAACACATCGAGAGGCAAGCTGCTGCTGCTGCTGCTGCTTGGCAGTGTGTAGCGCCAAGAGCTCGTCAGCCTCCCCATCGCATCCACGTCAGACCCAAAGCTGTCTCACCCTGCTGCTTTTATCCACACATGAACTCTCAAGCACAAACACACACACACACACACACTTACACACACACCAAACTTCTCTCCGTGCCCTTTGAAGAAAAGCCACTGACAAAGAGCTTTTGTTTTTCAACTCAATAAACCTTTGTTCGCTTCTGTACAGTACAGAACATTTGCATATTCTTCATATTCAAGCTGCCGTGAAATTAAGCTTTGTTTTATAACTTTGAGGACATGAACCTAATTTATGTCAACAAAAAGATATGAAAAATTTCAATCACTAATACTGTTCTGATGCATAAAAGCATCCAGTGATGAATATGCGCACACGCCGCACACACACACACACACACACACACACACACACACACACACACATATATATACAGTATATATATATATAGCGGCGTTCATTAAACCTCATTGTGAGAATTCCGGTTGAAATATGGAGCTTATTTCTTCTAATTAAAAACAGATACATTTGAGAATTTGCTCCACAGGGTGTCAAATAAAGCACTGCGATCAGATTTAGCAATTTCCTGCACACATTATTTCCTTGATGCAATATGTACTGTATTCACCTCGAAGCATAATGCATCTAAACTATGCTAATCCCATACTATGTTCAAAAAAAAAAAAAAACATAAAGCCAGGAATGCCTTAAATAGCTCTGCTTTGAGCTTCACTTCACTCCTTTCATTTTCCTTCACTGCATTCAGTTTCAGCCCCATTGACTCCTTTAAAGCTCAGTAAACAATCATTTAAAGCAAAAGGCCGTCTGTGGCTTACTGTGCATAATTTATAAGCACTGTCTTCAGAAAACAGTGTCAAGTCGAGAGAAGATGCCGCTTGAAAGTTAAAGCAACTTCTTCTTTTAGCCCCCAAAACATTTGTGCTATGTAAAACATTTTCATTGTAGAACTGATGTTCTTGTTAAAAAGGCTTTCATCTCAAACACAGTCATGTATGACGCTGACGTATCCATGTTTTTTTAATGAGTCTGTTTCTAATCCCAACAAGAAACATGAGGTTTGAGCTATGCTTCTTTTCATTATCACAGCAGCTGTGAGGACAGAGAAAAAGATTTCTCACACGTCTCTACCTTTCAGAGATCGTCTGAAGGTTTCAAACGTCAACCCAGTCTGATTTTGTACAGACGCTTAACAAACTGTGGGACTGTATTTGAAGTCACGACTGCATTGACACTAAATGGGAAAGCTTGGAAATGGTTGTGATTTCCCACCGTGATGTGAAGCATGTTCCAGGAGTGCTTGCCAAAGGCCAAACATGAGGTTCAACCAGAGGGTCAGACGCAGCTTAACACTAAGGAGCAGCCTACTAATTACCAGAGAAACAATGGAAACCAGCGTGAGCATTTATAGCTCAGAAACCACACTTTTGTAAATTGTTGAAAGAGTTGACATGGACGGCAGCGCTGCCTCTCCTTCAAACTGGCCTGTTATGTAACTAAAAATAAGAGACACCCGCTCACTTCAGGAGCTCCTGTGGGGTTTGTCTGGGCTGATTAGCCCGGCCTCACACTGCTCGCCCATCATTACTCAGTCTGGCCAAACATAGACCTGTCTCACACCACACTGAGACACATGTCAGACACATCTGCGCCGCCTGAGAACGTATGGCAACGTCCTGATACCAACTGCAGCATGAAATGTAATTGATGTTTGCAGTAGCATTTGTAGTGTGGACGCTCTTGGCGCTAATGAGGTGATGATATATTCATTTGCTGATTCATCAGGCTGAGATTATATGTGGCTGTCCAGAAGTACCAGCCAATTAGTGTTGACCGCTACTGATATGATGGAGCTTCTTCTCCAAATTAACAGAACCAGTCTGTAGAACCTTTAACCATCCCATAACATCCATTCTTCATTTACAGATGGTGACATGTACATACCATTGATATTATAGGTTTTTCTGGCCTTAGAGGTGCACTAATCAATATATTTTATATTAACAATAGATCAAATGATCATATGTCATGTGATCCTATTGCAAAATGAATTGTTTGAGACAAACCCACATAAATTATCACCCAACTCTGCTGCAGCACAGCTGTATGGAGATTTTAGCACCTTTAGTTCATCAACATTAGCTGAATCTTGTCTGCAATTCTTACATATTCACCACAAAATAGTCAGATGTACTACTTCCGAAGAAACTATTTGATTTCAAGTTTTCATCATTGACAGATGTTTTTGGACACATTGTCAGAAAAAAGCTGTAAACATAATATTGACAATAGTCAATAATAGTGTCAAGTTGATATGGCAAATATGTTAGCGAACAGTGGCCAATTTAAACATCAAGCAGACATGGAGGAACATTCACATTCATTTGGAGCTGTGTCTCTGTCCAACTGATGAACATAAGTCCAATATTCGCTCTTCTTTCAGCTCTGTTTTTAGTCCCAACCAGCTCCTGAGAAACTGATCTTTCTCTTTAGCTGCCAAATCTTCACTGTGTTCACCAGATAACTGTATCTGTGTCTGAGTTTAACAGAGCTTTTTCACTCAAATCAGTTTAATGCTGCTGCCGCCAACAAGGTTGATGAGAGTGATGAGGCTGAACAAGAACAGGAAGGTTGCGGGCGTTGCTGATGCTGACAGGAAACTGCAAAGTCCTGTGAGGAATTTCTGTGAGTCACAATTAATGACGTCTTTAAATTACACTTGATCCATTGTTAACGTATAAATATTCTTTGGTGCTGCTTTTCGAAAGGTGCAAATCATACTACTCATATCTGCAATGTTTGTGTCCTAGAGTGAAGAATAAAAACACAATGGATTTTTCACACTTCAAGAGGTACATTCTGGCTGAAATTAATAAGTTTTAACACTGCACAAAAAATCTGCATTGCTAAATGTAAAAAAAAAAAAAAAAAGAAACTGATATATTCATAGACTGTTAAAAGTCAATTTTGCCAAAAGGCAAAGAAGTAACAGCTGAGAGGTTAAGCTTTAAAGCAAAGTTGAATTGGATGTTCTTAAAACCCTGGCAAACAGCTGAACCAAGGCAAAACACCACCACCTCCACCACTTTGAGAAGAAAAAGCCAGTTTGTTCCTGTTGAACTTTCACAGATGCAAAAACATGATGGACTCCATCTTTCCTGCCTCTGAGTGCTTTCTGTTTCGACGTGTTTATTTGTGCAGCCAGTATGAATGGACCGACGAGCCACTCAAGGCATTCAGGGAGTGTCGTTTTTACGATGTAATAATACGAGTGGGCCAGAGCAGGTAATGGCTTAGAACAATGCGAGGATGCTAACTGCCTCAGCTCCCACCACTCTGGCACAGTCACACGCTTTTCCCGCCTTGAAACACACAGTGACGGTCATCCATCAACGTGTTTCCTAAACAAATAAACCAGGCGGAGTGGAACTGACTCGCTGCTTCACAATATGACAACAATATGAGGAGGCTGTCAAAATTATACACTGCAAATTACACAATGCAGCACATTAGCAGGAATATTCTTCAGTATTCACTGCCATATTAGATCTCAAGTCAGTGCAATACAGAGTTCAGTTTCAAAGTACTGTGACCTTTTCAGTCCAGTATGACCACAGTGGAATGAGTTCTCTTCAACTCTTGTGAGTTACACATGCATGTCCCATCCTCTTTAATGCTGTATGTTCTTGTTGTGTTTTGTCTGGGCTGGCCTGAGTCTTTGCTGTTCATCAGACATGATCTGTTGTCCTAAACCCAGATCTTCATAGGAACATTTTGTGTTTTAAATGAAAAGCTTGGCTAATAGAGCGGAAAACAAAATCCCCTCCCCTGCCCCGTCTTTGTGCACAGCCCCTGTTACAGATATTGGCAGCGCCGGCATTGTTGCCTGATTCTCTGTGTTTTTTCTGTCCAGCTGGGCTCATTTTGTACCATTCAGGTGGTTTCCACCAACATAAAGTCAGGCTATATCCCAATAAATCTGCTGTTCCTCTCATCTTAGAAGTATGATTGAGCTTGACAGAGTTCAGTAGCTCAGCTCGATATGCGCTGACTGATGGGGACCATCAAAACTAAATGTCATTTCAGTTTATTACAAATCAGTAGAAACTTGTTTCCTTTTCTAATTATTATTCTGTCATAACTCTGTGATAAAGTACTTGTCAAAGTTGAAAACTCCTATATAGATATGAAAATATTGGATCATTTTATGATGTCTGGGAGGCTTCTAGGCTCTGATTGGGCTACTTTTTTCCTACTTGGTCTAGCAACTCTGAGCATGAGCCAGGAGAGTTCCCAATGGATGGTTTTCATGTTCTGACAACGAGGCTGCTAAAATAAAGCAAGACAAGTACAATAAGCTATGCTAATTAAAACTAACTTGTAAAAGGTTCCAGTGTATTTGTAAATAATATAGCGCCAAATGCACACTTTCCATAAAGAGCAGGTGTAGACCATACAGAGACCCAATAAGTCACACCATGAGCAAGCACTTGGCAACAGCAAGGAAAAGCTTAATGGAAGCTTTTCCGACAGTGGACTAGTTCCTGGTGTCTTAGTATTCTAGTTGGCAGCACATTGTGTGTCTATGTGCATGATTCTAAAACATCAAGACTGTTAGAAAGCTCAGACGCTGCCTTCTCCCTGATAATGATCATAACGATACTGAAGTGGTGAAGTCACTACCGTGCGTATAGGTAAAATATATTTGGTATAACGTTACTCTGTTTGTGTATTCAGTGGCTCTTATTACCAGCAGCTGGGATATTTATTTTATCTGGTTGTTTGCATGTTGGCAGGCCATTAAATCTGATCTCATCAAACCACACCACACCCTGAGAGTCCTGATGAAGCAGACTAGCTGCTTTTTTGAGAGTTAAACTCAAATACTATCTAAGGAGGTTCCTTCTTAATTTTAACTTTGACTGTTGCTCATTCAGTCATGATTATTTAATGCGTAGCACAAATACTCAAGATTTGAAACATGTTTATATGGGCTTTAATACATTTCTCCTCATGACTCGTGTCATGTGTTGCAAGTGAAATGATATGAAATGTCCAGGAGGAGAAGGTGTAGCCAATGCACTCCATCAGCCTGGAGCTGGAACAGCAATGTATAAAATGAAGTCTACAAAAAGCTGCTATGTTCAGCTGCCTCTAAATGTTCACACATAGTGTTTATTTCACTCACTGCGTTTTAATTTGCACTTTCCTGTGAGGGGAAAACGTTTCCAGCCGGAGATCACACCCACTGTAATAATTTTAATTTGGCAGATGGGCCGGGGAAAGACAGGTGTACTTTTACATATAGATAGCGTTTAGTGTTGCTTTAAAAAATAGAAGCTTCCTTTGCAAACAGTCAGTCAATCAGTGCAGTATTGTCTCAGGTGGAACTTCAGCAACTCACCTGTTGAGCAGCAGCTTTTATTTAAATTGCACTTCTTTAAAAGGTTTGTTGTATCAGATGGCAGGAATGGCATACAATATGCAGAACTATGTTTTCATTCATGTATAATCACCTGTGTTACCTTACCCCGAAATTCCATGGGCACAGCTCTGTGAAGTCACAGCCAGAAGTGAAGACTTTTGTCTGGTTGTCTGCACATGGCGTTTTATTTTTAAAATTCTCCATTGCTGTTCCTGTGTCTGACTTGCACAGCCAGAACATGTTTTCAGTGAAATTTAGACTATGACTTATATCAACAGATGCTGCAAGTCCTCTTCCATGGAGTCCACCATGTTGAACTACCAAGTTTCTACAGTAGACCAGAACAGAAAAACTGAACACTCACTCTATATAAAGGCTTTTGCTCGCTAGGAAGTGTTCACACTAGGAAGGACTGGGCGACATGAGGGGGTCAATCAGGAACCACACCACTGACAAAAAAATCAATTGGGCCCCCTCTGTGCAGCTGTTGTCACCACATCTCTAGGACCTAACTACCCCATCAAAAGCTTTACGTCTTGTAGTTTAATACTAGTACTAGCACAATATTTACTGCTGGTGATTTGTACATGCATGCAAGTCTGCATACAGTCTGTATACAGTCTGCAGTGCAGTTCACTATTTGATGCCACCATAAAAATGTGCTAGGCCATTTTTATTTAATTTTTACTGCCCAAAACACGTAAAAACAAAGAGATAATTAATTTCATTATTATATTTGAAATATATACACTCAGTGATGATGGTTTAATCATTTTATATTAGTGTTTACCTATTTACCTGTCAGTCGTGGGCCCTTGGAATTGTTTTAACTTTTCCCCCCTATACGGCGCCACTGCCACTAGATGCCATAAATTCTACACATTGGTCCTTTAAGGTCAGTCCAAGGATTGTTGAATTTGAAAAATCCATATGAGATGATGACTGCTATATGCAACCATCATCTCCATTTCTCCTCTGCCTTTCTTCTCACTCAGGCCCCCGGGGTCTCATCTGTAAAGCAGATGGGAATATAATGTACTGTAGGTTTGAAAGGACTGTCCTTACAGTCAAGGCTGCCCCTGAAATATAATTCACTGAAATAGAAAACGAGGCCTGTACAGTACAGCGCTGCCTTCTCTTTGTCTCACACTCTGCCTTCCTCAGGGGCAAAGTCAGAAATACAGTATTTTTCTCTCACCCTTAGCCTCTTGTTTATGAAACAACAGAGCCAGTGGCTTGTTTTTGCTCTCAACAGTTATTCCTCTTTGCCTAGAAATGCTAATCTCCTGCAATGCCCAGCGTGCCCATCCAGCCTCCCACCACCAGTCAGCCCTTTTCATGTCTGGCAATCTATCAGGCCCAGACACCCATCAACAGCAGCCTGTCCACCGAGGCACCCTGGGCCTAGCTCCAGCTGCCTCGTGAGAAATGTCTGCTGCTGTTTTCCTCTAAATACAAGACAGCAGGGCAGCTCTGACACAAAGTTAGAGTCAGTGTTTAAAATTTGGAAACTTTACTTCACTTTTTGATAAGCAGGCTGGGTTAATAAATAAAGTCTCCACCTGATTTAACTTTAAAAGTGTGGAAATAATTTGCTACTTTGCCAATGTGCTCACAGTTCATAAACTTATTCACACCAAAAGTGAGTCATGGCTCATTTCCTTGATATTCCGGGACATCCTCTGTCTGTCAGACTTCGTTATGCTCAGTACTGCCAGCATCAGGCAGGATCATTGTGGTATGAATCCACCAGAAGCAGCAGTCTGGATGAGATCTGAGCTGTTGACCAGACGTGGCCTTGAAAGCAGAGTTTGAAAGAGCTGCCCTCCTGGCAACAAAATGCCAGACTCTCTTTCAAATCCACCTCTCACATCTGAAAGCCATACAGCAGCTCCACTGTGGACATTTTTGGTCCTAATGTTAAAAATGTGAAATAAATCCATTTTGAACGCTTTTCCAAAAGATAAAGGAATGTTTCAGCGGCCATTGGACAGGTACCCTGACATATACAAGGGAAAAAAACTTAAAACTCCTAATATTATATTCTGAAACAGGTAATAGTGCCTTCTGCTTGCCAGCGTATGGTTATAGAAGGTGAGAATGAAAGAAGATAAGATGAAATGAGAAAGATTTGTTTGGGGGACCTGGCTACACACAAGGTTGGATTACCAATCAGGCAGAGCAAAGGACTGCAACAGAGGTTCACAGTTTAGTTTGTTAAGAGATGTGAAGATGGTTAGTTTAGCTATGCAACTGGAAGCACTGGAAACACCTTGTTTAACCTGTAATGTAAGGTTGATGATTTGTGGTTTGAGTGGTGTAACTAATTCTTGGTGTTTGACAGCTTCCTGAAATGTGTCATCATAGAAAAGTTGCCAAATCTGGTGCCTTCGTGCCCATATCTGGCAACCTACTCTGAGTCTGTAGACTTAGACGCTGCACACAAATACCAGGCAGATGTTTGTACTGTAGTTTGTCAGAAAATAGTTCCAGCAAGTACAACCACAAATTCTCATTTTAGCCATTTTCACTGTGGATGGATTAAACAAACGAGGTTCCATGTGTTAATTCATTCACCAGCCTTAGAGGTGTTGGTATGTTGGTAGGCATATCTTTTTTGACTTTGGACAGGCCCAGGCTAGCAGTTTCCATTTGCTCACATTCTTTAAAGCCAAGTTAGGCTAGCCTGCCCAAGATGTACGTGATGCACAGACATTGCTCATGTCTTTCAAACTTCACCTCTGACTCTTGGAAATAAAAATTCAATAAGTGTGATTTCTCCGACATGATTACCCAGCATACCCTGGTCTTGTATAGCTCTGTGTCAAAAATGTTTTGTCAATTTTATTTTCAGTTGATATGTATGATTGATTATATGCTAACAAGGTGCACATTCTTAAACACCTTTTTGGTCACTTGGGGGCCGCTGTTGCTTATTTCCCCATCCAGCAGTTACAGACAACATTACCATCAATTTAGATGTTTACAAAAGCAAAGAAAGTAAGCCCAATATTAATTCTCTATTGGTCTCTACCAACTCTTGAGGGAAATATAGCTAGTCAATAACTGTTGCTACAATTCGATTACAACCCTCATACATTTTCTGCCATATAATAATGATATGCATACAAAAGTCTTTCCACATCTGCTTTAATGTAACTTTTGCAATTTATGATTCACAATCCCTGAAGACTTCAATGCTGATATTGATTCAATGCTAAATTCCTCACTGCCTTCTAGTCACCTTTTTAAAATCTACATCTTTAGTAACTCTAAAGTAGAAAGTAGTAGTACATTTAAAGATCAGACTGGATTACCTTAACCTAACCCTATGAAATCAGATTACACAGATTACATTCATACTAGATACTGTAGCAATTTTCAATGTTCGATACTTATGGTAAGTACAACTATACAACCTACAACCTATTTTACAAAGAAACACATTTCTACTTTTCCCTTATCTATAGTTATATAAAATCATGCAGATAATGTAGTTTGGTTTGATTTGAGCAAGATTTCTGCCACCACTACAATATAATGGAGGTGAATGGAAAGACTTTGGAAAATCCATCCAAACATAGAATAGTTTATTTTTATGATAGTGTGTCCTGGGATCCCCTAACTGTATAAACTTAAAAGGAAACAATAAACAGGGCTATAAATCCAAACTTTTCATTTAAAACATTATTCATTTAACCTTTGCTGTAACCGCTCATACAAAATAAAACAGCTCCCTCATCAAAAACACTAGGAAATAGGTATACTGGTACCCCAAAGTACAACCTAGCATCCTAATCTGTAAAAGGCAGCAATATAGAACACAACAAACTCCCTCAGATAAAAATGGCGGAGAAGACAACAAAAATGTATTATATCTCGTATCATGTCAAACTTAATTGGATCATGACATATCAAGTATGGAATTATTTGTAAAAATATTTACATGGAAGTCAGACAGTTTAATAATTTGGGTAAATTGACACTTCACAGGTGCCGTGTTATATATGAGATTGTGTAGAAAAAGCACTTCCTTCTTATTCCAATAAAACACAATGCTCTGGTTCTTCAGCTTCCACATCCCACTGTTTTGCATTCTCTCCTTGCAAAACTATGAGGGCTTGTTGCCTTGATTAGTTTCCCTAATCACCTCCACTCCTCCTAAAGAAGAAACAGATACATTTTCTGCACTCTACAGCAGATCCAAGTGTTTGTTGACTCAGATCTATGCTCAAGTTCTACAAACACAGAAACAAGTGCAGTTTGTGCATGATTAGCTGCTTCAGGCTCCATTTTGCTGCTGGCGGGCGGCACTGAAAGCGGCATGGCTGGGGTCATATCAAAAGTACGCAGCCCCACTCTCATGACCCAGCTTTATCAACACATTCAGAGATAAGGAGAACGACCTTAGTGACAGATACTCTACATCATCATCCATTTTTATTCAGATGATTTGCTTCCTGCAGACGAGCCCCATGAGCAAAATGGCTCTGACGTCAGCTCAGAACAAAGCAGGAGATAGCGGGCTGAGAGGCGGAAGCTTTCACAGATCCACTTAAGATATGTACAAGAAAGCCATCAAGCGGTGTTATATGCAAGGAATATAGCAGAAGATGAGAATCAATATCATCCATTATTCCCGATATCTATGCCAGTTGCTTTTAATGCTGACATCTTAAGAGGCACTCTCTCTATTGTTGGGAATAACAATAAAAAAAGGCTGTCTCTGATTTTCCATCTAGACAGTCAGCAAAGAGCTGAGCTTTATTCCATTCAGGAAAAAACGCTGGAGGCAGTGGAAGTAAAGAATGTACTGTATGTGTTCTTCTGTGTGCCTAATTCTGCTCACACAGTATGATACAAGTGACACAAATGGGATCAGTTCAAGTTAGGATCTGTGTTTTTTTTCCAGGACCTCTACATATACATTGGCACAGTGTTTCGGCTTGTTCAACACCAGGATACTGCAATGTGAAATCTTCAGGGGCCCATATTTCTCAGTAGTCATCTACGCAGTGCTTAGCTGCAGAGAATGCGATATTGTTTTGATGATTGAGGTCATACAGAAGGTTGGACTGACATCAGGGTGGGAGTGCGCAGAGGAGCGGACCTTCATAACAGTGGTATTATCCAGGGACAGCAGGATGCAAGAACTGTTGAGGCTCTAGGGGGTCGTACTGACTCCCCTTTGGGGCCAAGGCAATAACAGAACCCTCCCATCTATCTCATGTAGCGCTGCTTTCACACCCGGGTTACTGATAGATTGCGCTGAATCGGGGGATTGGAAACATCGCAGACGTAGGACACCTGAGGGTCGTCCATTTTGAAGCTGATAATCAGACGGAGCTTCCACTGCCATTGTAAATAACTGGGAATGTGTCCCTGTCCTCCATTTGCTTTCGAGTTACTGACAACCTGCCTTGGTCAATTCAATACTGTCGACAACACTATTAGAGTGCCTGTTGATTTGTTCCTGCTGCTGCTGAGCTTGGCTACCTCCATTTTCCTCTTGACATTTGACCTCAATAACTTGATCTGACAAAGGTCAATCTACCGAGAGGAGACCCTGCTTATATGGAGTAGACAACTGAAAAACAACAGCGCGCTGCAACTAAGAAGCGGCAACTTTAAATTTTAAATACAAAATGCAACCTTATGCAACAGTTTATAGCAGCCTTTAAAAAACATAATTTCCCACAGGTCCAAGACTGTTGCAGGTTAAAGGTCACCTGCTTTAAAGAAAAGTAGAGTGGAGAGCTGTGAGAATGGATTGGTATTCCCCAGTGATGTTGATGTGGTAACAGGTAAAAAGATGAAGAGATGACAACTGAAGTGAGTGTAGGTGGATATCATGGATAACACTAATGAATTCAATTATATTTTCATAAAAATTTGACGAAGGGTAATGGGGATTGAGAAATTTACCGATCCGTACAAAACACATGATTATCATAAAAATCATCAAAACACAGTGACAGACAGCTGAGGACAGATGGAAACTGCCTTTTGATGACTTGTACAACTAGAGAACTACATTTCATTGAAGTCTTTGAGCAGCCCTGTTCCTTGTCTTTTCAGCCATGGTGACTAACGCTACTCTACTAACTGCTAACTAACCAATTATTCCAAATAACTCAGAAACATCGAACTTCCTTCATTTGTGCACCAGAAGCTTATTCCAAGAAGACCTAAGTCACAGTGAGTGTTAAGAACAGAAAACAACAAAGCTTCCATTAGTTCGGCATGTGTTGACTTGAGTTTTAGATAAATGTCACAGATTACTGCTTTAATTGCCTCTGAATGAAAACCATAAAATTATTGTGCCTAGCCCAAATTTTCTCTTCTCCCTGTCAACCTCCAACACTAATTAATTTGCTATTTTGAGGTAGTCATTATAAATAACATGAATGCGTCTAATCGACACTGGTATTGGGGGAAGCATTTGGGTGATACAAACCAGCCCTGGCTTAAACTGCAGGCACAGAGCCAAGGACAAACTGCAAATCCAGTGCCCCAGTGGCTCTAACTCTCCTGTTTGTTGATTTTTGTTGTGTAAAAACTGTCCTTTGCAAGTTTTTAAAGGGTGACCTTAGTGTGATGATTACAATGTTTTATAATTAGAAACTGGAAGCAGAGGCATTCTGAGCCAGGTGCCAGGGCCGTGCTGGGACGGGACAGTTATAGACAGGATGTGTTTGTCTTGATGGCATGCAGCTGATCCAAAAAAAAACAATCAGTGTCTCTCTAAGAAGCATTATAGTGATTAACTCACATAGAATCTGTCCCTCTGCCTTTCAAACATGACTGATATGTTAGCAAACTGTAGCACTGCTGAGTGATGAAGGGGCCCATGGATCTCTCATAAGCAGACTTTTTGGAATTTCACTCATTTTCATACACTGTATGATATCAATCAAAAGTCTGTCTTAACAATCACACTTGCTGTTTTGACTGCTTAAAGGAAACAATGTTTTATTACAAATTGGTAATTTTATACCTCAGACCATTCCCATCAATACTAACATACTCCCAGTTCAGCGTCAAGATAATTAAAGTATTATAGTTTACAGCCTGGTTCAGCTTTGACCCACTGTATATACATATAAGTGGTGGCTAACTTGGCTGAACTGTCTCTCTTCACGTAACTGCTTGTGTTTGTTGACCGTGGGCCATCCAAACCAGACCAAACGGAATGTGAAACAGGTCTAGAAGCTGTATTAATCGAAATTGTATTAGCCTACTCAAATAGTCACTCGATGTTGCCAGGTGACCATGTAGTAATTAGTCAGGCTAATCATAAAAGACAAACTAACTTTAGCATTTTTATTTTTAAACCTGCTGCCATCATAAATATGATCCTCCTCTAATTTCAAAAAAATGTATAAAGGCTGTTGTTTAGACAGAGTATCCAGAGACTGGAAGGAACTCATTCCTAACATACTTAAAGCAACACTTGTAACTTTTCTACCATTAACTACACTGACTTGTAATCAGGTGAATGGTGTCTCTGTCATTCCCACTCTACAGCCCGTACATCTGTTCTTGCACTATGTGACTTTGTGATCTGGGTACGATCACCCATGAGAAGTATGTTACGCTTTATACATATCTCACTTATTTTGGTAAAACTAGATCATATTTTTTGGAGGAAATGTTGACGGGGGAGCAATGCTGGAATTAGAGTTAGAGCATGGCAGAGGCACAGTCTGCCCAAGAACTCGTGATATTGATCGTTGGCATACACACACAAAAACTTGCAGTCTTACAGTATAACTGGACAAAGGTCCCAAGTAGGCACTTGACTTCTTGCAAATACTGAAAGTGTTTCTTTTTTAGGACAGACCCTCTGCATGTCAATGTCAATGACATGCAGAGCAAGTGAACACTGCAGTGACTCAGCACTTTCCATGTGGTTTAAATCCCTTCATGTTTGGGACAAGTGCTTCAACATAAAATATAAATAAGATAAATGCCCACTAAGCCAGGATATCCAGTCAAAGTCACTTCAGCCAACAGCACATGTGGTGCAGCATCTCATCAGTTCACCCATCAAATGTTACACAGTGCTCAACTGTTTGTCCGTTAATTCCTTTGAAGATTTAAATCATTACTGTTACTAATCCAGACATATAGACGTGTCTTTTAATCTTTGTGTATAAACCTTGGCTACGGACCAGGTTACAAATTAAAGTCACATTTCTTCAAAGTGAACATGCTCAGTGTTTGCTGTTGTATATATATATATATATATAGGAAGCACTATGATTATAGGTGAACAGATGGAAACTTTTGTCTCGCATTCACTGAGCACGTGCAGACTACTACCTCAGCATGGGTCTGAGAGAGTCTGCTGGACAAACCCTGCTCATTCATGAAAGAGATTGTGTGGAAATGATAATGTGAAAACTCTGTTTGCCTCTTTGCAAGTGTAGCAGCGTGGACAGCCATGAGAAGTCCAGATTGTGCGAGGCGTATTCCATGACCATCCTATCTGTCAGGGCCTGGGAGTGTGACTGGCATTTTGATTGCAGTTCTTTCTCAGGGGACAGTGTGGGACCTTGAATCTGGATTGCTCACAGTCACACAGGATCCAGTGGGGACTTGTCTCAAAGAAAAAAACATGTTCTCTACTACGGAGAATTATAGTCAGTTATTTCTTCAGTTGTCTATCTTTTTTTTGAAGGTGTGATAAATAATGTTTTACGGCTCTATAGCAGATGACCATAATAAATCTGTGGGCAGGCTTGTTTATCGATACCAGTAACAATTACTTCGGTGGGAGCTGAGATTTCAGGCTTTTCAACACACTGTACAGGCTGCACTGTGTATTGGAACAAATAGTCACCAGCTATTTGGAGTGTCAACACATTCCCCGCAGTACCAGTGCTGCAAAACATTACTGAAAGGAGGGAAGCTGGGAAATCTCCTTTCTCAAGCCAAAAAGACAACTGAGCGTTGTTATTCCATGATTTATTATGGTGATATAAATTCATGGCTCCATTAGATCTTAGCTTTGATTGACTGTTCACTAACCGCCCCATGAGAACGTCCAGTCAAGCCTGGCAACCGCAACTGGGCACAGCAGGCCTGTCAATAGCAATACACGTTCTACAAACAGTTTGGAGGTCTTTTTGTTTCTTTCCGAATCTAAAAACACGACCGCAGAAGTTTAAGGATCGGGTTAAACTGAGTCCGCTTCAACATGAGCTGAAAATGCTGCATGCTATAACTTACTACCTCAAGTAGAAATGCTAATGTAGTTCTTCCAATCACGTTATTTTGTGGTCATGTTAGAAATGGTTCCATTCAGGGCTTACACATGGACTGTGTAGAATTCACCCAATGTGTGGGAAGAAATCCTGGAGAATTTAGGTTAAAGTTAGCAGGTCTGGATTTGGAGAAGTATACTGGCTGCAACTGAGCCTGTACCTGAATCTGACATTTTAAAGTCAACTCTGAATTGCCAATTTAGACTGAATATTCAAAATGGATATGAAGCTATAGATATTTTCTTAGTATATCAGATTTCCAAGTGTCTTCCACCCTCTCTATCTCCATTACAGTTAGCTTTGTACTTCTATAATTCTAAGACTTGGGCTGTTAAAGTTTGCACACCAGCTGTGTGCTGTGCTGCAAGCTGTGCACAGCTACACACAGTGAGAAAACACTGCGAGAGGCACGAGCGATTGAAGATAATGAGCTTCAGAGTGCTGCTGTCACAATGCGTCTGAAAGGGCCACTGTCTTTTAGCATTGTATGCAAGTATGTAGCTATCAAGTGCATGTTAAGACATTTAAGGTTCTCATGTTCTCAGTGTGTTTAACTAACTTATCAAGCTTATGGTTTAAGCTGGTAGAAATCTGTTGTCATTTCATCCAAAATAACTGAACAACGAATAGCCTGTTCTGAATACCACTTGTCTGAAATCAAGGTTGCATCAAAAATCAATATGAGTTTTGAGGAAAATATGCCACAGTTATTTAAAATCAAATTATTTGCACTGCCATATTGGCAACTGTACGTATTTGATGTGCCAGACAGTTAAAGACAATATAAAATGAAATAATGTCCGTTCAATTTTTCAAATAAATGCAGAAATGAAATAAGTGACACAAAAAAGTCGACTTTTTTGGATTAAGTCTGAGGGAAGATCAAAAATGTCAAAAAGTATCTGAAAGTCCAAAGCAGGGAGATACAGCAGATGGAAATTTAAGCCAGATGCACGTGTCAGGCAGCTGTTGTCACTTTACCTGATTTATCATGACAGTAACCTTTGAAAAGCCAATTCAGGACTGACTCACCTGGGTCCAGGGACACAGAGTGTGAAGCAGCTACCTGACAGATAAATCATTCTCGTTTGACTGACCGGCCCCTCTATCAGCCTGACAGACTGTTTAGGATGTCTGACTGGCTGAGCATCAGTTATAGAACTTACTGTAGGCAAACAGGTGAAGAACTGCACTGTAAAAAATCTCCCACACAAAGGTTGAGTATTATTTACTGCACTAACCAGGGATTTCTTTTAACTGCCACAGTCTCTTTACATACTTTGGTTTACTAACCTCTAAAGTTTTGATAGACAGCCTGGTAGTTTATTCTCAGCTAGAGAAAAATAGGATGTTGAAATATGTTTCCAGTTAATCATTTTCCATGTGTTTTCTTTAACTGATAAATTGGTTAACTGTTTTCCAGGTTTTGCAGGACACGCATGAACCCTGCACAAGGAATTGAACCCTGCAGCCTGTTAACGCCGGCTGAACATAAGCCTGATTGTATGTTTCAGTGTAAAGTCAACACTCGCTGCTGTGTTGCAACTAGTTAGTTTTACACTAACCTGACACTTTATTCAGCTGCAATATATGTACTCTCAAAGTGATTCGCAGTTTCATTGAAGTAAAAATTCCCATGTGTTTCCATGTCACCACAAATGATTTGTTTAAATAATAACACACACATGATATGATACACTACAGTAGTGTTTCAAATTTATACACCATGCCCCACCTCAGAAAGGTAGTATCATCAGTAGTACAACTATTCTGATCGACGTTAAAGTGTCGTAGGTCCGTCCTATTAAGCTATGCACACGTCTCTTCCTAACATTTCCTGTTTGGAGCCATTTTCATTAATTTTACCTCTGCATTGTATGTTGCTGTCACAGCTTAGCTTGTAACTAATCATGCATGCTTGTATTAATCAATTGGGTGGTTGCGAACCACCAGTAGTACACAGACCATAGTTTGAGAACCTGCGCACTTAGGTAAAAAGGTAGAAAAAAAGGAATTTTTTCATTCTAGTGTGACCTTTAGAAAAAAACATCTGAAAGAGTCACAAATGCCAAAACATAACCAGATTTATTTCCAGCGGATAACATGCAGGACAAACATTGCTTTTCATTGAAAAAAGATTTACACAATTTTACAAAAAAGAAAGTCAGATGTTAAAGAGCTGCCAAATCCCTCATGCTTCGCTGGAGCTATCCTGAGATGATAAACTTTATTATCAGAGAGGCCCACGCCCGGCCCTCCCCTCTATCTCCACTATAAGATTGCGAGCAGACACCTGTCTTCGGACGGGTGTTTCTATCTGGAGGAAGCAGTTTATCTGGAATAAGAGCACCCTGACAGATAACTCCTCTTCAGCTTATCCTCCTGCACAATGCTACAGAGGACAGAGCAATGTGTCATTTTTGAGGAAGAAACTTTGGGATCAGGTCGTGATCCAGCAGCCAGCCCCTCCGTATTACCATGAATCAATGTGCAAATGTACTGAGAATAAATCATATGTGGCTGGCACACAGTGATTGTGTAATTACATTATCTCAAAAGATTAATTGATTAAGACTAGCCACCTAATAGATGAAGAGCCGTGTCATTTCTTCATGCACAGGCTCTATTTAAAGAGCACTTCATTAAATGTGTTGAGTGTACAGTATGTTTCACATAATGCCAGTAAAGCAACAATAAAATACAATAGTGCAACAGTCCTTCAGTGAGTCCTATGTTTATGAAGCTTACAAATATTTATTGAGATCTCAGACAGAAGTCGATACAACTCTGTGCTCTGTGAAGACTGCACATTACTTCAACAAGTTGTACTGAACTAAATTTATGGAAGCGCGCACATGGTTAAAATGTTGTGCTCTGAGGAGCTTATCATTTATTCAGTTAGTGACAACATTTTTATAATGCACAGTCAGAAAGAGAGCTGGAACAAGTAGTCGATTATTCGATTTGTCGATAGACAGGAAAATAATCTGCAACTATTTTGATAATCAAACTCAATGATAATAACAAATAATCAAATCGTAGTTTTTTGAACAAAATTTCCAAACATTCCCTTGTGAATGAGGATATGCTGCTTTACATTGTGTTGGTTGAGCAAAACAAACATTTATGTATTGTTATACCCTTTATAAGGTTTTTATAGCTGTTTATAGACAAAACAATTATCAATAATACAATAATCAAGGGGGAAAGCAGCAAATCTTTACATTTAATACACTGGAACATTTTTTACTGAATGAATAACTGAAACAATGAATGGATTATGAAAACCATGATATTTCCGTTGATTTTCCACTACTAAAGTGCCCTTTAATATTCTGTTCCTAAAACTAGAGCTGGAAACCTGAATGAATGCATCCAATATATTTATATAGGCAGTGTTTATTGAACGATTATTGTATCGCATTACATTATGCTCTACAGGTATTTCTGTTAATGTGCTCAATCCCTGTATTAGTCTACAGCGTGTCGTCTAACTCTGTCATTCCTCCAGGGCACCAACATCTGGATCTGTTACAGCCTTGTGCTGCACACTTTTTAAAAAGCATTTCATATGAACGGCGGATTAAATAACTCAGCTATCCCACATAAAGTGACAAAATGTTTTAACAGTATTTTATGATATTTTCAACTAAATAAATGTATATAACAGTCTGTGTTTATATATATTATATCTATATTATATATATATATATATATTATGCTGTTGTAAGGGAAATGTACAAGACCAGATGTGTTTCACTTTCTTTGAAGTAAACAGAAGAACTGTATATTTGCCATGAGCGTGTATGACTGAAAAGACAACAGAAAATCCAGAAGGCACAGTACCTCCCACTCTGTTTGATGAACACAATACCTGAAGCATTGGGATACAAAAAATATACTAATACATCTTTTCTAAATCTCTCAATGGAAAACTTTAAATTGAAGACACACCTCTGAAATAAAAGTGTCTGAAGGCTGAAGGCCAGGGAGGATTTATTACCAAATCCTGATTCTCAGGCTCTCATGTCTGTGTCCTGTGGGAGAGCTGAGGTAACATGCAGTAAAACAGTGGCCAGGCCTTGTGTTCTGGGTGAGGGATGGTGGTGACTGGTATGAGACTGCTGTGAGGGGATGTTCACCACAGGAGGAGCGTTTGACTCCAGACAGAACCTGGGCTCACTATTTATGTTCCTGTTCGGATACCTGGGTGTCTCCACTCCTTCTATACGATCATGACATATGGCTTGGCTTAGTATATGGAACAGGACAGAGAAAGGGAGCATTGTTCTATGAGGACAATGTTGTGTAGCTAAATATTAGGAAGACAGAGTTTTAAATGATTTATAATGGATTCAAAGTGAGGCGTTAAATGCTGGACTGCAGGAGTAATCCTCAGAACTTAAGCATTATAATTAAGATTTATGAAGTGCTACAGAAGGCCACAAAAACATACTGTTATGGTTCAGTCTCTTCACTTTGATTAACTAGTATCCAGCACTTTGTGCACTTACATTTTTCATTCAAATGTCCACAATCTACCTTTATGGAAATACATCCAAGAGGAGGTGACACGACATACTTACATACCTAATAAAGTAGCAGTAACTCTGATAAATCATGCCGTTTCATTGCTGCTTCCCACCACAGATGGTGCTGCCACTACAGTGATATAGTGAGTGGGGGGTGATATGCAACAAGGGTCCCAGGGGTTTCCCCTTTTTTAGATCCCAATATCAAAGCCACAACAACAGTTTATGTTGTAACGGGAGAACATACAAACATAAAAGTAAAATAAAAAGTAGAAAAGTCAAAGAACTAAAGTAGGGATAGGGAGAATGGTGCCTCTTTCATTCCCATGCCTCTTACTGTTTATGTAACTTGGGTTGCGTGGGTGTGATTCCCATCAAGAAGTGCGTAACACTTTACAGAACTACATCCCACTGCGGGGATAGCTTTGTATTCTCAGTAGTCCTGAAGTAGTCCTGAAGATGAACGGTAGCTTAGTTGTTGGCAAAAAAGTTAACAGCACTCCAAACTGTTGCTTTAGGAAACAATAACAATATTCATTTTTAACATAAACAACGATCCCGGATATATTTTTATGTAATGATGACACTGTATCCAAATGAAATTGTTATAGTTTATACCCCCCCATTGACCATGGGAACACATTTTTAGTCAGTTCATGTTGGTAACTGACACAGATTACATTCTGAAATAGTAATCACCGTGTTCCAAAACAAAAAAATATACTGAACAAGATTTCAGAGAACGTTCTGTGTTATGAAGGTATTTTTTGACTTACCTTCATCAGGTTGGATGAGCAAAACAGGGTGTTCTTTCCTCTCCTGTTTCTCTGTCACGTCTTCCTTCACCTCTTCCTGGTCTTCAGTGTGGGTGAGGTTAACCAACCTCTGACCTGGCTTTGTAGTGGGCTCACTCTCATCCAGCGTGAGCCTTACTGGTGGCTGGGTGGTGGCGGTGGTAATGACCATGGGAGTTGTCAGGTACTCAGGCCTCTTGGGGGAACTGGTGCTGGGCTCGGGCGTGGTCTTTTCGTAGCTGCTGTTTGGATCGCTGCTCTCTGACCCCTCGTGGCCTCTCTCCTGTTGTACTGACTTTATTTTATAAGGTACATCCCCTCCTTCAGGCCCAGTGACACTATGAAATGTTACTATTTCTTCTTCCTTCTCCTCTTCCATCTCTTCATCCATCCCTTCCTCACTTTCTGGTGCAACTGTCTCCGGTAATTCTTTCAGATCATGTAGACTTGTCTGGGGATGAATTGGAGTCTCTGGGTTTCTCATCATGTACAGTGGAAAGTTCACCCTATCTGATCGTCTCTGCTGATTGGTTTGACTGTCTGTACCTCTCCCTGGATGACTAACGTTTATCTGATTCACTGAACCTCTGGGTGTCACATTATGTGATGCATTTTGGTAATGTGTCTTAGACTCCGAGCCTCTCTCATGATGAACTGCACTCTCTGAAATCATATGCGGATGTGGAGGCTTTTTTTCATCCCCTAATCCTTCGTTTAGTGGAAATATGACACTATCTGAACTTTTGAGTGTATGCAATGGATTCTCAGAGTCCGTCTGTGTAGTAAGATCACTGAATGTGACACTTGTTAGACCCTGTGATGGCTGCTGAGATGTAGTGGTGTCCTTGTGTATATGTAGCCTGACAGTACTCTGCTCTTGTCTCAGGGGATTTTCTGTCACTTGCTCTCTGTCTGCAGGATGGTCATGAACCCCATATCGCTCTCTCAGCTCCAGCTTGCTTTGTCTGCCAAAGCTCTGTAGGGCAGATGTTCTGTCAAGTCTGTCAGAGTCTCGGGATACAGAGATAACCTTGTTAAAGGAGGAGGACTGGGTGGGGAAGACTAGAGACTGAGGGTAAGTCTCTGGAAAGTCTGTAGGACCATAATCATAATCTTCTGACTCCTCTTTCTCCAAAGGCAATTTGAAGAGAAGATTTCCATTAGGAGGACGGTGATATGGTGTGGATTGGTCTTTGTGCCCTTGTTGGTCAAACCTGTAGGGGTGACTGTTGGCCCTGCTGTTCTCGTCTGTTGGTGCAGCTAACATTGGTTTCTGGACATTGTGCGGATCACAGTTTGGTACAGGATAGCACATGAGCTTCCCCCCTTCGTTTGGGCAGTGGCAGACCCGGCATGAGTCAATGTGAAAGGAGTGTCCAGCGTCATACTTTTGCCCATCATGAACGCATCCTACACGTTCACACTGCATGCAACCATCTGCAGGCTCTGAAACCTCGATGCAGTTTGGTGGAATGTCCGGACAGCTGATGAAGTGGCAGCTGATCCGGCCGCCTCCTGCAGGGCAGGAGCACTCCGTGCTGCCATAGTCAACAAAGTAAGAGTCTCCCTCGGGCACTTTGCCATTCTTGAATCCTGCATTGATGCAATCGTAATATTGGTAACCCTCGCATGTGCATCCTTTGTGCAGGCATGAAGAGCAACAGGCGCCACTCTCCAGCACTTCTTCGATACAGTTGTGAAGCTGGGGACAGTCCACGCCGGTGCAGTCACGCTGGCACAAGCAGACACTCAGGTAAATAAAGAAAAGAGTGTACCTCAGCAGTGTTTCTTCAGCTATCACGAAGCGAGCCATGGCGCCAGGTGTATGTATAACAATCAAAGGAGATCAGGTATCGTCCTTTAGTGTGTCTTCAAGGATTCTGGCACATTCTGACAATGTGAACCAACTCTACTCTGCAAGAAAGAGACAGACAGGCAGACAGGGGCTTATTTCTCAGAATGAAAGCAGACCGACATCTGGCTTCATTGCTGATCTCACGAGAGTCCAACTTTTACAGCCTCATAGTTGTCCTAACATTAAGGCTACATGCACCTCATTAACATCAGCTGCAGTACAGGGTTTTGAATCATTATGCAGGCTGTCATGATGAAACCTGGAACCTGCCCAAGTCTTTTTTTTCTACCTCGTCCCTGATTATCTCCATAGGAAAAATTGCCATAACATTCTTGTGTTGCAATCAACCCTAAAGTCTATCTGCTGAACTTCATGGATTCATAATGCTTAGGCAGAGTGTGTTGGAAATTCATTACGCTTCATGGAAAGAACATTCTCTTAAGTAATTAGCGAAGTTGGGACCAAAGTGCAAAGTCTTTGACTAATGATTCTTGTTCTAAATGATGTGTTTAATAAGAGTTTCAGTGACTGGTTTCACACAGCTCCAGTCAGCTCACAGCAATCAGCCAGTCTGTTTCAGTGACTCAACACAAGAAGTAAAGCTTCAAGTTTGAGACAAATACCTTTGGCACCACACTGTGCTGTTCTGAATTTGCAAAAAAAAACAAAAAACACTAAAGTTATTTTCTTTGCTAACATGTCAAAGCATCAAACTGGACTGTCTCTATTCCTGACCTGATATTTATGAAGTATCTATGAAGTGCTGAATTTAACACCATTTTGCCACAAATGGTGCTGTCAGAAGTCTGTAAATCTGCTCTAAATAAGGACAGTTATTCATATGGTCATCTGTGATCTCAGTCAGGAGCTGCAGTTTTAAATGGGGAACCAGAGACTGACCTTGGGAAGCTCTGGGATAGTTAACAGGTTTTACTCAGATGTGTATTTTATGAAAAACTGCTTTTGGTACCTTTGCCATCCATTATGTAATACAAAAGAATACAAGCACATCAACAAGGTGACACCTTGCCTTTAGAGACACAGTTAGAGTGCAGCTCCCTCTATTTGTGGAGTAATAACTTGTTTGAAAGCATTTCATATGTTATCTGTCTTCTTGTGTTTCAGGTTATTAAAACCAGCAAACTGAACTGAACTGAATATGGAAAAATATAAATGTAAAACAATTGTGTCTGGTTACAAAAGCCTTCACAAGCTCCACCATGAAGATTTTTGTTCTGCAGCTTCACAGACCGATCTAATAAAAAAGGCTGGGTTTGATATTCTAGTGTATCAAAGCCAAGCCGTCTGAACTACAAAATTCATTGTATGAAGCAGAGGAAGAAAAGTTGAATAATTGGCATTTTCTTGCTCTAAACTTTCATAGATGAAGCTGCTGTGACAGCCTCCCTGGGGGAATAACTAGCCCTGGCCCATCCTGGCCCATCCTCCTAAAGGCCCTCTGACACTAAACTGAGCTTATTTCTTGCCTGAGCGGTAAGCATCACTGTCAGTGGATGTGACATGCAGGCATACTGTACCAGACATAATAAAAGTTGGCAAGGCAAGTGCTGTGAAAAAATGCAAGTGGTCTTTGCAGCCTGGTGTTTCCCAAACTCCTGGGGGGGGGGGGGGGATCCTCCTGTTTTCTCTCTCTCTCTGCAGCACACACACTCAGCTGATCTCTAAACAATCCCTTATGTCATGCAGCTCTGCCAGCATGGACAAAAATGAGAGGAATCTTTTAAAGCTTCACTTATGAAGAAGATGTGAAACAGAGCCGTAATACTAAAACCAATTATTATACAGAAGATACAATTAACTATGTTAAAATCACTTTAAACATGTGCTCATGTGTTGTAGCGACAAGACAAAAAAAACAAAACAAAAAAAGAACAGTGAGTCTATTGAAGTTTCCATGCTGTTTGTCACACCTATATGCCATAAGAGATTCTGAATATTAAATATTTTAAATATGCATCCAGAGAGCAGACAAAAATACTAAATAGAAACTTTTCTTTAGTCTCATGCACAAACTTAACTACAACTTGTCCCCTCTGTCCACCTCTGTCCAACTCAACCAGTGACTGCATACATGCATTCAAAAGTACGTACAATTAATTCTCCAATAAGAGTAAAGTTTTAAAGAAGTAATCCGCATTGCGTTCTTACCACAACATCCCAGGATCAAACTGTGAGTTCTGTTTGCAGCAGCAGGCGAAAAGAAGAAGAAAATGGGAAAAAAAAAGAAAGAAAAAAAAGCTAAAGCTGCGGACACTTTTGACGGATTATGGAGTGAAGCGGTTTGTAGACAGCGCTGTGAGTTACCTCGTCATGTACGGACTGATGGGGCTGCAGAGCCACCGGCTGTCGGTCCTCCGAGCGACTCAAGTGTAAACCTTTTGACCATCGCAGCGCTGCTGGGAGCGGGCAGGCAGGCAGGCAGGCGGAGGGGGAGGTACGGAAAGTTTCTCCTGCTGTGGAGTCCGGCCCCACAGAATACTCTGGATAAGGCAAACTATCTCTGTAAACTCTGTTCCCCAGCAGTCAAAATGATTTATTATCACTTATTCAACACACACACACACACACACACACACACACACATATATATATATATAGATATATATATATATAGATATATATTATATAATATATATAAATAATTTTAATAGTTTTTATATAAGTATTTTTTTTTTTTTTCATGCAAACAAATGCAGGAAATGCTCTCAGTCTCATGAGTACGGAGACTTCCTGTTTTATATACATATTAAACTGCATATCTTGGATTTTGGACAAACAACACCTTGGACTTTGGAAATTGGGATTAACATTTGCATATTTTATAATCAATCCATTAATGTGGAAAATAATCGTCAGATGAATCAATAAGTGCAAACAACCATTACTTTCAGCCCTAAACAGAAACAGCTCAGTGGATATTTAGTTGGCAGCTGGCCTGACTCTATCCAAAGTTGAAATATGCTTATCTGCACCTCAAAGCGTTAAATATTTTAATATTTGATATCAGCCCTAAAAGTTTTGGTCTGTTGTCCTCTCATATTAGGCCTATTGGTATATATAATATATATAGATATATAGATATATAGATATATATATATATGTATATGGTATGTAGTGTGTGCTGCTGCACTCAGATTTCCTTTGGAGCCATGTCGTTGACCTCCAGGGTAAATGTTGGCTGCTGTTTTAGGGATCTTGCATGTACCTCTTAAATGTAAGGCCGTAACCTTGGCTAAACAAGAGCCTTGCTCTCACATCATCCGTCACGCTGCTGTCTGTCAGTGTCCTGCAACCCATGCATGACACAAGGCCACAGGCTATCTCAACAAAAGCACAGATCTCCTTCAAATACAGGCTTGTTTTTAATTACCCGTTTGATCCTAACTGAGCCCGAGTCCCTGGAGGGATAAAGATCGTGTCTTTGAATTCACATGTGGTAAAGAAATAATTCATCCTCAGTCATTGTAATATATATTCACCTTTTGGAAGGAGCATGACCCTGCAACAGCAAATGGCAGAAGACGAAGTGACTTTACAACTTGAGACCAATCTCGTGACTCTCGACACCCCTTCCTTTATTTGAAGCGGCCCCTTTAGACGGCATCGTAAATTTGGCCCCACGCGGCACCTCCAGAGGACGTCTGAGTTCAAAGAGTAAAGAGAGTGCGGATGTTGTTTGGCGTGCTACATGTTTGAATGGACTCACTCAGCATTGTTGGACCACAGTGACCTGATCAACAGTCTGGACCCCTCCCAGCAGCCAGTATAAAGGTCCTAATGAGAAGCTGTCAGGAGCCTGGGGTGGAGTGGTGGTCGGTGCTGTGATAAACAGATCGCTCTGATCACAGATAAGACCACTGCCAGGGGAGTCGGCCTGCTTTCAACTAGAGATGAGAGATGAGGTAAAACAATAGAGAGGACTCGCATTCAGAGTGTTCAAGGCTGGGTCAGTGGAAGGACATGTCAAAACTTGCTCGTAGGCGTACATTTTTTACTTAATCGACTATACCGTGGACCAGCTGCCTTATATTTCACATATAAAAATAGTCTTGGCGGCTCCCTGGAGTTAAATGCAGGTTTGTCTGAAGTCACACATATGACACAGTGTAGGATAACAAGATCAGAGAGGGGTTGCTATGGAATAGCGAACAAACTTGGATTTTGCATACGCATAACAGAATCAGACTCGGCCCCGCTATAAAACACTGAGTGGGACTCAACAACGCATGGGTGAGATTTGTGGAATCCCAGTGTGATCTCCGGGGAAAGCCATCAGACTCAGACAAGGCTTTGAAATAGACAGGGAGACCTCAGGGAGTCCGGGCTTCATGTGTGGGGTCAGTGGGGGGCTTCTGGCTCAAGACACACCGGTGTCCCTCTTCTATGTTTTATTAAAGAGACTCACAAATGGCTTTGACATCATGAGGCCACTTTACCACTTGAAATTGGCTGCAGTAATGTATTAATACTGTATATAATGTGAATGACACATACTGTACCTATACATAAGGGCTGCTCTGTGTCAGTTTAAAACATTAATAAGAAAATTAAAGTCTACAGGAAAATGGAACAGACTTCCCATAACCTCGGTTTCCAGTTTTGAAATTTCGATCACTATCAGAGTTTTCCTCAAAACCAGCTGGAGTTGAAGGAAAGTGAGATCATGTTATATTATCACAGAATATCTAATATATGAACAGCTGGAATGAATATTATCTATCTCTATTAAAATATTCTGTAGCGTCAGTCAACAGCACAGTGAGATCGATAAGATGCTCGTCATGCTTCAAGGTCTGGAGAGATGGCAACATGTCCAATCATTTAAAAAAACAGTTTTCGTTACTTTTCAAAATGGCCAAATTATAGATTGGAGCTATGATGGAGATGTACTGCAGGTGTGATTTCAGATTTTCGGATCAGACTGGCCTCTTTGTTAAGGCAGGGCCCTACGCTCTGTCTGTTGCAGTAAACTGTCCACAACTGTGTTGGTTTTTCATTGTTCACTGTGGAAGTTCATTCTTGGCCTTTGAAACTGTAATTTAACTTTTAATTTTAAAGTTTTTCCATGTCAAACTTTCTTGTATCTACAACTGTGTGTTTGTTTTGGAGAAATTAATAAAAAGATATAGAGTTGACTTTGACGTTGTATAAACAGGCTTGCAAGTAACATGCTTGTCTACTGGTGGGGTTATAAATAGTTCCTGAGGTTTCTTCCACATTTTTTCCCTATTAAAGGTTTTTTGTGGGCAAGTTTTTCCTCACTCGAATCGAGGGTCTAAGGACAGAGGGTGTCACTCCCTGTACAGATTGTAAAGCCCTCTGAGGCAAATGTACTTTGTGACTTTGGGCTATACAAATAAAATTGATTTGATTTTGATTTGATTTGATTTATAAATAAAAGCCTGTCATCATAGGCTCCATTTCCATTTTCAAGAGTCTGACATCCAGGTCAAATCCTAGATGTTTTTCAATACAGTTTCATTTACACATCTGTAGGATTGTAAGACAGAAATCATGCAGCATAAACCTGACCAGAGAGTCATAGTCATGTACCTGAAGCTGATGAAACTCTATGAAAAAATGCCAGAAGAACAACTGTAGTATAGTTAGTGTGGAATGCTGGTCATTTTACCATTAATGGCCATTTTGGCTACATAATGGAAGGGGAGGGCTTTGTGAAAATGGCAGCTAAACGCTGCTGGGTGTGGTTGTGGTGAATACCAAAATAAATAAATGTAAGTTGTACCTATGTTTTATATTTTGGCAGTCAAATGCCAGCACTAATGTTCTTCCCAGTTGCAATTCCGCGAAGAAGAAGTGGTAAAACGCTGCGATTATTACTTCCGGAAAGTGCACACTACACTATGAAGTATGCAGTGTAACAGAAACATCTGAACTGAGACACAGCACTGGTTTCATTAGTTTCATAGGCTTCGTTGTCTGTTCCGTACACAGCTCCACATGGATGTCAAACACCATTTGATGATCCAACAAGAACTTTATTTGAAGCATACTGAAGCCTTTATTGCAATACACATAACATCTTTGTCCTGTCGTGTAATGTGTTTGTGTGCCTCATGATTAGGGCTAGCTATTGTCTTCATATGCTACAGTATGCACTTGTTTTGTTTGACTGTAAATGCAGAACTTTCACCAGAACAACACACAAAGGACAGGATGGGGCACATTAGCCACCTAATGATGCAGGCGCCTCATTACACAGGGCTGGTCACATACAACATACCACCTCCATCTGCTGAGCAGTTCACACACAGGTCACCAATATCCTGTTTGGCTGCAAGTGAAATGATTATCATGCAAATGATCTGCACATCCTGTCTTTAACACATGTATTGCAACTGTGCTCTTTAAAACAGGACACTGTTTACGAGACGACGTGTTAGGTCGATGCATCAGCTCCACTGATGACTCAACTTATGAATTTTGGTTTGTCCTCGCTTGGCACTATTGCGGTGGAGACATTTAATGTTTGGACTGTTGTTGATTCACTCAGTGAGTTCCTGTCCAAAACGTTTTGGTGAATAAATGCATGAAATGACTCCCAGACTACTAACTAAATTCAGGCGGTAATGTCTATGGAAAGCATAAATAGAATATTTTTGGAACATTTTCCCCATCGCTGGCTGACTTAGAGACTAAAACGTTTGGAAATAACTGCCTCTCTGTGAATGATTATGATATGTGCAACATGTTGCAGTTAACTACTGGAACCAGTTCAACTGTAAATTCTTATTTTCTGCAGAACAAAGGACACAGGGTCACCTTATCCTCTGTAGTTTATGATATACAGGATGTGTGAATACCTGGTGTGGGACCCATAGTTATGTTGAGCAGAGTGCACCCACTATTGTAGTTAATTTAATGTACATTCAATTTGTAATATTTTATTTACTAATGCACCGAGACGTTCTTTCACATCGGTGGCTGGTTTTTGATGGGGTGTATTTGTGGTGCCTGTGGGTGGGATTGGTGCAGGCACTATGGACTGCATGGGGGTCCTAGAGATGACGCAGAAGGACCGTGCATGTCGGATGAGATGTGGAGAGTGTGCAGAACTGTTGGTCAAAGCATCAGTGCAGCACAACTGATCCTTCTAAGAAACATACCAACTCCTGCAAAGAAAACAACATCTCCGGTGCATTGAAGCAGAGTGACCATCACATGGGCCTCAATCTACAGGCTTATCTGAGAGAAACAGCGCAGTGATTTGCAGGACAAAAGTGAACTCTGAAGAGAGAGAGAGAGGGGAAGTGGGTGGTGTTGTGCTCTGGAATCTCCATTAGCCTGGCACTGTAGAAGACACAGCAGGCCCTGCCTCGTGTCACTGATTCTCTTAACACTGGGTCAGGTAACCAAGGGCCCTTTTAAAAGCAAATGCAAAGCACACTGACTGTTTCAAAAGAATATGTGCTGAAGTCAAGACTTTTAAAGACTCAGGTGAACCCCGCATAGACCTAGCTCATGCTGTGTTTTATCTCACATAATTCATCTCTTGCTGAGAACGGACTGCACATGCACCAGCACTGAGGTCAGAATCAAAACTGTTACCGGGCAGATGAACAAAAGCTTAATGCCTTGATCCTCTTTTTATTCTCACTCCATTTGAAACAATGGAATGAAACTTTCCACTTTGGTTAATTAAAATCAGTGACTCATCAAACCAAATCTGAACCAATTTGGCTGAATCAAACCTGCCAAGCGAGCATCATAATGCCTCATCTGTGTTTGCCAGCTTGTCAGTTTCTCTCAGTCACTGGCTGACCCGTCTTCTTTTGGCAGCACGGCATGTTTGGACGGAGCAGGGTGAGCAAAGAGTGGGGCATTGACAGACATGTGCTCTGACTGCTGCCTGTGCCAGTCAACAGGATGCTATGGACTTATCCTCCATGCATTGATTGAGAGTAATAACATGTTGTTGATTACAGATCATGATCATGATGGTCATGAGGTTGTGCATGTAATAATAGGTATAGGAACACAGTATTTTTATTTTGTAAGGTTGATTAAGGTTCAGGAGGTAGAGTAGCTCGTCCACTAATCAAGTGGTTTGTAGTTCGACCCCTAGCTCCTCCAGTCTACATGTAAAAGTGTCCTTGGGCAAGATAATTAACCCAAAGTTGTTCCTGAGGTCTGTGACATCAGTGTGTGAATGGTAAGCTCCCAAAAACTAATAAGCAGTTGGCAACCTGCATAGTGCCCATGCTATCAGTGTATGAATGTGTGTGAATGGCTGAAAGAGATATGTAGTATAAAAGTGCCTTGAGTGGTTGGAAGACAAGAAAGATGCTATATAAGTACAGTCCACTTACCATATGCAATCTATGTCACTGGTGGTAGATAGACCTTAAGACCTTAAAGCTGGCTATCTGCAACTAATCTATATTTTTATAAACAATGGATGAAATGACTATGTGTAATGTGAAAAGTGTCACTTTTATGACAGTTCCTCTCAGCTGTGTCAACCTTTTTTAAACATCATTTTGATTTCATTTCATGTTTTAATTTTCTATAACATGTCAAATGTGTGTGAGCTTGTTGAAGAGTAGTAGAAACCCGAGAACTGTTTTAAAGCTGCATTTGATCTTTTTTTTAGTCACTTGAGAGGTGTAGACAGTCCAGAACAAGATGACTTGACATCGCCTCATGAAGTTGTTAAGGTGAACTTGTTAATCAACACCTGGCACATCCAGCAGACACAGAGTAATTAGCACTCATTTATTCATGTTTCTGACCATCTGATGTAAGTCCAATATTCACGCTCCTTTTGGTCTCTTCCATCTCCTGAGGGAAATATCTGCCTCTTTAGCTGCTAAATACTAAATACTCGTCTACAGTATGTTCACCAGCTGGTCTCTTTATTAGAGGGGCTGAAAACAGCTGTAAAAACATACGAACACCAAAACAATTAGCTAAAAGATGCTAAAATGCTCAAGGCGAGAGGGCTAAATTACCAGCTGGGCAGAGTGGGCAACTGTCTAAGAAACTCTAATGAACTCCTAATAAACTACTTTGTGGTAATTTCATTAATCACTGCAGTGTTAAGCTGGCTCCCACATTTTCACCTTATCATGATGTCCTGCTGATTCAATATGTACTTTTAATATCTGAAATATTTTAGGCAGTTCTTCTTACATGGTGCTTTTTCATTAAAAAAGGGGGGCAGGGTATTCTGGTATTGAAATCCTGGGTTATTTCTGGCTTTCTTTGGTGATTTTTTCCCCCCAGGATCCGCACTGTGTTAGTCTGGCCTTGTAAAACTGAGGGAAACCACACACTTAAATCTTCTGTGGGTTTGTAACTTATGAGCCCTTTGTCACATTTGTGCAAGTCAGGTACCTCAAGAGTGAGTAAAGGCCCAGACTTATGGAGACTCACTTTCTGCAGTCTGTCTGAAGAGGCCACTTGAGGAATTACAGTTTTTAGTACTTCCGCATCGGCTAAATTTCCCAGCTTGCAGCTTGGGTGGAACAGAAAATCAAAATTAGTGGGAAGTGCAACAAAGGCAGGAAGTAGAGCTGCAGACATGACAAAGGGGAGATTTATAAAATAAAACAGGAAATACTAAACAAGAAACCCCAAACCATAGCACCCTTTCCAATAGTTCATATAAAATATATACATAATTAAATCATAAAATTGTTAATAAGTGCAGCTTTAAAGCATTAATAAGCAAATGTGGCTGTAGTGTAGATGTATTTTACATCTGGATAAAATTCTTTCATTATCTTAAATTCTAGGTAAATGTCCTTATAGCTCGTGCTACAATACATTTCTACACACTACAGTACATGTATAGAAAAAGAGCATATAATTGATATAATTCCTACATGATGCAATCACTCATGTCAGGTGGCAGTTATTATGCAAAATAGCAATTTACAGAAGGGCTTTTATTTTGAATTAATTGTTGTCAATTCTCTGTATGATGTTATAAAGAAGTTTGGCATCCTGTATGTCTGAAAAGCAGAGGTCATGCAGTGTGGACCATGTCTGATCTCAATCTTTCTTCATCCTGGAGTTTAACTAAAAAAGGATGTTTCTTTATATCAGTGGTTGTTTTGTTAAATGCAACTATTCACACCCATTCAGTTAATCAGCTTCTGATTTCATGAAATATGCATGGGCAACCAGCAGGCGCGCGGCAGGGAGCTTTGGTTTCCAGGGGATGTTGCTCGATACGGAGGAGGCATCCAAATTATGTATTGCTCCAAATTGGCTCCCTGTGTCTCCAGTGTTCTACACTGCAGCAAAAAAACTCAGTCATGGCATCACAGCTCAGAAGTTTCAGACTGTGAAACTCCTGAAATCAAGAACTACACACAACCTCAAACATTCCTTTACCCTTTTAACCCTTGTGGTTCTGAAGCCTGGCTGAAGCAGCACTGATTCAACCCCTGTGTTGACAGGAAGATGCATTCCTGTCGTGAGCTGATGAATGGACCTTCAAGTAAAGCGAACATCCACGGCCTCTTTTGTCATCTCCCTCTGCGGTGATGGAAGGCAGCACTAAGCCAGCAGACAAAGGCAGCCTTTAAAACATGAAAAAACGAAAAGCAACACCTGGAGCAGAGTCAACTGTTCCTTCTTTCATCGAGGCTTCTGGCTGCAGAAAAACAACACCGCTGCAATGTGGAACAGTTCATCATGTCACAATAGTCTGACCTTTATCTTGGATTAAAAGAAAGATCAGCGAAAAGTAATTACAGTTGGAAAAGCTCCGTAAATGTCAGATATTATCCTGTTTGCTTTAGAAAATTATTCCCATGGTTCTTTTCAAAATGTACAGATAACATGTAATAAATAACAGTGGTGATATTGATTTGGTACTGGGAAAAAAAACATAAAGCTGTGCCATTTGGGCTCATTGGTAAAGAACTGTTTGCATTTAGCAGTGTATGTTTTTTCCTCCCATCATTTACCATCGTCATAACAGCTATTTAAATGAGTAGCCCTTGAACTCTGCAAATGTCAACCCAATCAACAGTCACGCTGAATGTTGACAGTGCGCCATTGTTTTATGTGGCCCCCAAATGGCGTTTGAAAAAGCAGTGATAGGTAAAATAGGACAAAGATCTCGTCCCATATGGTCAGCAGATCCACATGAGCCAGCTTCAAGCGCTACACCTCTGTCAGACAGAGGGAATCCAGCAGGACTACAGGGAGAAACAATAACATCTCCTCTTAAAGCTGCTGTTGTTCACGTGAGGAGTCATGTTATTACACCAGCATGCGATGACTATGTTGCATCACTGTTTTTCCCACAGGCAGCGCAAACACCACATCCCCAAACAAGTATTTACTTTGGCATTCTCCGTGTGCCTTCTCTCAAACTGTTTGGGAATTCATGGTTTAAAGTTTGGAGTTTTACAATGAAACCCAATGGGCCAGATCGGTTCTGCCTGACCGGTCCCATTGGCCATCTCAGGTCTGTGTTCGGCTTAATGATGTGTGAAATTTGCATAGCTGTCCCGTGTCATCCCAGATGAGCAAAAGCGCTGTAGTGGACAAACTGGCTCTGAGATGCCTGCGCCGATAAAACATCTGTTTGATTGAACCCATCCATTATTTTTAAGGACTGTTAGTGTTAAATGTGAATTCAAAACATAATGATGTGACGTGTTTGCTCCAGGACATTTAAACACGATGATGCGATGGTGCATTTAGGTGACATAATGCACCCCCAGGCAGCCATATTGGAGGTCTTCAGCTGTGAAGCGCTAAAACGCAGAACATCTGCTCGAGTCTCAGCAGGATTACATAGATGTGACAGAGTTTTGTTCTGGTGTTTGGTGGAAGCTCAGTGAAGCTAATGAGCATGCTTTTTATGTGCATCAGCAAGTTAACAACATAGTCAGCTGAACACTGATATCACAATTTGCTTGTGAGAATAAGCACATGGTTAAATACAGGGTCAGTTACCAAAATATATCAAAACATAAAAATATATATTCCCACTTATCTCCAGTGTTATTGAGCCATCATTTTTTGGGATACTCTTACAGTGTTCAAGCCTCTGAAAATTGTTTCAAACATCAACTATCCAACAGTAAATGCAACACATTCAATGTTTAAGTTTGTTTAAATAATCACTGTTGTATATTAATCATAAGACAGTCGATCTGCTTTAAAGGACTGTGTGCGTATGGTTTGCTCAGATTTAATCATCTCCTTGGCATAAACACACAATCCACCAACTGTTAGGAGTGAAGGGTAAAAAATTGATTTACATAACAACTACAGTTCTTATCATCTAAAGATACCAAAATTCATTGTTAACAATGCTGCGTTGAAGGAACAAAAGTACTGTTAAAAATAAAGACTGCTCCAACACGATTGGTCAAACCGGTGCCATAATCCTCATCTGTCCTGCAGTCATATCCTCATAACTCAGATTTATCTTAAGTTCATCTTCAATGAAGGCAAGAATTTAGCCAGATTTAATGACCAAATAATTAGCTGTGTGAGATAAGAGATGAAGTATTACGTGAATATTTATAATGTTATCAGAGAGTCACACTCAAATCAGTTGCAACACAGCTAAAAAAAAAAACCCCAAACTGTCCGGTCCATTTCATGTCTCAAGAGCATCACCCGTGCAGTGTTGTGGTTTCCCTGATGCTAGCATCACAGCACAGAGGGTGATCTCAGCAGCAGAGCACAGACCAGAGCTGTTCTAAGGAGTCTTCTCTATGACTTATGGATATTTATTCACAATGTCATCAGAAATAATGATACATCCTCAGGAAAGTGCAAGTCACACTGAATCTAAAAAATGTGCATTGTGTCTGTGTGTTCAGATTTGACTGACTTATGACCTAAAGGAGTGCAATTTGGTGGATATAGTGGAAGTCATTTTAAAGTATCTTATTTATTCATACTGTGTCTTAATGTCTCACTCTATGTACAGCCCTTTGAATTGCCTTGTTGTTGAGCGGCGCTATGCAAATAGCCTTGCCTTGCCTAATTACCTCCATGAGCTGCATGTCACAGCCGGTTAGTAAGTGGGTCAAATCAGCAGACCAAACCACGAATACTGTTTGCAGAACCCCAGCACGCTCCTGTCCCCTTCACCTCTCACAGGCAGAAGACTGTAAGACGCTACCAAATTATTGCAGCTGACTTTTTGAAAAAAATTAAATAAAAAGCTCACACACTTTTTTGTTTTGTTTTCTGTCCGGTCAGACAGCAATCTTCATCAAGAGTTCATGAAGTTAGTTTAACTGCCAGTTATGTCTCATAGTGTACTTTGGCAGCAATTAGGGGTTCAGCTGTTTCCACAAGGACGCTTCAACCAAACTGGGGGTGACTGGCAAGAGATGGGAATCTAACCATGACCCTCCAATTACTGCACAACGCAATCTACCACCTGAGTGACAGCCAGCATATTCTATTTATTCTCTATTTCTTTAAGTATGAATTGATTTTGAATTGAGTGGATCAAGAGGTGTCATCAGATTTTGATTAACATATTGCTAAATTGTGATTGGTCTAAAGGACTACCTGACATCACCTTTTTTTACGACAGACTTCAGGAAATCTCTCATTGTTTCCATATTGGCAGAAAAATGTGTACTCACATAAGACCCAATCACTCACAGTGAGAGGCTGATTGAAAAATTGTTTCTTTAGGGCCTTTCGTTCAGTGATGTCCCACTTACTCTGGATAATCAGCAGGCTTCACTGTAAACACATTTCATTGGACTATTTATTTGGTAGAAAGTAGTTCCAGTTTGGGATTTGGAAACAATATGCCTTTGAATCACCAGTGCGTGTGTACAGAGAACATACCAGTAAAGATGCCAGGGCTGCATCTGGGCCTCAGTCGCTGTGAATGCATGGAGAAGTGAAGCGTTCGCTGAGCTGGAGGAGCCCGAGGCAAAGTGCCAGCCATGTGTTACATTACGAGGAGAGCTTTATACATTACTCATAACATGTCACTCCAGTTTGGCAGAGCCGGCTTGGCAACACTGAGAATCAGAGACAATGTAAAACATTATGGATTGGCTGTAAAACTTTACAAATCACAGCGTACATTTGTACAAAGAATCACCCAATAAAATTCAAAAGTAACGAGGTCTGCTCTTGTTAGAGGGAGAGATCCCTTGGCAACATTGGCCAAAAGGAAACCAACAGTGTTGACGTCGATGTGTGTTTAAGCACCAGATTATGTAGAAGCCTTTCACGCGGCCTCTCGTCTCAATGAAAGCGCTTGTTCTGCTGGGAACAGACTGATGACAGAACTGAGGTTAGGTTTTAAGTGCCATCAACACCTGTATATTTGTCAATTAGCCCAGTTCAGTTACATTTTTTTGTAGTTACAGAGCACAACCACAACAATTTTGTACCAAAAATACAAGACTAATAAAACAGTTAATGTAGAAATATAACACTGGCAATAAAATCAAGAAAGAAGACCATGAGCTAAACGCAAGGGCCAGGTTTACTATCCTCACTAGCATGAGGGTTTAACATAAAGCATGTTAGCATGCATTGGACATGGTGGCACTAGATAGAAAGTCATTGGGATGAAAGAAACAACCGTCACACCTGTTCCAAATGGCCATAGTGAAGGCCATACTGCCATCATAAATATGATCAAAATGCAATGAAACGTTCAAAGAGTGATAAGCGCTCACACTATTTGGCATCCATCCATGGTGTTGCACTGGGTTAGAAGTACTTGCAGGCTAAGCAACATATCCTTCTCTGCAGACACCTCCTTCAGCCCTTTGTTGAAAATCCTGAGCCATTCTCACTTTTGATATGTAATCCCACCAGAGTAAATGTGATCCTGTTGAGGATTATGATGTGGGTACCTGGTGGTTCCAGGTCTTTTTAGGAGCAAGGAGGCACTCCATTGTATCAGCAGTCTCTTGTTTGGCTTTATGGCACAAGTATGCTTCTAATGAAGTGCTTGTCAGATTGGCAACTCAATGTTTTATGAATTAAGTGTTCAGTGTTAGTCTAGTTGTGGTCCAACACCAGGGAGGATGAACGTTGGACATATTTTCGTTGTGGGGTTCTTGACAGCGATAGTCGATGTATTTGTGTTATTTAATTTACTAAGGCAGTCCTAAGACAGCTCCACGGCGCAGAGCTTAAGCATCTGTATCTGGATGCCATCTGGCTGTGGGGTCTTTCCTGATCTGCACTTGCTCAGCTGCCAGCAAATATCTCCCTCCTTACAGTGATGAGTAAGTACATGGCTCCTCGATATTCTTTTGGTTAATAGTGTGAAAGCATATATGTAGAAGGAATCCATTACCTGATTTGGAATGTGCTGGATTTTTTTAACTTATAAAGTGTGGAACCAGAGAGACATTATAGTAATCCTCACGTTGCATGGGCCCTAAGTGTGGTCTCCTTGTGGCGTGCTCTCAGGATGCATCATATGTGATCCAGAGCCCTGCTGAGGCCCCTGGGAGCTGAGGCTGCGGGCAGTCTGCAGGATTTCACTGGAAACGCAGCTAACTCCATCTGTCTCAGCAGCTAATCAGTGTCCCACAACTTCCTGCACTCTCTGCAGACTGAGTGCTTCCCTTTCTTCAGTTTCCAGTTGAAAGCAGTACAGGAAGTCTGTAGGGGCTTTTCGAGCAGAGGTACTATTGTCCTGAAAAATGCCTTTTTCCACCCAAAGACATCATGACAACATACAGGCCACCTGCAAATCTTTATTCAGCTCAAACTTTATAGATGTTAAACCTTTATTTCTGTTATAGGAGAGGTTGGGATGCATCAGAGAAGAAGTGTGCAACAAAGAGAAGTCCATACCTGAGAGGATACACTACAGTCTGACAAAAATGCTTAAAGCGTTCATTTTCAGAACAAAGCACATGCTTTCCCTTTTGATCACCCTCTTAGAGGTAGGTTCAGGCATCAGCACAGACTTTGATAACTTCAATAACTTGTAAAGTGAGTGTCCAGCCAATGTATAGAAAGGGATTTTTTAGAAATGGCAGGAACAACAGGGTACAACTGCTGTTTTTTGAGGTTTCACTGCAGGGACCGTGTGGCAGCAAAGTCAGGATCACACCAGTTCTGTTGATGAATCCTTCGTTCATTCTCATATGGGAGGTAGAATGAAGATTTGTGTCTATGTATAAGGACAGGAACGGCAGGGAACTCATTTTCGTTTCTTGAAAATCCTACACATTTTTTCTTCATTAATATATCACTGTGAAGTAATCACCACAGACATTACAAAGAAAAGACCTCCTGACCTTTTTGTCTTCGGAAACAGTAGCCCCAATCAGCTGCTGAACGCAGCTTTCATTTAGTCTAATTTTAGTTTTAGTAAACTGAAACAGAAAGAAAATAATGGTACAATGAGAAGGAGATGGACTGTTTGACAGAAGACAGGAAACCCTTTAAAAAGAGTGACCTAATGGGCCAAAGCAGCTTTTCACATTTTTGTCAGTAGCTCTCCAATTTTGTAATAAAACATTTCAAACAATATTTTAAGCAATTCATATGACTCCATGTTTTTATTACATAAACAATGGATGCACTACACCCTTTGCACTAACCAAAGTAATTGGCAGTCTGGCAACAGATGTGCACTTTAATCCTCCAACTGGCAGAGACTGGTATTTATTGAGGTGAATAAAAAGAGACTGTCCTCACAGGAAATGACAGCATCAGTTGTTTCAGCAAATGGCAACAACAGAACAACATGTTTCTAAGACAAAGACCTCTAGTGGCCAGAGGAATTATTATTTTGCACTGGGCTGAAGTAGTTGTGGGCTCAGCAAAGTATCTTTTGTAGATGGGGAGAAGAAAATGTTAATAGTGGATAATGGAGCAATATGGCAAACATGTTTATACCTGTTCTAAGTGGTGGGAGATGTGGGAAAAGAAAAATGACAACAACATGCAGACACATGATTTCTTGGTATGCACCCATAGCGCTGTTCGCGGTCGGTCTTAACACTTCGACGATGAGGGCACGCTGATGTTGGTTTCTTTTAACCGTGACCACAATTGTTCCCAAACATTAACCAAGTAGTTATTTCAACCCAAAATATAATTCTTTCCTAATCATGACCAAGTTGTTTTAGGGTCTAAACCTAACCAAACCATAGCAGAAGACACATCAGAAAACACACACGTGTTGTTCTGGAGGTCACTTACAAACAGAGAATTCTGTTGAATTTATAAGGTCAGTGAAATGGAGTCAGAAGTAAAGAAGCAATTAAAGATCCTCATCGTTCACCAACCCTCAGTCAGCGCATTAACATTTTGAGTCGGTTCAGTTCATACCCACTTCTGATTAAAATCCTTGATAAATTCAATTAATCCTCTGATAGTGAGCATGCGTTGTGCTGCAAAGGTGAAACAACATAAAATCCTGAGCCCTGCTCCAGCTCATTTGAAAGTCCTGACATGGCTTGAATTCAGCTCAGACTCTTTCACTCTGGTTTTTCTGTTTTGTCTTGCCAGAATTCCTGAGATGGAAGTTGTGAAACAGCGGCTGAATGAGACTCCAGACAGCACCATCTGGATGTGTTTCCATCACTGAATCGAAAAAGGCTAACTGTAAGAATAACATCCCAAATTTGAAATGAGTTCATATTTTTTTCCCTTTCATACCAGTATATGAATCAATCAAAGTAAAGTACTGGAGGTGTTAGAGCAGAAGTTCAGCTACAGTCTGGATGCAGGTGAAGATGAAAGTGGAACTTACAGGAGTGTCTGCCTTGTAGAAGAACCTTGAAGAACAATCTGTCCGTGTTATCAATTAAGGACTGTTGCCCAGAAATAACAAGAAAAATCCACTCTGTAAGATTACACTACATAAATATGAGATAAACTCCACTTCCCTCCACACTGAGATGATATATTAATACAGATTTTGCTTTTTCATTGAAAAATCTATTTATACTATTGATCAATGCAAAATCATGACATAAAAAGGACCTCTAGCTATACAAGCTTCTCTGCAGAATCAAGCAGTTTACCAGTGAGGGAGCATTTGGAGCACAGAGAAAATTCAATAAGCTCTGCCTTGTTATGAAAGATATATTGTTTCCCTAATTATTCGCTGCTAATTGACTGTGGCAGCTTGGATGTGGACAGCGGTTTTTCTAATTGTTCGTGGTGGTTTCAGAGACTTCCCTGACAGCTTTGTCTGAAGTGGATGAATAAAAATGCCTGGCTCCTGTCCGAGGCCCACCAGCAGGCTGATCAAATGAGAACTAGAACAAGATTTCTTTGCTGTCTACACAGCGAGAGCAGCCGGTTCTCCAGAGGAACACTTTTAACGGGTCAGATAATCAACCTCTGAGTTTCCAAACACCCTCCCCACCTTCCTTTACATGAACAATGATACTCTCACTTGGCTACATAGATATTCATGTAAACAACCTTCAGAACATCATTCTATAATGGCCCAGTTATAATGATAAGACTCCGAATGTGTAGCCTTGTTTCAGACCCTCTTCTCTGATTTGTTCAGTGTTTGGTAAGTCTAGTGTTGTGTGTGAGAACTGATGTGATGATTGTTGAAGCCAAGATTGAGGGTGTCATATTACTGCAGAGTTAACAACAATAAGCTAGCTAGTAATCTATAGATTCATTTTAATGTCTGGAAAAATGTGAGCTCCTCTAAGCAACCACTACTGAAGTCTCATTCAGTCACTCACGAGCTACACAAAACAAAATTACACCACCCATCGGCCACGAGTCGCAAACTCCATGGCTGGGAAATGAAGCCACTGCTAAAGTGCTAAAAACTGCAATTACTCGAGAGGCCACTAGAGGCTGGCTGCAGAAGTGAGTCAGTCTCCATAAGCACCAGTATTAAAATGTCCAACTTCACAGCAGAAATAAACATGTTTACATCCTGGTACAAAAAACTGTTTTGGTCTCTGTAGCTAATTTCCCCGTTCATGACAACTGTACTGAGGGTGAATTTATATACAGCTCACCTGTTCAGATTATATTAAGGCTTAAAGTTATACATAATTAAGAGCCTTTAATTGACAGGTGAGTGCTCTTACAGATGGCTTATTCAAGCAACAAGGTGTCATTCGGCCCACCTCAGGTCCTCCATCTTTGCTGATATTTAGATTAGTCAGCGGGAGAAGCAGTACAGCCAACATGGTGGTGGCCAGGGTTGCATATTTTCGGCTTCAAAATGGCGCCTCAGAAACCTGTGGTTGACATCACTCATACTCAGTCCATTCTTTATACTGTGATTGGTCCACCCCCAAAACAGAAACCAGCTACTACTACTACATCATGCTTTCCCCAGAATTCCTGATATGAACAAAAATATTTAAAACTTTGAGCAAAGTAATTTACTTTCTTACCAGAGTTAGACGAGAACATGCGTATCATTTTCACCACCTAGCATAGCTAAGTTACAATATGTAGCCACCTTTCATCACCTGGTTGTCTTTTGAATGCGGCTAATTTGCAAAATACAACATAAAAAAGCTGTTTCCAGTCTTTGTGCTAAGGATAAAGCTAATATGCTAGGAGCCTTCTCATTTAATCCGCATACATGGATGTTAATAATGTTGAGCTTCTCTTCTACTTCTCAGTGAGACAGCATGGCAACAAATCTCACAAAAGGTTGGAGCATTCCTCTGAGTCAAATATAAAGTGTTTCCTGAGCAGCAGTTAGTGTTCTGGCCAAAGAAAGCTGGACTCAACACTGTCTCGTGGCTTTTTATGCTTTGGTATAAAATCATCACATGAAACCCATTACAGGATTACTCAGTACTGAAGGTGAGATTTTTCAGACACATCTCACGGCTATTTGGAGATATACATGTGCACATTCAGATTCACAGATAACATTATTACAGCAAAACACCCAATCATCACTTTCTCCAGACACTGAAAGACTGCAGTGTGTCTTGGCGCGATAAGTCCACAGCTTGATTGATTATTGTTCGGTTTGCATCCAGGCAGAGGGCCATGTCTCTGCGGCTGTTGGTGGATTGAAGGATGAAAGTGCAGTCTGGAGCCCTGTGTGGTCCCGCAGCTCTCAAGGCCCCCACTCTGGCAGCGTCCTCCTGCCTTGAATACACCTACATACATCTTCCTGAAATTTGCCTTTTATTATGTGAAAAAAATGGTGGGGATGAATAACTTGAAACAGCATCCGTGCACAAAGGATTCGATTTTGGATTTTGGAAATGGGTTGAAGTGCAGAAAGTAAAGCAATATATTCTCTGTAAGTTGTCTCTCCTTAATTTGTAGCCCTGAAAAGCGGGCCACTTACTGTGCATCAGTGCCAATAATCACAGTAAGGGATCGCAGAATGTTTGGATATAACTCCTGACTTTTACAGCATCATCTGAGCTCTAAAGAAAAATTATTCTCCAGCTATGAACCAGACTCCAGGGAGAAAAGAGATAACATCCCATGAACAGCTCTCTCTTTTCACTCATGCTCGGTGTAAAGCAAGCATAAACTGTGAAAGCACTAGCTGATAGTCTATATTGCAGTGTACTTTGCCCCAGGCTGCATGAGCACGGATTCTATGGGTGCTTGGGAATTCAGGTATCCACAGGCAACAACCACAGAACATACTGGGTTCAACTTTCAGTCCTGAATGTGACTAAGCTGCCGAATTAATAATAAAGGTTCGGCTTGTCTGTAAAAGCTTTAATATTTGGAACAGCTTTACACTTAAAAAAATAATGACTGGAAGTCAAGTTGAACTAGCAGCTCTTGTCAGCACAGTCATTGACCAACTTCATGTGATTTAAACTTAATGCGACATAACTTTGTGCTCTGGGTACGATCTTCTGCGAAAAGTACGTAACGCTTTACAACACTAGGTCAAACATCACCAACTGTTTGACTGACCGATCCTGGTGAAACTGGATCATATTTTATGGAGAAAATGTTTTCTGCTTTTCCCTCTGATGTCCTCCGGCTGCTCCACCTCAACTCTCTGTGAGTTTCTGGATGGACAGTAAACTTTTGCAAAATGTAGTTGCTGTTAGGTAAGACTAGCTCAGTTTGTTAGCCGGACTGCACAAACTGTGAGAGCACTATGGGGAGCGTTAGTGCTTGTACCACGGGCATTTTGGACGACTGGGAAGAAGAGGAGGTTTTTTAGCTTTTACTGAAGTAACTACAACTGTATTTCGACTGTCAGCAGACTCTAATTTCACTCGTTGCACACATGATACAATGCATGGGCCTGCGGTAACATGTAAATCTACACAAATTAGCCGGTGTTCAGGAAATGTTTATGTGTTGCTTGGCTACAATGCAGTCCCAGTCCACTTGTGGAACTATTTGTGTCGGAAGAACAAAATAAGTGATGAAATAAACAACTGTGATTAGGTCATAGATTTAGATATAGATATTACAGTATATTAATAATTTCACAGAGTAATGTAGAGCACTGTCTGCGTTCATAGCAGTGCTGAATCCACAACTGAACCCAAAAAATGTTGAATGTCAGAAGAATAAAGAATTAAAGAATTACTCTTTGGTAATTACAAAGATGATTTCAGACAGAGGAGCACATGAGCTTGTGTTGCGACAAAAAAAAACAATAGGTATCATCATCAGGTCCAAATTTACCTGCATCCAATACAATATACGCAAACACCTTCCAAACAAATGACAGTGCTATCAGCCTCGGCTGTGCTTTGTGTTTAGTGTTAATTAGCTAATGTTAGCATACTGATGTTTGCATTTAGCTCAAAGTGCCACTCACACCTAAGTAGTGTACCTACATAATTACAGCTTCACAGAGCTGCTGGAATGGCTGTTAATACGTCCATGATAAAAACATCCTGGACAGCCTCCAAACACCTCAGCCTCTACTTGGTAGAGAGGATTGTTGCTGTTTTTTTTAAATCATTGTGACTAACGTGAACATTCCTGATGGTTTCATATGATATTTTGCATTCAGACAGCTGCTCCAGCATCAACAAAAATACTCACATTTCAACAAGCAGCAGAACTTTCAAAGTGTTGTGTTATTTTCACATCACATTTTGGTGCAGTGAAAGTGTGATTTACAATGTAAATGCTGTCTCATGTATTTGTGAAAGAGCTGTTTATCTCAGTCAGCCACTAAAATAATAAATGCAGCTCCTATGCTGGGGTCCTGCTGATTTTCTTTATGCAAACCTTCTCCTACAGAAATGTCTGCTCTATTTAAAGACAGCTCCAGGTCAACCTCACCTACCCCAAAGCCCTCTGAGATAGCCAAGAGCAGTCTGAAACCATCTTCAGCCATATGGCACATTCATCTACATGACAGCCCGACATCATCCAAAGAGCCAAAGACAACAGTGTTTTTCCCTCTGTGCTCACACACATAACTGCTGCGGTTAGACTTCCCTTTTTATTCCTGTGCATGTTTTTGTTTGTCTAGTTTTGAAAAATCTCTCTGATGGTTCCACCAAACACAGAATGGGAAGTCTATTCAGAGAAAGTGTGTTTAATGATCACTTTTAACAAATGGGGGTCAAAGGACTCCGGTTAAAAAGGGAGCAGGCTTAATAGCTATGTAGTGTTTGTGTTGCAGGGATGTAATCCATTATTCATACATCCTGTCTGTTGCTTTCCGCAGGTCAGAACACTCACATACCTGAAAGATAAGAAGTCTAATTTTCATGTCTCTCCTCCAAAGTATTTAACATAATGAGAAGGCCTGTCTCATTCCAGCCAGTGTGCAGCTATACATATACTCTTCATTGGGCCACCTGCTGGTTAAGATTCAGAATTGCAACTTGAAGAAATTAATAATTCATGGACATCTGTAAGGTGGGAAATTTTCAGAGCAAACCAAACAGCCACTCAAAGCATCAACAAACGACAAACACAGCTGCCATCTTCGCTCTTTTGGCTCGGCATCATGAATCACAGTACAGCAACAAATGTGCAGACTCCAATCTTTGCAACGGGAGCCATATGTTCAAAACGAGATAAGATATGAGAAGACAAAGGGTGACTTATCCCGAGGGGAGATCGGCAAAATGTCCCACACATCTATGATCTGCTGTGTGTGTTGTCAATACTGCCATGCACCGCTGACTGTGAGAAAGCAGCTCGACAGTGAAATAGAACAGGCGAGGGTGTGGTGAGTTTTTTTTACACATAACCGTGGCTGTTGCCAGTATCTTAAAAATTGAGGTCATGAGCCCAAATTCCCCCAGTAAACCCCCCCACACCCCGAAGAAGGAGATTCTGGACAAATAATCTGTGAAATCCTCTGATTATTTTTGACATTTTCTCCTAAATGTTCAGTTAATCTCAGTAAATTTGCTGTTCTAGCATGATGGTCAGTGGTTCTCAAGCTGTCGGGCGGGTCCCACTGGTTTGGCATAGAGCCACTACAGGGGCGGTGAGGGAGGGTTACCAGGAGAAAATGGAGTGAACAACATATGATTTATGTTGAGAAAATAAACAAGAGTTTGTTGCTGATGTTGTTGTGCCGACCTTGATTTTACTGAAATTCAACTTGGATCTTTTTTTATTAGTTTAATAGTTTCCTTTCATTGTTAATGATTGGAAAAAAAAAATGTGGGGTGGTGCTGTGAACCTTTTTTCACCTCTCCCACTTGAGAAATACTGTTTTGTGATATTTCAACTTTCATTTAATTGACTACTGTGGCGCAGAGAAAATGGTCAAATTTAAAGGCCCTGAAAAACAATTTTCTAAATCTGCTTCTTGCTATGAGGAATGTGGTCCTATAAACACATTTCAGCTGAAGGTTCAACAGCTTTGTCCATTTCACATGAGAGATTTCTATATTTTCTTTTGTCTCTGGGCTGATCTGTTTGGTTTGAAGCATTTTAGTTGGAAAAATGTACCAATCAGCAATATTATATTTTCTTTTCTTACAGAAATACAGCTTTCAATGATTACTTCCATTTTGCTGTAAAGTCAGCATCAGTAACTCAACGTGTTTCAATAAAAGTCATCGCCCAGTAGGTATAAGGCATAAAAAGTTAATACCATAGACGTTGGAGGTTTCTGAAGAATCATTGTGAAGATCAGTGTGGTGGCTCTGGCTGACACTATGTTAGCAGTCCTGTCTCTGCATCCTGGCTAGTTCAAAAATCTGCAAAGACGTGCATCGTGGGTGCAGCTGAGGCGGGCTGAATGACCCCTGGTTACTGAAATACTGCAAATAACATTCAGGGTACCCATGGTGTCTGTAGTCCAGTTAGCTCGCCAGAGAAATAATGTGATCACAAAGATTTTTGACAGCTGCTGCAGGACCCTCCTGAAGCTGAGTGCTTCCTTGGAGAGGAGGTTCCTAAACTCAAGCAGTGTTTCCCTGTAAGCCTAGGAGGCATCATGAGGTGGGAGGAAGAGCCCCTTTGGTGGTGCACAAGAAAAATATATGTTTTTACACTACCCACTGATAGACTCGCTGTGCTTTCATACAAAGAGATGATTCACTTAATGTCTTTGAAGGTTGCTGCTAAGTCCGTCTGATTATATTCAAACCCACTGGGAGTAAAACACAAAATGATACCGAGCTGTGTGTAGGCAGCCTTCTTGCAACACGTATCTGACAAGGTGAATGAAACAACTTAATATTCCCACTGCATTGCAGGGGAGAAATTGCATAATCTATCATACATTAGGTTGTAAACAAATACCACTGTGAGGCATTCGCTGAATTTGAGGAAAACTGTGAGAAAAAAAAACCCTGTTAGTCTCTCCAGGAGGTCTGTCTGCCACAAATATGTCAGTGTCACTGTGCTCAGTGCTCATAGACATCAGAATCTCACAGAAGCACTTACAGTAAAGAGCGGAGCGGGGTTCTATTTGTTTATATCTTAGATTTTGCTGCCACACGTTATGTGAGAGCTGTGAAAACATGGAACTAGCCTGTCACAAGTGAGAACAAATACTATTAACTCAAAATCCAATATTTCCCATTCAGAATCTGAATTTGTGTACTGCTGGATGGAGTTGGACTTGTCCTAAACCCTGCCTCTCGCCCAAAAATCAGCTGAGGTGGGCTTCAGCCCCGCTGTGACCCTGATGAGGATGAGCAGTTACAGATAATGGATGAATGTCTTAAATGTCATTTGCCAGTGCTGTGAGTGTTTACAAATTAAATTCTGTTCAGAGATATATCAAAATCCAAACTAACAACCTGGGTAGACCAGTGGACCAGCACTGGTGCTTAAATGTGACTTTTTGTAATTTGGGAATCAACATTTTGTTTTTATTTTGTTACAAACTTATTTTACCCCAAACCACTGTGATTCGCTCAAAGTTCAACCTGGTTGAACTGTGCAGTGCTTCCATTGTCGCTTTGTGTGTGTGTGTGTGTGTGTGTGTGTGTGTGTGTGTGTGTGTGTGTGTGTGTGTGTGTATGTCTCTATGTATAGTATGTATGTTTCTCAGCAAGCTTTATTTTCAAAGTCTGTCGGGACGCTGCATATTAATTGTTGCTAACTTCTGTGTCTTCGTTTGAAGCCAAGGGCCTCGAGTTGAACATTTACATGGCAACTTTTCTGTTCCCATTTTATCAGCCTCTGGCACTGACAGACAACTTTCCCATCCTTAATCCTGAATATAAAATCCAGATTGGCTCAGTGGTTTTTTCAACTACAGAGAGAGCTGTCAACCACACGTACTGGAATCACTGCAACAATCAGAGATGTTGGCAGGAATTTACAGATTTGAAACCAGGCTAGAACTGAGCTGATTTACCCCCAAACATGCTGTTGTCTTAGATGTGGTGTGGATGTGGTGGTATGGAGTGCTGGACACCAACTGGCTTTGTGAGTTAAAAATGGGTACACCATTAAGCCTCGGTATGGAATACCTACAGTTGAAAAGATGCATTTGTTCCCACATCTGAACATCAATGTCAACACCCTACAAGTAGTGCAACTACAACTACTTGGCGGCACTAGCTCAGTCCATAGAGACATGTCTTGGGAACCAGAGGTTGGCCCGTTCAAGTCCAGCATGGACCCAAAATATGGAGGGTGGACTGGTAGCTGGGCACTGCCGTGGTGCCCTTGAGCAAGGCACCCTCCCCAACTGCTCGCAGGGCACCGGTCTGGCTGGCTGCCATCACTCCACCATCTCTCTCCACATTTGCATGTCTATGAGCCTTGTACTGTATGTGTGTTTGGGGTTAAAAATGCAATTTAGTGAAAAAAGAATTTCCTTGTTGAGGGGATTAATAAAGTATATCTTCTTCTAAGTAGCTTACAAATGTGTTACTTAACAAGAAGCAGAGCCATGATGATCTTTACTGAGAATGTAAAATCACTTGCATCCTCAGTGCTTCGCCCACTTTGACAAAACTGTCAGAGACAAAAATTCATCTTCACATTAGTTCTAAGTCTGGCTAGATGCTGTAGTCTTCCCCACTAAAACACTGGCACCAACTGTCAAAACAATACAAAAACTACTTACAACTGAGTAATTCCACGTTCACCACAATTACCACTTATCAGAGACAGGAGGGCCATGTTGAGAGAGCCTAGGCGGCTGGTTTAATTCCTGCTTAGGTGGTCGAGTGGGCCTGACACTTTGAATCTCCGCCCACATCACTCTGACATATTCAGCTTGACCACGAACCAAAAACTTGAAGTTCTACCAGCGTTTAGTCAAAGTCTGGCCAATAACCATGAAAAACAATTGATGCAAAAATTGTTCTCACTTATTTTGTAACCATTCCAGAAAAGATCTTTGATCTCCAGCTTCATTGTCTGCAGTCATTAGAACTACTTAGTGAAAGTATCTTTGAAGAAGAGGACTTTGTTATATGAGGCCTGAGGCGGAACAAGCGCTTCACAAATCAGGCACCGAGTCAACACCATCAGCTCTGTGTTTTTTTTAAGTATCACATTTCTGTGTGACTGGCAAGGTCAGCACATGTGGATTGGAAAACAATGAGAAGCACTGACAACAGTATCATGACTTCCCGGATGATGGATAGGCATAAACAACTCTGCTTTGAAACAGTTTGCCAGTGAATACATTTCCCATGCAGCCTTGGAATTAGACACAAATTCAGACCTCACATTATGCTACGCGTGCCAGTAATTGCTGACTTAGTTTAAACACCTGAGCAAACTCTAATACGACTGTCTGATCAAATTTCCATCTAGATTACATCGCATCCCCGTTCTCTGGGGTTTGGCCCATTTACTCTGACAGCGAAGCCAGAAGCCCACAGTGTCACATGTTGTTCAGTAATGGTCTTTTTAATGATGTTGCTGAGATCTTTAAGCTGGTAGATTCCATTGAATTGTGAAGCCTTTTGCCTATTGATTTGACAGTGTTTATATAGGGAGAAAATTTTCCACCATCGCCCATAACCAGAGGAGATCTGTGGTTGTATTCTATTAAAACCATCTAAGACTGAGACTGGAAGTAACCTTTGAGAATCAGTCTGGAGTTTTAAGGATGGATTTACAGACTGTGCTGTGAAAGAAATAAGCTTCTGTTGTGTTGTGTCTGGCCAATCTTAAAGGGCAGCAATTTAGTGTTCCACATCCATGTTGGCGGCTCACTCAAGAGCCAGACTGAAACAGGACTAAGTGTGTACCGCATGCTAACATTAGTATGGCAGCATGCTCACAATGACAATGCTAACACAGTGTTTACCATACCATCTGAGAACATTTGCTAATTTTCACTAAAGACAAAGTGCAGCTGAGGCTGTTCAGAATGTAATTAGTTTTACTGTCAGAGTTATTACATATCATCATGAGGTAGTGGTGGGTGTCAAAATTCAATCCAGCCAATAGTTTTTGAGATATTTGGTGGTGGAACAACCAATCACCATCGATAGAGCTGTGCTGCCAGCATAACTGAAATGATATGCTGACTTTAAGGTCCGAGTATGGATCAAGCTTTTAAAAAACACTGGATACTACATTTCCCATAATGCAATAATAGGGTTTTTCATTCGACCCTCGCTGCCTTCTAGTGGTGTGTTCAAGAAACCACTCAAAGAGTGCCTTGGTGCAAATCCATCTGCCCAAACTCCACGAAGAAGCAGTTGACACACCTTTTCCTGTAGATTTCAACACATACCTGAATGAAAGTGCCGCGCAATAAAATGTATTATGACGTGTGTTAGCTCACGCATTGTTTTCCTCCTCAATTATGTTTATATATGCAAGCCTGCTCTGTGGAGAGTTCAGTTGTGTGAAGACCTGCCAAAGAAAGTTCAGTTTGTCATGGTCAGCCATGTTTTCTGTTGAGGTTTGGCATTGTTCACCTGGAATGCTGAAAGTCGTAAATTTCAGCTGGGAAATTCCGACCTCCAGCTTTGACTAGAACGCAGCAGCATTATTCCCCACCTTTCTTAAACTAACACCAATTTATCATGGAAGCTTTCTGTTAACAAGATCAAGAGCTGACAGCCATGCTAGCAGCTCTGTGAGGCTCAACAAGTTCACAATAAAAATGGTTACCATGGTGTTATGTTTACCATGTTACTTTAGCATGTTGATGCTGATGGGAATGGCATTCGTTTTGCAGTTATGTGCTCATGAACTGCACTAAATTCCATGACATTCTTACTATCTAACAAAACCACAAATCTCAACCTCATAGTAGCGTTAAAGGAAAAGTCAGTAGGATATATCATCTGAGGAACATGAATGTCAGTACAAAATGTATTAATATGGATAGTTTTTCAGATCTGGGCCAAAGCAGTGGACAAGCAGTTCAACATTGCCATAGCCGTGCTGCTGGATGCGTGTGTCTTAGCGGACATAACCTTGATAACATCATTAGAGCTGTTTTTAAAGAGAAACTTTAGAAAGTTCTTTCCAGAAAACATTATACAACTGTTTTCACAAGCTGACTCCTCGTGACACTCAAACTGAACTTTATGTGGCCCTTTAATCTAGCCAAAGACCATAAAACTCTCATTATCACAGTCCCCTGTGAAAGTAAAACATATTGAGCAGAGCTTTCATTAACTTGTTCTAATGCTGTTTTCACACCTGTGCTGTTGAGGGCTGCTGATAGTGGAGTGTTTATACCTCACTTGGGTTGCTTCGTCTGGAGAGGTGAAAACATCCCGATCGAAGAAGCCAGACAGCGAGCGCTCCACAGTCTCGGCCTGCGTCCAGCTGAACCCTAGAGCAGTTCATTTGAGGTAAGACAGCATCCAGGAGTCAGGCAAACTGCCAGGGAATCATGTTTAATGAAGCTTACTGCAAGGTTTTCTTTGTCCCACTGCCACAGTACCTGGTCTGCATGAAATCATGTCATGGTGGGTTCTGTCTGTCTGTCTGTCTGTCTGTCTGTCAGTCACTCGGTGTGTCTGTGGGCAGACACATGCAGGGAATACAATAACAATCCAAGATAACAACTTCACACAGACTCCATCCAAAGTTCATATTAGTAGCACCGATGTGTTATGTGATGACAAGTATGATGTTGCTTAAATATTCACTAATTAATACACTGACTTACATTAATAAACTATATAACATACACTATATATTATGACAGTCATGGGAGATTAACATAGGCGGTGGTTTAAGCTTGGCACACACCCCAGTACATACCGTTCATGATCATGTGTTTTGTGTTTAGTAATTTGAAAGCATTTTAATTTGTTCATCTGACACAAAATGAGAGCCGCTCATCACGTTGAAGCAGCAGTGACCATAATCTGTTTGTCTGTGCAGCTGCTCCACACAACTTTTGATTGATTTTTTGTTTCAATCCAAAGCTGAACTGGCACTGCTTTGTTCGAAAAATATAGTTTTATCGTCAGCTGGCAAACGAAAACAACATGAACACTAAAAAAAAAAAAGCCTCCACACACGCCCAGGTGTTTCTTATTTGCCTTGATTAGTGTGGACCTCTTCTCAGGGCTGTGTGGGCTTGTACAGACTGTGGTTGATTTCCATCTCACTGACTGACAGATAAAGATGTGGAGAATTTTCCATTCTGCATTGTCTGAAAGTCTAGTGACTGCAGTGATGGTGGTAGTCGAGTGATCATACACTACGGCAGTGGTTTCCAAACTCTTCCATGCCAAGGCCCCCCAGATAGCATTTGCTTATTGTTTAAGCTCCATGCCAGATCTTTAAAAACACACTGACAATACTTTAGCAAATGTAAAAAAAGAAAATCTAAAATCTAAAGAAAATCTGAATAAAGAAAAGTTTCATTGTCTGCAAATCTAAAGAAAATCTATTTATTTACTTTTATTAATAATCAAATCAACATTTTTATTTCAGATCTTCAGTATTTGTGTTTTCCATGTCAGTTCAACTTTTCTAAAATGTGTCCATGAGTAAGCTAGCACTAGCTATTTAGTTGCTATCAAACAAGCTAGTCGGATTATTTTCAGGACCAGGACACCTGACCTGGTAACAGACTGCCAACTAAATACCCTTCACCTCACCTACTCCTTCCTAGTGTGTTAAAGAAAATAGGTTCCGTTTAAATGCATGGAAAATGTAAAAGTCCCTATCTAGATCCAGTATTCAGTTTGTCCATTCTGGGCTACTGTAGAAACATGGCAGTTCAACATTGTGGACTCAAAGGACCTGCACCCTCTGTAGATATAAAGACTACGATAACAAAAACATAATGGTTCTTATATTCATGTGATTGTACATTATTGAAAACAGTTATGAATATTTTATTCAATTTCTGCCATATTCTGTAAATAGAGCCCCCTAAATCTGACACACTGGACCTTTTGATAATTCTAAGCATGTGCAGAACCTTGATCTAATGAACTACCTAGACTGGGTATGAAAATGAGCTGAGATTGTACCGGCAGGATGCATCAGGACAACTAAATGGCCTAAGATAAGGCAGATTATTAAATATATTTTTAAAAAAGTCATGTTGAAGACAGCCATGTGGTCATGCAGGTGTTAAAGAGTCTGACAGCTGTTGGAATGAAGGACCTGTGGTAGAGCTCCTCTTCCATGGTGGCAATAGCAGCTGTTTAAGGCCTCCACAGTGTCATGCAGGATGTGAGAGGAGCTGTTCATGATAGATGTCAGCTTTGCTCACATCCTCCTCTCCACCACTTCCTCTGTGGAGTCTAGGGGCAGTCCAGAACAGAGCTGGACCTCTTGACAGTTTGTTCAGTCTTTTTCTGTGACCCTCCGTGCTTCCCCCACTCATAGAATAATGCAGATGCCACCTTCTATGCAGATGTCTGCTGGGGAGGGGGAAGACCATGAGGGACTTTTCTTAGATATTTGCTTACTGAGTCACTGAGGTGCAACTGTGGGATCTTCATTACATCATATAGGGCAGGGTTTTAGGAACACCCATATGGGACAAACAGCACTCAATGGAGCAGTGCATAACAGCAGAGTTATTAACTAGAATTTTCCACTTTAACACACTTTAAGCATGAGCAGTAAATAAAAACAAAACGAACCCTTTGGTTGTTATGGTTTTATTCAGTATCATTATGAATGCATAGTAGTAGTTACATACATACATTACAGCTTTGAAGACTTCACCATTATTTTTGGCACACAACAATCCAATCAACTCAAATGACTAACATGCTGGCCGACAGAGAGAGGAGCTGATGAGCTGGAATCTGAGATCGCATCAGGTATTAAGGGCAGGCCTGCACACAATAAGTGATATATTCGGAGTCCTGATTAAAGGTAGACTGCACTAAACCTTTCAGCCGCATTCAGAAGCAGCACAGCAGATCAAAGGCTTTAGCTAATTAGCACCGACACTGCTAATACAGGCTGCCTTTCAGTTTCATTATGAATGTGTCCAAACAGCTTCCTGGATAAGCACCCGAACACAGCTTTCCATGCTGTGCAAAGATCGGCCTCTTAATCCTTTAAATGATCATGAGCCTGGAGTCCAGAACTTTGGAAACTTTATTTTTTTTTTTAAACAGTAGACTTTAGCCAGAGTAGCCAAATACTGAATGTGAAAATACATTAGAAAATCATTACAGCAGCACCTGCCAGCTGCCACTTCAGATCCACTCAGCTGCAAAACACATCGAGTGCACGCGCAGGCACAGTCCACAGAGGATGTGGCTTATTATTTCAACTATCCGGCCACATTCACATTAGCATCTCTTCTAATTGGTCAACAGCATTGTGTCGCTCTTTTCCCTGAGCTTTTTGAACACAAATTACTCACAGGCCAGACGTACGTGTCTTGGTGTTCAGGACTGTGAAATTCTCACGTATGAACGTGTGTGTGTGTGCAAATATCCATCCACTTCCATCTACTATGCTCTTTCAGGACACTGCCTATGTCATTTAGCATGGCTTAAGCTATGTTGGACAAGTTTTTGAAGTATTGTCAGTGACTGGCATAGACAGAGAGTTGTCTTCTTTTAAATAATCTCTATTAGCAGATATCTGCATGTGAGTGACAAATATTTTGACACGGGAAGCGTTTCCATTTGTAGACTGAGTAGTATTGACAAAAGAGGGAGAAGAGATTGGCTGAAATACAATCTTGGAACCCATCAGTTAGTTAGTAGTTAACTCATGTGCAGATATCTGTTCACAGAGATCAGCAGAAATGTCTTTCTCATATATCAGACTATATCAGAAGAAGTCCAGATATCGACTGGTTGCACCGGAAGCCCTGAAATATCAGCTGTTGCCCTCAGAGGCTGACTCGTTCTCAGATGACAGCTGATGGGTTCCGAGATTGTCTTGCAAAACATTAAATTCTTGGGTAAATTCAAACTGACGTGAATTCACCTGGTGAAGAATCGAAAGTTACTGAAGCAAGAAATGGCCAATAAAAACTCAATCGAGTATCAGATGGAGGATCTGTCATTTCTAACATGATAACTTTGTACAGTATTCACCGCAGTAACTGCTGAGATTTAGACACGTGGTGATGAAGTTGGATGAAGAGAAGGAACTCCAGCAGTCGGACTATCAGACAGGTTGTTGGCACTTTATTTGGAGTCCAAACTGTGATGGAAGCATCCTTTTTTATGCACTATAAACATCAATTCTTTATTTTCTCTTTCAAGAATAACCTGCGGCTTTGTTTGAGCCTGCTAATCACACTCAACTGCCGTCTTGTTTCATTTCAATCATTCAGCCTGACATGCTGTTCATGTTACCTGATTTTTCTCTGCCCTAACCAGGTGAGACCTTTGGCACTTTTATCTAACTAGCTCTACAGAAAGATGTGATCTACATTCTAAATCTCACTTATGAACCCTGATAGGCTGATGCTTTCTTTCAGCTGAGGGGAACAGGTGTCAGTGGGCTCAGCAGCAGACCTATTATCACTGATCACTGTCACATTGTAGGCAGTGATTCAGAGGTCTGATCTGGTTTCTTTAAGTCTGATCATGAGCGCTTGTGTTTCTTTCCCTGTAGGACTGCGCATCTTAAGCCAATGGCAATGTAGCATTGTATGTAACGCTCACTAAAACAGCATGTGACTCACTCGAAGACAGAACACCTGCACAAGAGATGAATCTCATTTTTACTAAAAGCGTGGAAATCAAAGTTCATGTGATTTCATACATCTGTAGTGAAATAAATTTAAGCAATCCTATCATGAAATCAGTGATTTCCTCATCGTACCATCTAAATCTAGAATTGTTACATCCTTAATCACCGCGTCCACACATCTCAACAATTGACTCGGTTAAACAACATCATTCTTCCAGCAGAAAAATCCTTTCAAACGGTATTTCTCCTTTTAATCTGGAGCCACCAACATGCAGGGAGCTTTACATTAGCCTGAAGCGACAGTGAAGAGACAATGCACTGACATGTTTCAAATGTTTTAGGCAGAAATTGAAGCTAAATTTGTTTATTCAACATTACACACAAGTTAGTAATCTGTGTGTGTTTAGTGTCAATGTTCCAGCTGCTACATTAATCATATTGAGCCAAAGATCCATTTTACAGTTACTGCATGTGTAAACATCATTGGAGGAGTTCTGTATGTGTGACTGCAGCCAACCAATCAGAAGTGACGCTGATGAGGAGCTCCTCTGTACAGGCCTGCTCATTAATCACTCAACATTTTTCACTGTTTGGACTGTTTGATGTGCGGACCGTAGGAACACACTGCAACGCAAACATTGATTTTTACGTGTTTGGGAATGTTGCTGCGCTTTTAACACACACACACACACACACACACACACACACACACACACACACACACACACACACACACACACACACACACACACACACACACACACACACACACACACACACACACACATGCACACACATGCACACACATTCACACACACACACTAAAGTGCTCATAGTCACATGTTTTAGCATTTCAAATTTGTTCAAACACAAACAAACACTGTACCCACAGTAAAAAACATATCAGGCTCTGTGTAAACATTAACTGCAGGGATTTAGTGGATTTAAGTACTATGACTCATCAGTAGCTGAGCTTGATTAATGAAAACCCATTAACTCTGTAAGGATGACAATATTATCTCGAGAAAAAACACCAATTTAAACTAGGAATGAAAGAAAATGCTAACGAGGAATGAAGCAGACATCAGGTTTCACATCAGGTTTCACCCTCTCACCGAACACTGAAGAACACAAACCTCTCTATCGTTTCATCAACTATTCATGTGTCTCTTTCAAATGACATTTTTACATTTCCTGAGATGAAAGAATACCTCTTCAAAACGCTGCTCCGAACATACATTAAACATAAAACCCATCGTTCTCCAACTGATGAAACACTGAACAGCTCTTTTTGTGGCATGTGACCGAAATCTGATGTAGCCTATTGTTTCAGAACAATTATTCCCTTTAAGTAACTGCCAGCTTCTACATAAAAATAAAATATACATTATAATAATGTATAAATGTATAATTTAATACATTAAAAAACCTTTCTCCCTCTTTTGTTGTATATGTGCAAAGAAGCAATGGGTACCCCTCCCCTGTTCTAAATTTTCATTTCTGTGTGAGAGCATTAACTTTACAATGCTGTCACACTCACTGTACAATATAAAGTTACTCAAGTGCCTTTAAATGTCACAGCTGCAGACCACCTGTGAGTGTTTAATGCGCCTCAGACGGCGGTGAATTTTGACCCAGCGGAGCCAGAGGGGCACATCATGCTGGTTACCAGTGATGATGACCCCTCCCCCTCCAGAGCTTCTCCTCCAATCAGGCCCTGCCGGTGCAAATTGAGGATGGAGTCGGCGATGATACGAGCTGTTTTCTTCTGGTATCCCCCGGACGTCACCATGAGTATGGGGACGCCCCGTTGCCTCGCAGCCCTGAACACGATCTCATCTCTCTTTACGATGCCCTGGCAGAGAAAGAAAGACGAGAGAAAGGCAGGGCTGTCAGTCTAATCACAGATGCCATTTGTATTTTCTCTGAATTCTGAATTTTCTCAGGCGGCTGGCCAGCGGTTCTATCTACGCTCCTTCCTCCCTTGAGGAGGGAGGAGAGGCTGAAAGCGGCCTGACTGCTCTCATGTCTTCCTGCTCCCCTGTGGAGCTCCAAGCCTCTCAGGGCGACACATGAGGGAGGAAAGAAGCACACACTCCAGACTGAGAGTGGGAACAGCTTGTGTCAAAAAATCTCATTGATTATTACTTAGTAGCACGAGGGCTGATTTGAACTATTATTAAGCATGACAGAAACACATGTTCAGCCAGAACTTTGAATAATAATTATTAAAGCTGCGCTAATCAAGAGCTTCTTTATTCATTTAGGATATTTACCACCCTAAATCCCAAATTAGCTCTGCAACACACCTCAGTGTACAATCCGCGCTAACACATTCTGCAGATTCGCCTTATTTGCTCCAATTATTTTTCTGGAATTTGCAGGATCACTGGCAGGAAATGTCTGCACAAGGGAAGTAATAAATTCAGATTTGGCTCATGTGGATCAGCTCTCAGTATGCTTTCAAATTTCCTGACAAATTATCCACATGAAGAGCTGATGTGTCCTGACACAGCCCAGGCTGCCACTCCTATAGTCACATATTTGTCCTGACATTGCAGCAATGCAGAATTTAAAAACGGTCAGGGATGTAAAGTGATCTGCAAATGCTCTGCTTTACACTCTCCAACACTAAAATGCATAGGAAAACTGAAAGTTATGTTGAGGTTCATTTGGGGGATTTCAGTTGTTAAACCTGAATCTTGATATCCTGACAGCGTCAGAGTATTCTGATTTGTTTATTGTTTGTAAATGAATCATTTGTCCTCTTGGTAATATGCACCTCTGTTGCATTGGCTCTATGCCACTGGCATTTGTGAGCACATGTTACAGCTAAGACTGCACATAGAAAAGATGCAGAGGTGAGGTAATGCAACTAAAGTTTGAAGCTGACAGCCAGGACGTGAAAAGATACCCTCAATTTGTTACAGAGTTGAGAAATGTGAGAGGTCTATCAGGCATACAGTGAATCTATAGTCAATGTTTCGCTCTCATTCATTCATTCTATATGCTTTTACAAGAGGCGAGGTGCAACTGGAAAACATGCAGGGCTTCAAATGACACAGCAGCTTTCAGAAAACACTCCCTGTTAAAGGGAGAGTGGATCCTGTATTCATGGAGTCTGAAGAGAACACAATAAAGCAGAGAAAATATTCTATATATAGTGCACACCTTTTCTCCTTAATCTCTATACTTTAATCTAATCTCTGGCATCTGATGCATTCTGGGTAGTACTGACCAATCACGTTTGAGCAGACTTTGGTTGCAATAGTCAAAGAAAAGAGCTGAGATGTCAGAACCCATCAGCCATCGTCTGACCATGATTTAGCTTTCTGTAAAGTTCTCTTCACTCATATGCAGATATCTGTTTACAGAGATAGCATAGATGTTTCTTTCTTGTCATTTTCACACGTCAAGTTGCTGATCAGATTGCGGAGGATGTCTTGGCCTGGATATCAGTTATGTGGTTTCCAAACATCCAATGGATACACCGCAAGGCTGTTAGCCCAAGAGGTTCAATCGTCATCAGATGATGGCCGTCCGTTCCAGGACTGTGTACACTGATAAATGAAATAACCATAACTATCCTTTAAAATCCTCAGTGTGAGAAACCAGCAACCAGAAACAAGTACATAAAAACACAAGTTAACTACAACTCCCAGAGAGCATTTTGAGAGAGTAAATTCTGTTGCGTGTGCCGCAAACAGCGAGAAGCGGCTGACGACAACACAACACTCAACTTCACGACTCGGGGTGAATGATGAACTCACAAACTGCAGTGAGGTGCTTAGTTCCCATGACGTGCTGTGGATTTGCTACAGCTCAGATATGCGACTAAATGGGTTCGTCTCCATGGCAACGGCAGCTGAGTTGAGGTATCAGAATATTTAGGGCCATTCACCTGAACTTTAAATTCAAATATCAGTTTAGAGACGTAAATAAGACGCATGAACAACCCGCCGCACACCGCGGCCACTTTATTAGGTACACCTGTACATCTACTGTGATTCAATACAACAGCTCTGCTGTGAAGTTATGCTATCAAGTTTAGAGTGTTCAGCTTTTGGTGACAGTGTCAGAAATGTGTGACTTCAATGATATGTTTATTACTGAGTTAAAGGTGGTGTCATACTCTATAATACAGTCCAGAGGAAACTTGTCTGAACTGTAACCCACAAATTCCGCCGGGGACGAAATGCAACGTGTTCCGTGTGCACTGCGGCCGCTGGAGCGATGTGGCCGTTCTAGTCAATGTTTTAAACCCCACCAGCCCCGCCGTGCCATGTTTCAAAAGCGGACCTCCGCTCGGCTCCACTGGGAATAATGCGGCTGTTCTATTTTTGACGGATGCCACGAGCAGCCTGTGTCAATCTGCACAGAGCAGCTCGAGCTGACAGGAAGCCAGACAAACAATAAAGGATCCGGTCCTGTGTTTTTCAAAATAAAACAAAGCGTGCAAACTGCCAGTTGGAAAAACAGCTAAAAGGGAAACAAATGGACTACGTTGCATATTTACACATTTTTAGAAGCACATAAACCAGAAAAAAGACCAAATCTGAGCAAGCTAATAAAGTCTGGTGGGCAAACCGCTCCATTTCTGACTGCGTGGGGTTTGAAGTCGAGTGGAGGACGGACCAAAACAGCGTCACGGCTGTGATGTGACAGAGAGATTCCCTGTTGGGGTTTTGGGGTAGAGAGTAACTCTGTCTGATAAACACTCCGCAGGAAAAGCACCTGTGGTGATATGGAGAGTCCTCCCAGGGGGTCTCCATCCAAGATGTCTGTCCCTGCGTTGTAGATGATGATGTCAGGTCGGACCTCGTTCAGCGCTCCCTCAGAGTGGAGCTCTACCTTCTGAAGGTACTCCGAGTCTTCAGTGCCCCAGTCCAGCTCCACCTTCCTCTTTATGGCTCCTGGAGTTACAGAGAAATATTGACAGATATATCCATGGCGATCCTTGCACGGAGTTAGAGAACATAGCTGCCATCAATAAACCAACTAATAAAACTGTTGAGCTGAATCTATAGATCTCACATGTACGCAGGCTGGTAATTGCTGCAGTATTTCATGCAACAGGAACTCTTCTGATAACTCAATGTGAACGTTATGAAATGTTCAGGTAGGTAGCTGTGTGTCTCTATAGAATACTCAGATATGTAAGTCTGCAGCAGCATTTTAATTAATTAGTATGTACATTTCCAATAACTAATGTGAATGATGAAAAAGGTTAATTAGGAGACCTTTGTGTTTCAAAATTCAAACAGAATTAAGCTGCAAAAGCAGCAACAGCATGTGAAACAGGCTTCTGGGTAGTTTTTTCGAGTCAAGTCCTGCAAGTTTTTCAAGAAGGAAAAATTGGAAGCTTCTGTATTTGAAGGCACAAGAAATAAATGTGTCTTAGAGGGAAATTGTGAAGCAGAATGAGACTGTGTGTTTTTTATCTTAAACAAGCCAGAATGTACATTGATTTCACTTTCTTAAAGGGAGAGACGATTATTAAAAAATGTCTGAAATTCAATTAACTGCAGAGAAGAAGATAGCTAAAGGATGGGGGGAGTTTTAAAAGCAGGACTGTGATGTTTTGTCCACAGAGTGTTGTTAGAAATGGGGTTAAATGCTAACATGTGGCTGCTGTCAGATCAGCTTTAATGTATTGACAGATTCATTTGTGTAAAAGCAATGATTATAGTGCTGCACGGACTGCTGCATGCTAGATTTCCCGCTGGGCGCTAATAGAGTGAGTGGTCGTGCAGAGGGAAATCACTACATAATTAAAATGGCACTGAATGACGTGTAGGCTCCCTGCTCCTTCCACTCCTACCACAACATCCAGCCACACATCCCATTTGGAGCAGGCTGCATCACATTGCAGTACATGAGAACACTAGAACTGCAAGAAACTTTCTAAAGTTTGTGTGAATTCAAAGATAAAAAAAAAGAAATTAGAAAAGGGAATTAATGGTCCTTTCACTCACTTTTGGCATATCCATCCCCGGGATAGATGTAGCGATTGTACATATCCATGATGAACACTCGCCTGTCATCCAAAAAGTCACGCTCGTGTCCATTTCCCTATAAGAAAGCAGATTATTTTTTTTAAAAAGCACTTTGACACTGTCTCTGCTTGTTTAAACACCATCCAACGCTGACAGACTGAATCAAGTAATTGGGTTTTTACCCTTGATGATGCCTCATTCATGTGTAATACAAAGCAGGCGATAAGTCACGGCATTCTGACAGTCCACTACATCACTTGACTGTGCCAAGGTCCACGCAGGTGTCACTCAGACCCCATTTGTTTAGCCGAGACACACCGCGCTGACTGACAGCGCCAGATCACGGGTAAATGGGCTTGTCGTCTGTTAAGCATTAAATGTTAAAAATACTTATAAAAAAGTCATGGCCGCTCCATCATTTCTCTTTTCCTGTCCTCCATTTGTCAACCAGAGGGCCTGGCTGCTGTCGTGAGGAGATTAGGCTTTGTGCCAAGTTTAGTATTACTAGATGAAAAGGAGGATGTATGGGATGAGCAGGCCAATTTGGTGTCAGCTGAACATCATGCTCAAGTGACTGTATAATCCATTGTTGAATGTTGAACAAAAAAAGGGGCCTGGGGAGTTTGCTTGTTGCTAACCTGTTGTCGGTCTGCTTCTTCTACACATGTGAAGTATATATCAAGTGAGCCCTGTGCCCTCTGAAAACAATGATGTGTAGTGATGGTAATAGAAATTGTTGACTGAATTGTTGTCATCAGTTTGCTTCACCATGATATATACAGTAGTCAACCAGCTACACTGGTACATCTCCGGAATATATTAATGGTGTTTCATGTTGGGTTTTAATTGTGAGGTTTAATGAATTGTTCTGTATCGCTAAACCAACACTGAGGACTCATACAGGCTTATTGAGACTATGACTAATTCAACATGTAAGTGAATGCTCTGCTCTGCCTCAAAAAGACAGCCTCGGACTATAAATCAGCTCATGCGTCGCCTGAGCTCCTGCTGCCTGCAGTCTTATTGGTCTTATCCTCTCCCCCACATACTGTACAATAAAAGATTGCTGTTCCACTACCATTTGTTAGTGTCACCCAAAAGCCTTTACTGCTGGCTTCAAACAGGCCTTCCCTTCCATTCTTTAAAACAGATATCCTCCCTCACCAAGTTCAAACATCTGTATTAAATATTAGAACCATCTATCACTACTTAACAAAACGCAGCGCAAAGGGCAGGAGGATTGGAGCATACATACATACATGATGCATACTTTTTCATCGGAGAATATAGAATTGTAGCCAATGTCCATTTCCAAATAACAGAATGATACCGGTGAGGGGCGAGCGATTCAGTTAAAATGAACAATATTCCATTATTGAATGTTGTAAAAAAAAAAAATCCCACATTTTTAATATATTAGTATTATTATTATTAGATTAATACACTCTCATGTCTGTGTGTTATATTGTGATCTGTATATATTAACTGATCTGAGCATAAAGACTGGAAGCAGCTAGCCTGGGTCTGTGTGAAGTTCAAACATACACCTACCAACACCTCTGAAGCTCATTTATCAAAAGAATGCATCTTATTTATTCAACCTGCACATGAACACAAATGTAAAAGTAACTCTAAGTATTTCTTGGTGAACATTAACAGTTCTATGTAAAGGGCCTTGCAGACACAAAGTGATCTGAGCTGCACTTGCTGCTGAGTCCAGCTCACTTTGTGATATATCACTCACTGGGCACATGGGACACCCGTCCCTACTCTGCTTCAGATTGGTGATACCCATATATCCATTACCCAATGACAGGATGATACTGGTGAGGAGCAAGTGATCATGAAGAAGTATTGTTTCTTCAAAACACATATTTCTCTTTCATTATTTATGTTGATTTATTAACAGCATTAACTCAGTGGTCATTTAGATCTTAACTGATTATAGATGATGTACACTGGCGTACTGCAATGTTTATGCCAATAATCGGTGTTTCCTGTGGGTCCGCCAACCACCTGTTCTATGCAGGTCAAGAACTCAGCACACCCTCACCCAATCCTTGTTTTTATCCTCTGTCATTTTCATTGTCTTTCAACCAGCTGATGAATCAGTATTTAGACATCAGGTCTCAGTCTAAGCACCATCTCAAAATACCTGTCAGTAAAGACTTTTTGAGGATCCAGTATAATGTAAATGTAAAGTTTAGTACAGCCTGAACGGTCCAGTACCATCATATTTTTCTTTGCATTTTTCATCCATCTGTTTGTAAATGATGCAGAAGTACTTTGATAGAATGCAACTACGCCAGTACCAGCTCAGAATGTACCACAGAGGTGAGTCGATACACAAACAGTTAAAGTAGTAGCAGTGTTTGTGTTGTTCACCCAGTGTCGATGGAAAGGTCACCTGTCACTGTTTGTCTTTATTTAGTAAAAGCATTAGATTTAACGGTGTATGGTCTATAAAAATGTATTTGACTCATAAAACCATCCTCTGGGTGCCTTATCACACACACACACACACACACACAGACACACACAGACACACACACACACACACTCATCACAGACAGCTAGGAATATGGCTTAACAGCAGGGCTCCAGTCAAGCTTGTTATAAACTGAACTAAAATTGATCATTACTGTTTTGCTGTTGACTGGCTGAATAAGCAACACAGCTGTGTAGGCCATAATCTCAATTTATGTGAGGACAAGAGCACTTTAAGTGTCATGTTTCAGGGTTGTAATTAGGATTTTACTGCATATCCCCAATATTTCTCCCTGCCCAATTATCTGCTGAGAGGGGCACTTCAGACCTATCTTCATGCCTTCATGCAGATTTGATCTTTTGTTCTTCTTCATGAATTATTTACTCAGCATCTGTATTGATCCCCTGCTTGTGTCAATAGGTAAAGGCCCATTGCCAGTGAGCCATAGCTCAAAATGAATAATCCTGGAAAACCGCCATGGACCTCAAGAACCTTGAGACATCATCAATGTTAACACAGTCCTCAGAGTTAATTGGCGACTCATTATGTTAAAAACACAGAGTAAGACTAATATATGATAATCAGACTTTCAGAAGTGTTGAGTCATTGTTCTGCTGGAGTAAACAATGTATCAAAGAGAAAGCACACGCTGCCCGATATAAACACAGTAAGCAAGAGATGACGATGAAATGATATAGACGATATAATGTGATATAATCTCTGCACTATTACGTGTGTTTTTCTTTGAGGGTAAAACATTATGGGAATCTGTTTGGATCAACTGATGATCAGTTGATGTAGCACACAAGAGCCTGGTGTCAGATGATCAAACTCTAAATCTGTCTTGTGTCTGTACATAACTCATCAAAGCCTTCTCTTGGTTCACTGAAGTGCTATGACAATGTCAGCTACAGTACATCTGCCTTAGTTTGTTTGGTTGTTGATAGAAGTCTGAAAGCCTCAAAGGAAACAGCCTTGTGCTGCATTTCCGACCTTCTGCTTCTGCAACCCTCATCACTTCTTTCAAATCCCACATGAACAACCTGCCACTCAGCAAAAACAGACTTTCTGATGATTCACTGATCATAACATATACATGCCAGTTCATTACAGTTTACCTCTGATCTTTAATGTTGGCTTTTAGAAAACAAACTGTTAATAAATCAATAAAACCTCAAAATTGTTTCCCAGGTGAACTGATGTGTAACTGACGATACAACCTTCAGCCTTGTTCTATATAAACCCTTATTTCTGAGCTGCTGACAAAGTCAAGAGTACAGAGTTTCCCCAGTCAACAGAGGAAGAAAAATATCCTGAATAACTTAATTCAAGTCGGTGAAAGGGCAGATATTCAATTGGAAGGCACAAGGCTGAAACACTTGAAGTTGAGACAAAATCAAATGGAGATTTTCATGTTTGTGAAATTACTTCATCAGTTCTTTACCGTTCATCTTCGATACATTGGACGCATTTTGCAATATATCTTTTAATATTTACTTTATGGTTGCTCAGCTGATGTCAGTGAGTTCAATAAATCTTTTTATAGTTCTTTATAAAAAATATATGATATAGAAAATGTGGTACTGCAGATCCTTTAGGCACAGTTTTAAAAATGTTGCTTGTTGGAAAAATGTTGTTATCCTTTATGCTTATGTGTTTTTTCATTTAGAGATGACTCAGCGTCACCTTACATGTGTGTGCAGGGATAATTACTGTGTGCTCAGCTTCAGGGATGTTTTCAAATGAACAGATAGCTGTAATGGCAACTGCACCCCAACATATAAGGTTTTTTGACCATACATGGCTTAAAATGTCCATGTTGAAACTATGAGTTGTAGGTGTCACTCTTTCCTGTTTAGGAGGTGGCCACTTTCAATATAAGTATGTGTTGAACAATTGAACCTTTGAACATTTACTGAACCACAGAGTCTGTAAGTTGTTCCCTTGCTGCACTATTAAAGGATCTATCTTAAAAGTCTGACAGTGTTCTGAAGGTTACTGAATAATTTTCCTGACATTATTAATAGTTTTTTAATGAAAGTGTGATTATGTGCTTAAAATCCTAAAAAATAAAAAGATATTTCAAAAACACAACATACTATAGTAGCTGACATTTCTACAGATAATTCAGAAATAGTCCAGTTTTATCCAAAGCTGGGATGCACACCAGTGAAGATGTTCATTCCACTGAATATGACATTAAGGGCCCATCTGGCCTGCAGAGAGCCTCATTGATTGGTGTGGTTCTGAAAGGGGGGTTATTATGTCATTAATGTCAGCTATGCACATTGAAAAAGACAGAGGTAATGTTAGCGGCTCACCTGATGAGCGTCCAGATCAATGATGGTAGCTCTGGAGATGCCTTCCACTCTCTCAAACAGAAACTGAAACATGAATGGGACAATATTTACTTCCTCTCTGAAGACGACACATGCACAGTTCAGATTCTCACCAAGGGAATAAAACTTATATTACATTAGAGCTAAAGCACAGAAAAGTTCCTCATCCTTTGGTTAGAGGCAGCTAGATGTCTTTCTACCACTTACTTTTAGTGAACAGGTTACAGCTACATGTAAACCACATTCCACTGCATGGGCGGAGTTTGCGGGGGGGCAGGGGGGGCAGTGCCTGTGGCTGAAATATGTAATGGCATTAAGTAAACGAAATGGCAAAAAATAAATGTTTTTGACCGTACTGGTTTTTTTTTTTTTTTAAGTCCGAAATAAACTACAATATATTGTGACAGTAATATGAATCATATTATCTTTTGTTTTAGAATACATTTCGTTTTAAGCAGTCATATGGCGTAGTGACGTTATCTGTTTACGTCGGCTACGTGGTGGTTTCCAGCTCAGTGTCAGTCTTGCTATTTAGTAATACAGTTCAGTTGTATAGTAGTGTTATTACAGTGGTATAAGTGAATGCCAATGGATATTCGGCGTTTTTTAAGACGTCCCTCGACCAACATCCCACAAACAGCCGAGGAAGAGCCGCCAGGACCGACATATAACGCGGACCTAGAAACACCTGCGACCAGCTCGGGGATAGCAACCCTGGCTAGCTCTCAATCGGATCTTGTGAGTGTTTCATCCGGCTTAGCAGAGCAACTACCAAATGATCTTGGCGAGAAGCACTGTTGTCCTAAGCAACCTATTCTTACGGAATTTCCCTCAAAATTGTTCGGAAACATTAAACGGTCATTTTCCACGTATTATTACAACAAGTACTGTTGGCTTGAATACTCTATTTCAAAGGATGCTGTCTTCTGTTTCGTCTGCCGCCACTTCCAGACTAACAGCAGCGTGGAGGAGTCTTGGCGAAAAGGCATAAGTGACTGGAAAAAACTTAGCACAAAACTAGAAAAGCATGCAAATTCCCTGGCCCACCAGAGCTGTATGGTTAAATGGGACAACTTTAAACAAAGTAGTTGTGGATCGATAGCTGCCAAGTTGTCGGACAGCCACAACGCCACTGTTGAGAAGAACAGATCTTATCTTTGCAAAGTCGTGGATATCGTGAGGTTGCTATCTTCACTTGGATTGCCTTTCCGTGGACACAGGGAGGCTAACAATTCAGAATCCCGGGGGAATTATCTTGAGGTTTGCACATTCTTCTCGAAATATGATTCTGACTTTCAAAGTATGCAGTCAAATTATTTCAATGCCACAAGCCCAGATTTTCAGAACGAAATAATTGAGATATGTGCAAATCTGGTTCGTACAGAAATTGCAGAGAAAGTACAGGACACTGGATTTTTTGCTGTAATCGCAGATGAGGCCAGGTCATCGAAAACTGAGCAACTCTCGCTTTGTTTAAGATATACAGAGCAGCTCGAAATCAAGGAGCGTTTTTTGTGTTTTATTGATTGTTCGGCATCTCGAAACGCAGCTGGGCTCGTGGACGCCATAAACACAGGATTGGAGATGTGTAGACTCAAAAATATCCCAATTGTTGCCCAGAGTTATGATGGCGCATCTGTAATGTCTGGCCAAGTTTCTGGAGTGCAGCAGCGCATCAAAGAGATGCATCCATACGCAACATACATACACTGCTTGGCGCACAAACTGAATCTTGTGCTTGTGGACTGCTGCACCGTTAACCGTAGTGTCAAAACATTCCTGAATGTTATCGGCAAACTGTACTCTGTCTTTGCAGAGCCGTCAAACCACCATCGCTTTATTGAAGTCCAGAAATCGCTGAATATGAAACCGACAGAAATTGCGCAGCCCAGCGAGACGCGCTGGGCATGCAAGTGGCGTTCTCTCCACGCAGTTAAAACACACTACGCTGCAATTACACAGTGCCTGAGAGAAATGAGGGATGACGGAGAGAAGTGGTCAGTGGAGGCCACTGGTCTTTATGAACACATGGCCAGGTTGTCATTCATTACATGTCTCATTGTACTTGAAGACATTTTGCGTGTGATTCATGTCACGCACAAAGCCCTACAGTCCTCCAACCTCACACTTTCCGAAGCTGCCGTGCTTACGGACAACCTAAAGGCGCACTTCGTATCCCAGAGACAGGATGATAAATGGGACGATGTATGGGGATTAGTGAAACAGTTCTGCCGAGACAACAACATCTCTGTATCCGAGGATGTGAACATTCAGCGTCAGACACCTGCTGGTCCAGGACCAGTTCCACCAAAAAGAAAACGGGCAACACAACCCCCCACCGCTCTCGACAGTTTCCTTATAACAACGACTTTGGGCCACAGAGAAGAAACTGCTGTAAATGCGGTGCAGATGTCCCAGAGTGAGTCCCATGGATTCCAACAGCACCTGTATTTCCCAGTGCTGGATACCATCATAGGCGAACTGGACAGACGCTTCACGGGAGAAGCTGTTGAACTTGCACAGGCCTGTGCAGCAGTGTTAAGATGCGACAAAAATGGAATTGAACCCCTCATACAAAAATATGCACAGCCTCTGAAAATTAACCATAGCCTTGTTGGGGCAGAGATGGACCTTGTTAAAGCCTCTACTGTCGGAGATGTGACACGTGAACATCTTCAAAAAACTGTGACAAAGGCCATATACCCAAATCTATACAAGATGCTGCAGTTGGCACTGACTCTGCCTGTTGGATCTGCCACATCTGAGAGAAGTTTTTCTGCCATGCGAAGGATTCGGAACTGGCTACGGCTAACCATGGGAGCAACAAGGTTTTCGGCTCTTGCTGTTCTCCACATCGAGGGCGACATAACCGCCAAGCTGTCTCCGGAGACTATAGTGGATGTTTACGCCGGACGCAAAAAAAGACGTCTTCTTCTGCACTAGGTAAGACAATTTCTTTAAATAAACGGTTAGCATCTACTGTGTACTGTATCCTGTTGCAACTACTGATTATGGTGCGCTGTTATTTGGAACCGACTAGGCCTACACAATGTCACTTCCCTTATAAAGACACAGTGTGGTCAAAACATTTTGACATTTTAATTAGGATTAGAATTAGAATTCTTTAAGTCCGACCCTGGCCTATCTTGTGTGCCATCATGTGTGTGTGAGTTTGCTTATATGTGCGTATGCGCGCCCGTTCGCGTGAGAGCGCGCCCGTTTGTTGAAAGCGCTTGGCAATTTTTGCCCCCCCTGACGCAAAAGTCAAACTACGCCTATGTTCCACTGTCCCCATTCCTTGGAAAAAATATATTCCAAAGTTCAGACAAAGCTAACATGAAAAGCTGTAATGCTTTAACATATTAGCTATCATTAGCCACCACAAGTTATGGTCTATATCTAACCAAGTAAAGCTGTGAAAAACTACGTACTAAAGTGCATTTAAGTAACAGTTACATAGTCTTACAGTCTTTAATCGAATAATACCTCCGGCTGAATGCCAACAGGCTTCTCCCTATGTGTCACCACAGCTTGTATCATCTGTCTTACCTTGATGGCCAGAGTGATGTCAGCGTAAGCACAAAAGCCCCCTCCCCTGTCGCCGGAGCAGTGGTGAAAACCTCCTCCTGGGAAACAGAAAATCCACTGGCTAAGTGTAGGGTCCATTATACAAGCCGAGCAGCTCACTGCACATCTGAGTAGTCTATTATTCTAAACAACCATAACTGGTGATTTAAAATAGGTTTCTATTGAGTTTATTGGGTCTTTTAAAGATTGCTGCTGTCCCCCTGTGGTACAACAATAGGTGTATTGACATTGGAATGGGAATGTCCAATTGCTCCTAAAATACCAGAAGAGCAGCAGGAAAGGAGATTTTTTAAATTGGGATGATACTAATTTATTCAGGTTAAGAGTTATGGTCCCCTCTGCCCTGCTATGCTCATGTTCATTAAACCATAGTCTAGAGTAGAATATTAATAAAGGCTAGTAAGGCGACAGGTGAAATATGATTATCATTTATTGTCTGGCTCCAAAAAACAGTCCTTTAAAAAGCCTCTACATCCTCATAGTGTTGAGACACATGCAACACACCAATACGCAGATGTCAGACACATTTGAATAGCCTTTATATCTTTATTAACATCCTGTTTATTGATGCAGAACAATCCCCCCCCCCCCCGATTCATCAACACAGAGTGTGAAGTAGCTGAGTAAGCAGCAGGTACAAAGTAAAAGCCTGATGCAGCCTTTTTTTTTTTGTTCCCTGCTTGGCACAAACTGGAAGGGGAGGAGTGAAGGATGACCATGGCTTTTCAGCCAAAGACCTCCTACTCAAATAGCTTGTCCACTGATGGCAGCAAGTCAGCAAGGAACTGTACCCCTGCCCCAAATGGCTGTCCTATTAAATCACTTATGTGCAAATGCGTCAAGATACCGCACTGTACTGTGACAATGATATTAGAGAGGATGATACCTGAGAGAGCGGACGATATTATCTGATTAGAGAAGAACTAATGTCAAGTCCATAGTTCAGTTTTAAGGATGAGATTCGGACTGTGTCAGCATGACAGCACAGATTAGAGCCTCTGATCTCTTTGGTGAGAATTTCATGATAGCATCTGATGACTGTCAAAACGGTGTCATACAAGGGTGTGGATGAAAAAAGATAAAAATCCATGTTGAATGGTTTTGAATGTGAATAAATGAATGAATGTATTATTGTGTTTATATTGAATGTTCACTGCCAGAACACAAAACTTGAATGCATTCCAGTCATTTTTCCTACAATATCCACTCCTGAAGCATGATTCATGTTTTTATTGTATATTAAGACAACTCTGAGCACCTGTTTAAGGGTAGGTTAGAGAAAGACTGCATTCCACTGAAGAAGTCAATGAAGCACAACCAGTAAACTGTCATCTTTCCCAAAGTTTAACGACTGCTAGCAGCCTAATCCTAACCACACATGGGATATTGGACATGAACCTGTTCCCAGGTTAAAGTTCTACACTTCCTGTAAATGGAGTATAAATAAATAAACATATTTTGCATTTCTAAAAATGTTTCCACTTGCTTCTCCATTAGAAAGGAGCTCCCCAGAGCTCAATCTCATGCAGGGCCCCAAAAGGGGGCTGAGGCTGGCCCTGATGATCATTTTGGTCATACACTTGAATTGAATTACATTTTCTCTAATTCAAATTTGAACAGGTCTTTATTATCTTGTGGTATGTGTATCAATTACAAAAGTGTTTTGGTAAAGTTGTGATTCTGAGAACAAAAAACAGCAGGGGTCCAGCTGTGATGCTCACTGCTGGAGCTGGTTAACACTACACTGCTATATTTTTGTTCAATCTTCGGAATTTGAAATGGTTCCATTCTCTGTATACATGTTTCTCTGGAGACAAACCATACGTAATCATCAGATGCAGACTTGTAAGATACAGTACCTGTTTGAACATGAATGAAACAACAAAACTGAATCCACCATTGAAAATGGAGACAAATGACAGCAATGATAAGCAGAGGTGCTTGGGCCCTTACAAGTTAGCCAAACTGCTGCAGGACTGCGAGATTCAGAAGAAGGCACTTGCTTCACAAGTCGAGGAGTTAGAGGGTCAACTCGAAAGTGCCAAGACTCCAGAGAAAGAAAAGATCAAGGAGCTTAATGCCCAGCTGAAGGACCAAACTGAAGAAATACAGGCTCTCCATCAACAGGTGAAGGAGGTGGATGTGGCTCTGCAGCGTGCCAGGGAAGAGTCTGATGGAGCCAAGACTGTGAATGGGATGCTGACTAAACAACTGAGCAGGTTGATGCAACAGTTGGATGAGGAGAAGACTCTGAAGAACAAGTTCATGGCTGCGGAGAAGAAAGCACAGAATCAAGTCAAAATTGAAAGAGAAACTAATGCCAGCCTTCAGGAGCAACTGACACATGAGAACAGATGTCATGCAAAAAAGGTGTTAACCGATCTGTTGGTCATCAGAAACCTGCAAGAGAAAGTGAAGAAGATCCAGGTTCTCCAGAAAAATGCCTCAGAGAGGGAGATGTCATTTACCAAAGAGCTGGAGGATTTCAGATCACGAGTCAAACTGCCCCAGGAGGAAACTGCCAAGCTGAAGGTGGAGGTGCTGGAAATGGAGGCTGTGCCTGATCCAAATGACGTCCAGCCTCTGAGAAATGTCAGCGTCGACGGAGAGCAACTTCCAAAAACAACAAACAAGCGTACATTGTGGAGAAGATTCTGCTACTTTGTGGGGCTGACGAAGAATTGAGACTAGTCTAAAGCAGCTAAGACATTTAATAAATAAAATGATAAATGATGATAACATTTCTGCTTTATAAAATTGTTGATTCCTTTTATTTCTCTTCTCACTGCTATGAAATAGGTGGGGCTCAGTTGAAAAACCATGATGTCATGCACTTTCATGCACCTATCAGGATTTAGGATTTAACATTTAAATTAACATCTACTGACAGTTGGTTGGTTGCTGTCAGTAAATTGAATCAAATCATCCCCACACAATCCTGAGGAAGTAGATTAGTTGAGTATTTAAAAGTTAAAGAGGTACTGCACACTCCATTGTGTGTGTTTTAGTTCTACATTATATGACTGTACTGTGATGAAACATAACGCTGAAGTTCATAGTGACATTCTCATCAAATTGATAAAAATCTGTATTTGGATTTGGATTTCTGAAAACGCCATCCTGCAAAGCCAATGGCGACATAGATTACATAGATTAGCCCTGTTTGGGGCTAATCTATGTAAGAACAATGATATAAAACGGAATGTTAACATCTAATTAGAATTAGATGGCCCACCGTGCCCCCACCCTTGAGCGGTAGCTGTTGAATCTGTGCTCATTTTATACTGATCCATTCAGTTTATGCTGTTTTCTGCTAACCCTCTACTTTCTATTTTAGTGCAATGGTTCAGACTTTTAATGTAGTCTGTAGAAAGTTCTTTAAAAATCCAGAAAACTCAGATAAGGCTGGAAAATGACAGTGACTGGTATCTCACTCTCACATGCTAGAGGTTGCAGCTGGATTGGTTGTCTGTTCATGCGTAATGGGTATCTCACTTACCTACATTTATAGCCCATCCTCTGTCAACAGCTAGTTTTCCTGCCTGTAAAAGACAAAAGAAAACAAATAAATATGTATATTTATTGAAAATAATCTTTTTAAATATGTCTCAATGCAATTCATTCAAATTCTGCTTCTCAGCCCACACACCTAGATAAAACAGTTCAAATATAATGTTTACCATAGCTTCTGTTTTTCCCATTAGTAAATCAGACCTGCGGTCATGTGCATGTACAGGTACAGAGCCTTTACATTTACATACAGAAAACAAATAAAAAACACCATAAAATTCCTCCTGGAGGTCTTTGAGGGTCTCTGTTCAGCAGTTATTGCATTAAAAGGGAAATGAAATCACAGATTTCAATGGGGAGGCATTTTTTCATTTCCTGGTTGCCCTTTGGTGTTTTGACCTTTAGCCTGTAAGCCCCCTCCCCCACCCAGCTGAGATCACACCAGTGCTGTATAATTAAAGGTTGTAGGTTTTTAAATAACAGTGGTGTCCAGTGGGTTCTGTCAGTGTGTCCTGGGGCAAACAAAACTGAACAGCCCATCTTGTACTGTAGATCACTGAGAACAGTGACATAAATGCTTAACCTCTTTCACTCCATGCAGATGACTTTCAGAGGCTGTAGCAGGTTTTTTTTATTTCACAAAGGACTGTTGCATAATTTTAATAATAGTAATAAATGTTTACAGACTTTTTCAAGATCTCAAGTGAATATAATGTAATATAATGAGTTCTTATTTGGGCTGAGTTATGTTGAAAATTATTATCATGAATGTCATATTGGTAAATATCACAATAAAAAAAGAATGCTCGCAAAACACAAAAAAAAAATTATTTGATGTTTAATGAAATTTGAGTCTGTTTCACTGCATTACATTAAACAAAAGTCGATACATGTAAATCAAACATTTAAATAACTTCACCTTGAATAAAATGAACTTTAAAAACGGTTTGAATCCTTAATTTGTAGAAAAGTGTTTTGGTAAAGGCTGGTACATAAACAGAAATGAAGAAATGCCAATTTATGGTTTCAGGGGGATTTATGTGCTCCAGCTATTTCTCAATGAAAACAACAGCCAAGCTCCAACAACTCGTGCTCACTGACCGTATCTGGCCAACATATAAATAGCTTTTCATTAAGAAACAGTTCCATCCTGTAATTTTTACCTAAATTACAATTTGTATTATTATTTTTTTCATTTATCCTCTTCAAAAATGTCTCATTTGACATTTGAAAAAGAAGCAAGTCAGTCTATTATGCTAAAAGTCTCACTATTCCTTTAACTTTTACATGTAGTTGGGGGAGCACATGTTTACCTCTAGAATAAATAGTGTATGCTAATAGACATTTTCACTTCTCCCCAGGGACTTCTGTTACAGCCCCGCTATCCGTTAAATCTACTCTGGAGAGCATTTTTCATGAAAAAAGAGACAGGCAGTGTTCGTCTCACATGTTGCTCATCCTAATCCTGACGTGCATGGCTACGCATGAGGAAGAGGTTATTTACAACTGGTCTCTGCACTGGCTCATCCTCTTCAAAAACCACTGAGGGTTTATCTTCTTCACAAATAAAGAACATTCTCGGGAATGTAGTTACAAAACCTTCAAACCACTGGATTGTTTTCAAGGATTGATGGCCAAAATATAATCTGATGAAATATGAATAACCAAGGCACGTGAGCAACATTTGAGGAAATCCCAAGGAGGATCCACACTGTATGCCTTTTTTTCACTAAGAGGAATGTTGTCTGGTGCACAGTGGCAGCTGCTTCTTTCAAAGGCAGGTCAGGAAATTTCTTTCTCGGATGAAAAAGGGGGCTTCTCTGCCACGTGTTCCTGGAGCTCAGAGTGTAGGACGCCTGAGGGGAGGAGATATGAGCTGTGGAGAGATTGTGTGTAAATGCCAATATGGCTCTCTGATGGATGAGTAATAACACACATTAGCATGTATGGCCGTGGCTTTAACACTCCACTCTGTCTGTGGGAAAACAAGCACAAGAGTACCAAGCCTATTTTACTATGTCCCTCTAATTGCATCTGCACGACTCCATCAGACCAAGAATGCATCCATTTGCATGAAAAGACCTTTGGCGTGGCGCTAGGTCTGATATCATTTGTAATTCTATCAAGTATCTGCACTGGAACCCACACAATGTGCTTTTGCATAATACCAATCAGGTTAGCCTCTTGTTTATTGCTTAGTCTTAGTGCTAGTGCTATTTCCCAACAGTCCCTGATTATTTGAGACCTCACATGGAAGAAAAATGAAGACAACATAATCACTTTCAGTTTCCCTATAGGAGATAAACTCAAGCTATTGTGTTGTGCCTGTCATAAAAATCTAAATTTGAAATGCTAGTATTTGGCATAATTATATGGATAAAATTCACTGCAGCTACAATTTAACCCAAACAAAGGAGTTTGGAAACATCTGCCCGTCTGTAAATACTCACTGGTTTCTAATCTATCACAGAACAACCCGCTGGACCCTTAACAGTTATGTGCCAACCACCACCTCCAACTCAGCAGCCTTTTTGTATCTCTAGTTAAGCTTTTCCTCTATCAAGCTGACCTCACACATTCGGCTGCACTTTCCCTTCCTCTCCTCTGACATGAAGACAGGTTAAAGAGCTTGTACACAATGAACTTTCCTCTCCAAAAGTACGTTGCCTTATTACTACTACTCACTATGAATCTGTGTGTCTTTCAAGTCAACGATACATAACAAGATGTCTGACATCTGTCTTCATTACCATTTACAAAAAACTAACTACCAACTAATGCCTGCATGCTTGTCAAAAAACATTGGCCTGATCGGTGTCAAACTAATTGTCTGACATTCATCATCCTTCTGATGTGCTTAATGATCAAATATTACTTCAACGGGAGACTAAGAAAGCCCTACTGCAACCCCTTGGATCACCATGTCCTTCTTAGCCAGCAGGATAAACTACTGTGGCTGTAGAGCGTGTGAACATGGCAGTTCAACATGGCCAACTCATGTTGTCTGTTTAGAAAAGGTTCATTCTCAGGTACCAAAAATATAACAATTCTTATTTTAAGGAGATTATAAGGTGACAGTAATATAAACATAGTTATTAATATTATATTCTGTAACTACAGCCCCCTAAATCACACCGGGCCTTTAATTTGTCGTCACTATATGTGATTTGTGGAGCTCCAACAAAAGTAAAAAATTATGTTTTTTTCTGACAAACAGTGTTTTCATGGAACCATAATCATTCCCCCTCAGCAGGTGCTCCCCTGCGCCCCCCCCCTCCCCACCCCCCATCACAGGTGTTCACTTCACTTGTTCCCCTCAGGCTATTCTATCAGCAAGGACTAAACAATTAAACTGTGAAAAAGTTTTTATTCCCCTTAACTCCAAAAACATTTGCATTAAACATCAAATTACATTCTATGAAACTGTTTTGTCTAGAAAACCTTGTATTAATGCCACATTGTGTCATTTAAAGCTTGACGGTGATGGGAAGTTTCTGAAGGTGAAATGAACAAGGTGAATGTCTCCTGTGCTGTTTTAGTACTAAATGTCATCTCCACAGACATAAAGCAGTGAATAATGGGTAAGAGCCCAGTAAATAAAGTGTAAACTCCATAGCTCCATCCATGGGCTGGATTAATGCAGATCTGCAGTGATCCTGTACACCTGTACGCAGCTCCAGAACGATGAAATTAGACAGTAACTGTGTTTTTTAATTCTCTAGTCAAACACCAAGAGCAATGTGCCGAACATCTACTAAGCTACTTAACTTAATCTCACTTACTAAGTCATAATTAACCCATCTGTTCACACTCTAAATGGGACTTTTGTAATTCTGTAAAATTATTAAAAAGATTTCAGTTGTGAAGTGAGTGAAGATAGCGAAATTTGAAGTATATGAAGATATTTTTGGAAATTCATTCAGATTCTGTACACGATGGTAAATGATCACACTTGTAATGTTGTTGTAACGTGCAGAGCTGTATCATTATTTGATATATCATCTCTGTTTCCTTTCTCATCCTCCTGACAGATGAAGGTAGATAGGAGGATTATGGATAAAATATGTTAATATACAGCTCAAATGTGAAGACACACACAGAGGAAATGAGGCTCTGCGTTACCTACCATTATTGTTCCTCCAGTCTGTGTCCGCAAAGGCCTCAACACCTTCCGCTGCACCAGGAAATTAGGCAGAAACAGGAGAGGTGGGATTTCTGTGATTGTTGCCACCACCAGAGACCACTAAAGTGGAAAAGAACACAATTAGACAGAGTATATAGAGACATCTACTTAGATATGACTCTATCACTTATGAAATAAACAAAACCACAGATGGACCTCAGATGACTGAAAAGGAGCCAAAAAAAGAAAATCGCGTTATTTTTCAGTGTGTCCACCGGGGTTTTCATATAAAGGTGTGGGAAAGCTGACTAAAGAAAGACATAATAATGCAGGGGCCACAGGGCTTAGGCTCGAGCCTCGGCTCCTGTATGAAAACACGGCAGCACAGAATAATGCAAATTCACAGCAGAGTACTGAGGTACCTCTCTTGAGCCCTCCAAGATTTGGCTCTGTGTGCAGTAGAGGGGAGAGGGAATAAATACAAAGTCTTTGAACACGACAGAAGTACTGTTATCAACGTTACTTTTCTTGCAGCACACTCCTTTATGAGAGATTTACAACCATGTCTCAATGACTGTGTGAAATGTCCACAAACTGTGGCCTCCCAACTCTCCACTCCACTCTGGAAAGAAAACATATGTGGATCCTAATCAACTCCTGGGGCCGATAAATTAAAAGTGCAAAAACTCTTATCAACTCAAAGGACTCAGAGAGGCGCCATCTTCTGAATATGTTTGACATGACTGATCTGAATGAGGACTAATTCCCCTACAGGAAAATACACTGCATTGTGATGAGAACTCTTTGCTCTGTTATGTCAACACCTGCATTACAACATGAGAAGAAAAATGTCAAACAGAAGGAACATTTAGCAGAGAAAAATTAAGACGTCAAACTGCTCGGTTTTAATCATCATTAAATGTGAACGATACCATTTGATTTGAATAACAAATCACTTCAAATCCCTCATGGCTCCAGCAGTGGTCACATCAGCCTTAAACACATTTAGTTGCTGCCCCACTGCACAGCAGTACATCGCTTAGCTTCCATGTGCATCCTCCTGTCTGATTTCTGAAACTGCTGCCATGCTGACTGCCATCTACTACATTGATAAGTTATAAACACCACTTCAGACTACCCAAACTATCTATTTAAGGTGGGCAGTGCTGAGGAAAAACTGTTATGGAATTTTCTATTGTTAGGTTACACGGGGTCATGCGTGGGCCTTGAGGTCCTCGGCAGTAGTAGTTGTTTGGCTTTGCTTGAAGAAAGCAGGTGCCAGTCTATCCTAACGTTGTGGTGACCTGGGTCCAAGGAACTGAATATTGCCTTCGTAGACATAATAGACAGCTGGCCATTGACCATAAACAAACAACAGTGTCTCCAGACGAGACTCTGCTGACGGTAACACAAACATAGATAAAAACATTCTCTTTGACTATTTCTGGGCATATAGTATTTGCTATACATCTGTAGCGGTTTATAGTCTGACCACCAGCATGAGTCCGGCACAATGTGAGACCGGCTCAGGCACTTCTGATGTACTTTGAGCCTGTCATTATTTCTCCTTAGCCAAGCTTCAAATACTACAGCATAAGACATCACTGACCATCACTGATTTTGACCATTGATTTCAGAAATTTCTCCACAAAAAAACACAAAGCAACCTTTAATCTGTTGAGGTAGCGTTTGGTGTGAACCACCAGCAGATCCTCTTCAGTAGCTTCACGGGCTTCCACGATGCTCCCATCAGTGATGAACTCCTCCTCTGAGACAAAGACATTGTACAATTAGAGTCATAATAAGTCAAGTTTAGACTGAAAATATGATGCTGTTGTTACATGAAAACCTTAGTGTGACATCAACTATATGACTTTCTTTTGCATTACACAATTTTCATGACACGAACGTTGTTGAAAAATCTACATTCCTCCATGTAAACTGTAAAATATGCTGGTGGGATGAGGGTTAGCATGAACACAACTTCGCACAAGGTATGTTTTGGAATTTTAGCATCACATAATAATCTATTTTTACTACTATAATTCTTAGATATCGCTTGTTAGAATGTGTTCAAATCAGCATGAAAGCACACCTGACTCATCACTAAAAATATTACTCCGCCATCTGCACATTGTCACATCCTGAAAATATATAACACGTAAACAAATACAAATAAGTACACTGGAAGTCAACTTTAATAAAATAATTAATCTGAATTTACAATTTCAGCTTTCCTTAATGAATATTCTGTGTGTGTACCTGGTTAATACAGGTGTGTACCTGGTTAATACAGGTGTGTACCTCGTTAATACAGATGTGTACCTTGTTAATACAGATGTGTACCTCATTAATACAGGTGTGTACCTCATTTGTGTGCAGCACTTTGAAGATCAGACAGTTCAGTGAGCGCAGAGAAAATATTTTTAAAGACTAAAGGTGGACTAATGTGCACTGAGGAATATTTGGTTCGATTTTGGAAATCATTCCATCGATCTTTGTTCAATACATTTTGACTTGGACTTTACAACACTGTGGAGTTACTGGAAATGTTTGGGTCATCCTCTATCAGCTGTGCCGGTGAGGCGCTGATACGCCGCTAGCTTCAAAATAAATGTGAAGTTCACGGACTGAGGAGCCAAACCTGTCCATTGAAAAATCAGATCAGATATCTTAGTCACTACAAGACTGAACTAGCAAAGCAGTTTAGTGTTTATATGTGTGCTATTTATTCAGTTTGGGAAACTCCACGATCTCCAAAAGCTCTGACAGGACTAGAAAGCGTCTCCGTTGCTGGGTTGTCACTAAGGCTCAGACTACTTGCTGGAGTAGTGCACTGGGTTCCATTACATGTAGGGGTCTACAGCTGTGACTGATTGTTTTCCAGGTCTTAGTCAGACCCCATGTATCTCCATGGAAACTGAGATGAGAAATGGCAAGCAAAGAAACGTTTATTCTGAGAACAAATTGCCCCAAAACATAAATATCGTTTGATTATATAATTTATTTAAGTTGGTAATTGTTGTATTATCGCAATATAACTTGAAGGTGTGCTTTAACTTATTATTGGCACTGTTGACTGACCTGTGCCAATAATGACGTTAAAGCACACCCTCTCATGTAATATTGCTTAAATCTAACATGGAGGGCTCATTAAAATCTATTACACAACAAGTTCCTTCATATGATTTTTATCCAATTCTTGCAGAGCTACAGTTTGCCTCTGTCAGCAGAGGCTGTTCTTCTATTTGCACTCTTAACTTGTGAAAGTTTTTCTGAATTCATTAAGCTGTGTACGGCACTTTCTATAGCAAAGACAATCTAAGGTGCAAATTGACAACAACTTTGTGTGCGGTCATGCCAGTCAGCCGGCAACCATTTTCCCTTGGCCTTGAGACCCGTGCTGGGCCTCATCTACTGTACCTGCACAGTAGACTATTAGAGGAGAGTCCCATAGGGACTCTCCTCTAATCTGTGCTCTATTGCTCTGCCTTTCCCCTCTCCGACGACTACACCTCAGCTCTCCACTCTCTCCTCTTTGTTCTCTACCTTTCTTTGCCTCTTTGAACCTCTCTGAGTGATTCCACATACATAAGCTCGGGGTTTATGTCCTCCCCTCCTTCTTCCCACCTGCCACTCTCAATCACTTACCTTTCAAGAAGTGAATGACTTTGCCCCACTTCCCTGCATCAAATGGATGGAGCTTTTCCAGGCCCATGAAGGTGATGTTGTAGTCTGGGTGGTACACAATGGGCATACATGTTTGAGGGATGTTTGTGTACAACTCGGTGCGGTGAGAGCTGAGAGAAGAAAGTCAAAAAGCTATTCAACACCCCACTGCTGCATCACATTACCATGGAGTAATTTCCCCAATGGCCTAATAAACACTATTGAAACTGTCATGTTTGATGTTGCTCACCTCGTTTTCCCTTCATTATCTTCTTTGTGAGACATGTTTTTCAGGCATTGCTTCTCTCATCTGGGAACAACAGTAAAGCTTAGCAAACAACGAGATTCATTCACTTGTAACTGCTGTCAATGTTTAAACAGTAACTCACACAACATAAGCCATTATTATTAAAATACAAAATAAATAAAAAAGCTTTAATCAAGCAACTTATGTTTGAAGAAATGACGTTTATTCACGTAACTGCAGAAGCAGGAGTCAATAATGACGAACTACATGGTCTCTTCATACGTTTCATGGTGAAGAGATCATGTCTCGCGCATGCGCAGTGACATTTCTATATTTCCAAAGACGCAACAGCACAAGGAACACACACACACACACACACACACACACACACGCTGTCTCCAAACAGTGTAGAGGCATTTAATCACTCGTTTTGGCGTCGCAGACAAAAACATGTTTTTACAAGCTGCTCTATGGATCAGCCCGGAGCTGTTTTAGCGGACAGAAACTAGGGACAACCGATGCGACTCACCTGCTACTGTGTGTGGATAACCGCCTGTCAGCGACAGCCGCTGGAAGCTAACAGTCACGGCAGCCTGTCAGCGTGTGCCCGTCCCGGCAGCAGCTAGCTCGTGTTATCGGTTAATAGTTCACTAATACTGTAGAAGGAAAATGTCTTTTCTTGGCAGTGTTGACAGTGACAGGATCTTTATTACCTCCCACTCCAACCGCTACGTAGAATACGTACGTAGAATCCGCGCAAGCTCCGTCAGTTACGTTCTTACCGCACGCGGAGATTTAAAGCGATATATATATATATATATATTATATATATATATATATAGATATATATATATATATATATATATATATATATATATATACTGTATCCGACTTTTATTCTTTTTATTTCTACCTGGGGTTAAAAATCTATTTTTCAAAGAGAGTCATCGCCCAAGACAGCAGACAGCAGCGTAACAATAAAATGAAAACAGACAATATTATTATATTATATATTATATATATATTTTATATTATATTATATTATTATTATATTAGATTAATTGCTTGTGTTTGTATACTGGAGTATTGTAACAAAAATAGTTTCCCTCTGGGATTATTAGTATTAGTATTAGTATTTCTGATTCTGATTCCGATTATTACTGTAACATCCTAGAGAATAAAAGTACAGTACAATGCCATGCATCCATAAGGAGATGTGCAAATAGCTCAACCTTGTACTTGAATACAGTCCTTGAGTTTCCACCACTAATTATATTATAGCAAAATGCATTTGTTTAACCTAATTATATACAATTAAAAGCTTATTTAACAGCTCTAACCATGTACACCATGTAATTATATAACCAAGTACGCCTTTTGTCACTTTACTATTTGTAGTACAGCACACATTTACATACAAGATACTAATCTGTATTTAATAAGCAATCGTGCAGCTGGTCATATTTGTAAGTTATCTAATAAACTTACTTTCCCACATATTTCTCACCCCAGTGCACAGTTGTGCCTCACATTTCATTTTGTGTTTCCTCGTACAGTTACGGCACATTTGCAGGCAGCAGAACATTTTGATCCAAGTTTCACCTTTCACAGAATGTGCAGCAAGGACATAGCAAGGGGGAAAGACAAATCAAATGCTTTTACATTTACTTAAGCAGCAATGTTCCCACTGGGATCAATAAGGTTTCATCTCATCTGATTTCAGTGTGTGTAATAATGTGCACTTCCCCATAATAACTCTTCTGAATGCTCTTTTGTAACAGTTTTCACCACTTCAGTGCAGTGACAGCACTGACTGTCTGAAATGTTACCTGTAATTGCTGTGAATTTGATGACCGTAATCCTGCCTATTGACAGCAGAAAAGAAAAGAAGAGACAGGTGTAAATGGCTTGATATGTTAATGTCTGTGTGTGGTAGATAGTCTGCCTCTGAAGTGAGGAGAGGCCTGATCTCTCTGCGGAAAACATTTCCTTTTCTTTTCCTGTCTGTAGTACAGTAAAGTAGAAATAACCATGACCTAACTGTGGCCTGTGGTGTATTTTTAGCTCATGTTCACTGCCTGTACTCTGTCTGAAGAATGCTGCATATAGATGATTGCTGTGACGTTAGTATAATGTACCTTCTCAAGAAACATTTGTTTTCACAAGCACACCATTCCATAATCACCAAGACTGGAGGACATCATGACAAGTTATAAATATTTAAAAACAATTTATCAATGAGGATGTGACTTTCAGTATAATTATCTGTTAAAATATATCATTTATGCAGTGTTTTAACCATTGTGTCCTCACAGTCCTTTCAACAGAATACTTCTATCACATAGAGATGGTTCCCTACATGGGGTTAAGGTGAGGTTACATAATAAAATGGTTAATTAAAGTTTAGTTTATTTGACATTATGAGGAGAAGGACATAAAATCACACACAAAAATTCTGATGTATAACACACAATAAACTTTTTTTCATTGTGGCTCCAATATTTTTTTCAGCCAAAAGTTATAGTTGACTTATAATACTAATAATGTCAAATTTTAAAATAAAGGCTTTTTGATGGTCCTCCTCCATGTTGGGATCCTTGGTTTGTATTTCCTTATTCTCTGACACTCCTGGAAATAAAACCTGGACCCAAGAGCTTAAAAGCACCAGACAAGTTTCATCTTCCATATTATTGAACTTCGCTGAAATACAGGACCAACAATTCATTTTACTTTATTCAAATATCATCTGAGAGGTCCTAAATTAGCAAAAATGCACAACACTTCATGATTCTCAACACATTAAAACTGGTAAACATGTATACTGTACACATGTAAACATCAAATGCTATGTACTATGTACTTGTAACTATGTATTTTTTTCTCTTGTTGTCTTCATTCATTTAGGGGAGTTATCTTCATAAACCATGTTCGGCTTCCAACCTTCCAAATTCGTATTGTTTTTTTTATTTGTGCAAATAAATCAACTAGACTAAAGTCTACATCCATCCCATCCTGTTTCATTTTGTCACTTTTGGCTGCTTGTATAGGTTCAACATATATGTACATTCATATTATATACATTGTAAAGTTCATGTAAGAAGTGCAGTCTTGTACCTTGCACCATGTATCATTTAGTGTCTGAAGGTCTGAGGGATAGGTGTTTAGAATGTCCATAATGTGTAGTCTAAAATGCAATGTGCGTTGCTCATTCTCTTTCAGCGGCATTGTGTTGGCATTGAGAAAGCTTTAAACACATCACTACTGTGACTCTGATGGGTCTAATATCAGAGACCTGTAGAGGTGACTTTAATGCCACTGTTGTAATAGTAGTTCATCACACATACTGATGAAATACACCCAGACTTTTATATTACTGTTTTCAGCTGCATAAATATTTCTTTAAGCCTGCCAGTTGTAATTTTATTTCTCTACTTCAGTGGAAGTGATTGACACTGCGAGGCCCACATCTGACATGAATTAGATGGTCTGCTAGGCACAATAAACACCTCACCAACAATACTGAGCATCTGTTACCATAGCAACTGTCAAAGTAGATATGACAGCCTCCCATTCTCACTGATATCAGAGAGAACAAATGAAATAAAAACGCTGCTGCTGAAGCAGAGACGTCTGCTGATGGTGTGACTGGACCATCAGTGAAAGCTCTAAAGTGATACTGAAACAATCACTCCTGGCTGTTGTGTAGATGGATGAGAAAGCAGCTTTTCATCACTATTCAGAGAGGTATTTGTAAATCCAAACACACTGTTTTCATCTGCGCCGCTAAAGCCAGAAGGAGCAATTATATCACGCAGGGACTGAATATTTCCTTGATTCATGGGATGATTCCTAAGACCAAGGCGATTGTTTAAACCAAGAGCCCCGGAAAACACCTCAGGCTTTAAACACTCTACATTATTAGAGGAGATAGGTAGGATTACAGCAAGATGTGATAGTCTAAATGACCCCAAAGCCTGCTTAGAATGAATCCAGCTTTACATATTAAAGTTAGCCTTCCAGATATTGCTACCTAGTGTGGTTGTGTTAATTTTTTATTGTTAGGAATTACCTAAAGCCTAAAAGTGATGGAGTGTGAGGTTATAATATCCAAAAGTGCAAAGTAATATTATGAAACTTTCTTTTTCATTATTTTCTGAGCCTAAATCAACAAACTGACTTCAGATATTCTCATAATAAAGTCATTATACCGGAAAATGTTAAAAACTATTGATAAATTTAGCTCTTTGAGCATCATCACAGCATCATTTGTTTTGTTTATGGGTTGGGTTTTTGTAATAAAGAGACATCAGAGAGGAAGGAGAGGAGTCATATATGAACCAGGGCAACGTTTATTGTTCGGTTTTGAGCTCAGCTCATCCATATGCATAAAAAAAATCAAGAGGGTGCCCTGATGAGCCAGTAAATGGGGGATTAACTGGAGTAACTTCTCACATTTCTCCAGTTTAGTAATTATTTTAATATCTTGAACAGGAGAAGCACCACAAAATGTCCCCATGCTGTTCAGACAGAGGGTGCCACAGTCGGCTCACAATTTAGCTTTGGCTTTGGTAAGGAAATACACTGCAGGCCAATGTAAACCACAAACAGAGAACACTGAAACAGGCACAGGTTTGGAGAGATAACCTAACTGACCAGAACAGTGCAGGAGTTTTGACAAAAAACAACAACAAATGGATTAGATCATTTTCCACAGTTTGATTCATTCATACTTTTTATCATTTGTCAGAAAAATGCGGATCCCCAGGGTTGGCCAAATAGAAGTGAATCATTATCTTAAAGCTGAAAGCCTGAAAATTAAAATTAGTTCAAGTTTTTCTAGTCATAAACCTGGAATAGAATGTATGAAGACTTAAAATATTATATATAACCATAGCCATATATTTATGGTCTGTTTTGGCTCATACTGTAAGTTGTTGCAGCAGGTTTTGGGTTGAAAATGTAACCCTTTTTGTCAAAGAATGGTCAAAAATTCCTCCAAAATACCACATACACACATGCTTTATTGTCAATACAATAAAGCATGTGTTTTTGTTTTTTGTTTTTTTACAGTGAGGTCAAGTTTCAAAAATCACTACAATGAAACGACTGCTACAGGGACACAATCGCACATGAATATGATTGGGCTCACAAGAGTCTTAGCTGTTTTTTAGAATAGGTAAAAATAACCAATTTATACATGCAAAAAGAAATGGCTTTTGACCAAAGCTGCATGGGATTAGCATAAAGCGGGCTTGTCTGCAAAGGGAAAACTTGTGGTTTTCATTCACCTGGCAATAAAAGTGATTCTGGTTCTGATTCTGGTTATCTTGAGAGGTCAAGGAAACCCTTTAAAAATGTCCATGCCAGTTTTTCCCTTGCTGAAATGCAATGAGTAGGATAAAGCCACCCAACCCCTTGATGAATATGATAAAATGTCAATCAAATAATTCTGTCTATTGCCCTATGGCCAAGTTGGTTAGTTTAATGCAGGTGAAATGAGCATTAGCGTTATTTTGACTGTAAGACATTGTAGGCTACACTGGCTGGATGAGAAAATAAGCCTAGCTTAGTAGCCTACTTTTATGTCTTTCATTCTAAACGAAATAGTCTTTAATGTGAGAAAACTTGTTCACCGTTCACCAACAATAACAATAAGTCTAATTTCTTATTAGACTATTGTTGTTTGTGGGGTGAGTACTAGGCTGGCCTATTGGCTAAGTTGCTTTTTTGTCCTGCAAATATAGCAGTTCTTTATGTAGCCTAGATGGTAGGGACAATGTAGGCTACATAACTGATAGAAAATCTCACTTTTAAAAATTATATCATCTTTCTCTTTTCTTTCTCCCTGAAACACATAGGCACACCCAATAGAATGAATGCTGCCTTCAGATTTATTACTGTGATTGAGTGGTGCAGTGTATTTTTATAGTGTTAACAAGTTTGGAAGTATTTAATGTGTCCACTCTCACTGATTCCTGTTAAGTCATTGCATGGCTCAAGGTATGTTGTTTTAAAGACTTGCACAGTTGCACCCTAAAGACTGAAAAGGTGTGTTATAAAAATGTTGTGGGCCGGTCTGGTCCAAAATGCCAGGGCCGATTTTTTGTCCCAGTCCGCCCCTGTTTGCTACTGAGTAATCTTTTCATCATAAAGTCTGTAAATCGCCAGAGATGACTGTAGCTCATAATCATTCAGACTGTATCAAACAGGAAGACAATGCTAAGATGTTTTAGAGTTATGTAATGCTGTTGTTAGCCCACAACCACATTATTTACCCACATAGGTTTTTTCTTCTATCCTGCCTGCATTGGTAACGTTTACCAGGCCAATTCTGGTCTGCCCATGCCTATCTCAAAGATCCTTGATCTGTTTCTACCATGGCTGCTGTTGTGGTGATTCAAACCACCCCGAATTCTGTAGACCTGATGTAGAGCAGAGAGATATTGAGTTTAAAGAAGACAAAGACAAGTACTCCAGTTTCACCTGTTGCAAGAGGGAGAACACAGCTTTGACAGACTCCGCAGTCCGTTCACCATCACACCCAGCTGAGTTCTGAACTCTCTCAGGCTCCAGCTAGTTTTATTAATTCACACAAGCGGTTACATATTTGTTATTATCTTCATACAGGGTAGTCTGCTGGGTGCAGCCGTTGTCCTTGGGTACACTCTGTGCCTAGATTCAGATGCTTCGTAACAGTTTCTAGTTGTGCTCACACACATACCTCAGGCGTGGGATTGCACTCAGACACAAACTGTAATCTGCAAAAACACTCTGCTGGTTACACAACACTCAAAAGCAATATACTCTGTGTGACCTTATACTTACCCAGATCCATTTAACACACATCTATTTTAATTCAAACATTATTATACATTTCCACACTGCCTTTGCACTCTTCTATCTGTTTGCTGATTCTGCCCTGCAGATCCTACAAAGAGCTGCAGCTGAACTGTTACAGGGCTGACAAAATGAGTGATTCTCGTGTTAGTTAGTAGGATCAGCTGCACTCCTAATTATTTGTGAAGAAACCTGAAGGCTAAGGAGAATTATTGTGACACAGAGACAACCTACCTGGCAACCCATCATGGTCCAGTCATAAACCTTCCTCAGCACCTACATCATTAAGCATGAGCTACGACTCACACTAATCCATGTGAGAGCTACAGGAAGAGATGCTGAAGATAACTCAGTGTGTTATAATAATTAGATCTATACATTGGGCTGAACAATGGACCATGATTCTCTTTTGTTTATTGTGAGAAAGAAGCCTTGAATCACAATGAGCTATTATTTGTTTTTGAAGACTTCAGTTTCACCTCTGTTGTTGCATGTGGGGTGTGCAGAATATCTCACTCATATTTCAAATTGAAAATCAGAAAAAACAAAGTAGTGCTTGCTATGCTTGCATTATTTTTGACTGACAGTGGAGCTGTGTGTCTGAATCCTATAGGGTATACAGAGTTTTGGACTGCTGGCTGGAAGACTCGGGAGAGACAGACTACAATTTATTTCCTCTCAGACAATGCCTCTCAGTTTTCCATCTGCTCATGCTGATGTAAACATCATCTGATTTCACAGAGCCAGGCAGTGATCTCATGAAACACTGCCTTTATGGCTGTTTGCCTTGCCATCCTGCCAGCCCTCTGTTGTGGTTCATTCAGGTGCCAAACCCAACCACATGCAGTACAGATCATCAGTGGATAAGAGCCCATGTTCTGACTGGTCTGCTCTTTCTTCAGGCTGTAGATGGCAGGTGGAGTCTGATGAAGAAGATGAATAAAGTGGGGGACTTCAGTTAAATTCACACTCTGGAAGAACTGTTGTACATCAGCCACAATGAGGGCATAAAGCCAATACTGCTTGAAATACTTGAAAATGAGCTGCATGCTGGTCTCTTCATACGTTTCATGGTGAAGAGATGAGCATATAGCCCACTTATGTTGTTTAACATTGGCTGTATGGTGCCAAATTACACTAGGATTGAACTTATTGTCTAATTTGCTTAAAGCATTTTTATGTGACCATACTGCAGCAACATTAAAAGAATTGTGGTGCTGCTGAATTGCTTCCACCCAAATCATCTGTCCTTCGTCAAATCCAGTATTTTCTTCTACAACCACTGAGGACGCCAAAGCTGTGGTTTTAAAAATGCAACATGTAGCTTTCAAGGTTCCCTGAAATGGTATCATCACATCCTTACAAGAAGAAAGAAGTAATATCAGAAAACATTTGCTGAATTGTTAACCTCAATTAATAAGCTGTTGAAATGTTACAAATACAGAAACTTGTGTTGGAACAGGATGTTGACTCTGTATTTGTTAGGAACAAATCTTTATCTCTAAATTGATGGTCTATTGGTTACAGAAAGAAAGTTAGGTAGGATTGTTCCAAAAATCAGAATGATTTTATTGGTGGGATCAGAGAAGTTTGAAGAAATACCCAAAGAAAAAAACACAAGGTGTTATTATAAAAAACACATAATCTTAACTGTAAGTTTGAAGCACTTTGTCACCATTCGGCATCACCAATAAACTGTAAACTGTACTTCTGGGATTCTGTGGTGTGTTGAGGCTGGGGATTGGGCTCTGTGTGCTCTCATGGCAGAGGTAGTCGTGGTTTGCTGGGTGACTGAGGACCTGGCTGCACACACCTGAGCCAAATCAGCATCATCTGGAGCAGTATTCAGAGGCTGGCCTCCTGTGTTCTCACTGCCAGATTGTCACCGCTTCGTGGTGGATCGGCCTGTATGCTCTTCTGTGAATTTGCTGCCTAAGATTTCTGACCATATGCTCACCTGTGTTCTCTGCCTTCAGGATCCAGCCTCAGCATTTTGCGTCCAGCACCACCGCCACATAACAGATTCACTGTAAAGGTCTGACTTGCTAGACATAGATGGAAGAGTACAGCCATCACTGAAGAGTGTAGCATTCCCCGCTTATTGCTATATGAATTTCACACTAATGTTTAGACTTTCCCTCCCAGCTTCCATACTAAAACCCAGGATTTGTAAACAAAGCGAATTTACAACATTAGTGTTGGACAATCATTTTTGTATCGCTCCAAGGTTCATGGTCCTGGCTGATGATGTGTGAGTGTCTTATATGAAAATCTTAGCTGGGACACTGCAAATGTTCGTTTGAGGGTTATGATTCCACAATGTTTTATCACAGCAAAAAAATAGAATATAAATAGAACGAGACATAAACCACTGTGTGTGGATGTATTCCAACATAAATTAGGAACATGGGCACATTGTGGGCTTACTATGTCTTTAAGCTAATTTCTTCAGCTGTAAAAATAATAACTTCCTTAAATTTCAACTTAATTTTAAAAAGTGTTTTATATACTCACAACATGCTGTTTAGTAAAATGACAGAATCCTGGGGTCTACATTGTGCTCCCAGCATGTTTTCATGCCTCCTGTGGGAACCTTGACCACTGCCACTCACAGCACAATGGTCCTGACAGAGAATATGCTGTGGAGCCATCACAGGGAGCGCTAGGCCCACAGCATGGACGTCAATGGGCTGTCACAGCGTGTACCCAACTCCTCTTATCCAGCCCGACATCTGACAGCTGCTCCCATGTCACCACAACACTCACACACTTGACAGGAGTGTTTGGAAGTGGACTACAATAAAAAGAGACACCACTCTGTAGCCTTTTCTTTGAAGGGGAGGCAAGTGTGTATTGTTGAATTTTCACGTGGTCTTTTTATTAACAGAACTGCAGTTATACAGAGAACCACAGGTGGCAGTATTTCACATCTTGACCTGCATTGTCAAATTACTGTATTACAACATGTATGCTTGGGTTGTTGGAGACCTGAAGTGCATTACTTTCACACGCAGCAGAAAAAGTGAACATACTGCTGTTATGTTTTACATGATTTTTTTTTTCATTAAATCATTATTTACAATGACAAGTACACCGTTAAGATCATTGATTAAAATAAATGTATCCAGTTTAAACTTCAATCATTAGTAGCAGCAGACTGGAATAACAACAGACCAAAGGATGTACTGGATTTAGGGGACTTTAGTCTGATGTGAGAAGAAGACTGCTTGGCCACCAATATTGGCTGCAGTAAGTGACTTAAATAGAGGGATGAGTATCCTTTGTAAATAAGCCTGAACCAGTGTATGTTGTGACAAGTGTGCAGACTATTGAATACAGAAGACAGTGGTGTGTTTTAAGGGTGCATTTACAGTAAATTGAACAGCAAAGTGATAAACCAGACAAGGGAAATATAGTCATGTCAGTGATTTAGTGTATGCCACACACACACACGCATACACACAAAACATTTTGGAACTTTAAAGGGGCTATGATGTCACTGTTTAAATTACTTCTAGTTAACATAAATACACAAGCCTCAAGTCATTTCATTATAAATCATTGACCTTTTTAATGCTGAAAAAAATCGGCATTCTGTTAGGTGAGGGCACTGACAAACAGACTAAGACAAATAAGAAAAAAAAGCAACTGAACTGTGCGTTTAGAGCTTTTGTTTCTGTGACTGCCTCTTCGCAGATACTTAATACTTGATACTCAATTTCTAAACAGTCCCTTATTTTTTGTCCTGTTAGGTCACACTTTCTTTGGCACACTTCTGAAACCATGTTCATAGCCAACTCCTGTCCCTGGAAGATATGCAAAGCAGAAAAAAAATAGCAAACAAACTCAAAACCAAATTTGAGTTCAACTAATGCCACAGTTGACAAGATATTGATGTTTACTTGTTTCTGTGATAAAAAAATGCTTGATAGTTCACTTTAGGTTTTCAGTTGATTGCTCATGTGATGTGGTTTCCCCAACTAGACTAGTCCACATTAGAGTCACACCACTGAAATGCTCCCTTTCACACAACATATTGAAGTTCAGTATATTGTATTGTGTGTGAGTGTTTCAGTATGTTGTTTGAGAGGTTTTCAGTATAGTATGTGAATGCATTTGGTTTCATATGTGCATGTGAAAGAACAATTCTGAATCATGTCCCCAATGGCCCCTCATGAAAAATGCAGACATTTCATCAACTTACCAGTGAGTCTGGTTGGGAAACACTGAAAATGTGATAATTGTGACAATGTGATTTAGCCTTGGTAGATAAAGTGTATCTTCTCAAAACTTTATTGATCAATCTCTTCCATACACAAACATATCACAGTCACATATCACAAACCACAATTAACTCAATGTGTATAAATAGGAATAAAAAAGAGGAATGTGCCTAAAAAAACAAAATTATTCTACACACACACAGCTTTATAATTTTAGAGCAAGTGAGCTGAAGCAGCACACAGGGGACTTATTTGGCAGAGTAATGAACGAAGTGCTCTGTCTACTCTGCTGCTAAATTTGTATCTATGTATTTCAGGACAGTGATTACCAACCTGTCAAAACTGTGATTTATTTTTACATTATTTCAATAAAATTTTGAGAATTTATGGTGAGATTAAAAAGTTTGCCCTTTTATTTTTCAAGACATCATTCATTTTTATTTTTCAAGACATCATTCATTTTTGTTGCTGCATTGCCAGGGCCAGGACCCTGGGACCTGAAACATGAATGTTAATGAACTTCTTCTTCCCCTAAATATACTTGTGGATACAATAGATTGAAAGCCAGCCCTTCATTTGTCATTTTCCATAATTTACCATCTTTGATTAACATATCATTCTTTGTCTTGTATGTAAATAATATTCCAGCACTTCTCTTGGCAAATAGTCTTGCTGGGTCCCATGTATCACATCACGTTCCAACTGTGGCCACGACATCACTGTACACAAATCATGCACCATGTTATGATACACTACATATGAACACCTGCACAATCTCATGTAATCCAATACAGCAGCCCTCCTTAAAACAAGATGATATATTAAAATAAGCTAAGAAATTATGAAGTAATGAGGCAAATAATATATAGCTATCATTCATTAGTTTAATATGTATTTAAAGCATATCATACCAATTTTATTGACACATAAATACAATAAATTTGGGTGGGGGAAACCAGAGCACCTGGAGGAAACCCACCAAAGATAGGGAGAACATGCACTGGGGAACAATTTGAAAAAGATATTCTGTTGAGTTAGATTTTTATGCTGATTAAAACTAAAATTGGCATGCTGATTCCAGAACTGCAGTCAGTTTTTTTCTAGCACGTCAAGTTTTTTCTCCACAGCTTACCCTCCAGATAAGCAAAATTCCACTGATTAGCTGTAGTAAGACTTGCCAGCTGATTACGACTGGACGCATCTACGGCTACGTGGCAACTTGTTTGTGCAGTCACAATTAAGACAGTGCAGTGAGAGGTGTGTGCAGCTCCCAATAAGTGACTACTATCAATATCTGCAAACAGAGGCTAGCATAGTAGGATTTGTGCTGGCTGTTCTCTTAACTCTGTAACCATAGGCATACCGTTGTAAATTCTATTTTGTTTGATGCTGTTTTTGTAGTTTTCAAAGCTTGTAACTATTCCATCTTAATGTTTGATTTACATAGGTATATATTTCCTTTGTTCCAGATCATGTCTGCTCCTGCTACTTCTCGTCGTAAATGCCTAAACCTCCTTTTGCTCTATTTGTGGTAGTTTCACCATTCCAAGTCAGAGGAAAGCAAACATCAGTGCATTTGTCAAACACAAGCATATTAAGCATATTTTAAAGTAAAACTCTGCAATCAAGACAAGCCATGGGCCCCTCACAAAGTGTGCAAGCAGTGTGTCGAGAGTTTACGGATGTGGACCAAAGGAACACGTGAAAAGTTGGCATTTGGCATCCCCATGGTTTGGCGAGAGCAAAAAGATCATTGCACAGACTGTTACTTTTGTTTAGTGAAAACAAGCACATATCTGTTAAGTTCAGTATTTTTTATATTTTTAAGAAAACGGGGATCCTATAGTTCAAAAACTTGACGTGATAGAGAAAAATTGAACTTGGATTCCGCCCCCAAAAATTTGTTAAAATCAGCTGTCAGACCTAACTCAACAAAAATTGTGTTCCCCAGTGCAATCATAGAATCATTCACATTCACGCCCATGGGCAATTTAGAGTCACCAACTAACCTATAAGTGCATGTCTTTGGACTGTGGGAGGAAACCGGAGTACCCGGAGAAAACCCACGCAGACACAGGGAGAACATGCAAACTCCACACAGAAAGGCCCCAGGTGGGAGAACCCAGGACCTTCTTGCTGTGAGGCGACAGTGCTAACCACTGAGCCACCGTGCTGCCCTGAATGGAAACTGATGAATACTTATCAATCCAGTAGCACACAGGTCCAGGTCCAGTTGGGATCACATCAGCCAGGGGTGGTCCTTGAGCATGGCAAAGGTGGGTCGGGCATCTGGGTTTTTCATCAGACAGCTCAGTATAAAATTCTGGTAGTCTGGATGGACAAACAGGAATCACGTTTTAATACAAACACTGTGCTCTGTGTGTTTCTGTTCTTACGTGTGTGTGTATAACTTACCGTAGGAAAGACTGTTATTCATGATAACATCTATATTCATGATGGCAAAGGAAGTCTGGAAGGGGTAGCATCTGTGCAGCATTTCAAACAGCACCAGACCAAGCCGCCAAACTGTTGTTGGTTCAGGACGCAATGTTTCATTTCTCCACCTCTCAGGTGGGCTACCCAGAAAGACTGCACAATACACACAACCACACAGGGACAAAGTTTAATAGTGAAGAAAACGGTAAGGGACAGAGACACCAAAGAGGGTGTGTTGGCTCAGAGAACAGGACTTTATAAGAAAGACAGCCTACCTCTGCGTTGAATGTGTGTTGCATCTGACAGAAAAGCGCCACAGCCAAAGTCAATAATCCTGACACGTGGCACATCAGAACCGGTCTCGATAAGAATGTTGTCTGACTTGATGTCTCCATGGAACACGCCCTTGGAGTGGATCTCAATGAGAGCATCCACCAGCTGCCTTGTTATGATCTGTGGGAGAGAGAAAGACACATGTAGACTGTGGGACATGTTGGGCGTGGGCTCACATACAGACACATGGAAACACACATGCCATCAGCTACTTACTTTAGCCTTATGCTCTTTCATTGGGTCCTGTCTGCTGTGTATATAGTCGAACAAGTCCATGCTTGGATCTGGTCTCTCTAGGATGAGAATGAGCACATCTCTTAGATCGAACCAGTCCAGCAGGGTCACGACTGCACTAGTTTCTGATTCTGCTGGTTTGAGGCTCAGCAGAAGTGCAACCTCCAGCGGGACCATGGTTATGTTCCCATCCAGAAGCTTTGTACATAGAGAAAGAGAAAACAAACAATTAAACATACATGTATATACGTATACTACACATGAACAAAGGTTAATGGTATTCCATCTGTTAGATTCTATGGGGTGCAAGAGGAATAAGCATTATGCTCCCATTGTATTAAGAATAGAAATTTGGTTTAATGTTGGCATCAGGATGAAGAGCAAATTATTTACCATGTACGGGTAACTATGAACTGGGGGATTTCTTTTATGGCAACCTACAGAACATAAACAGACATTTAGTTAGCTTATAGCAGATCATAGATTGTGTAGATGTGGTGTTGCATATGTCTTACATGCAGATTGTCCTTCTTGCGTTCACCAGCAAAGACTGAACCGTAGCTTCCTTGACCCAGCATTTCCTGTAAACTGTATTTGGCCTCAAAGGCATCTGCAGAAACAAAAAAACAAACACAATTTTTGATTTGACTTGTTCACCACTTTCATAAAAGCTAAACACTAATAACAAGAATGCAACAAAATCTACATGCCAATATCTCCAACGCGCACTAATAAACACTTAAATTCGTACAGAAGTATAAAAATGACAATTTTTCTTTATGCTAAGCTAAGCTAAACAGCTCCAATAGCACTGGATCCTACACTTCCCATAATGCAACTCACTAGCATCTTTAGTTTTAAAAGACACCTCCTAGGGATGTAATTGGTTAATCGGTTAATTGTCGAAAAGAATTTAATCGATTAAATTAAATTAATCGGGTTAACTAAATCTACGGCCATTTTCCACAGGAGTTTTTTCAGTGAGATTTCATGGTGTCGCCAGTTGAATGTACCATTGCTTAATCTAGGCCACACCGAACGTACCTGAACGTAATGCGGCGACAGACCCGGAGTGGAGTATGGAGCATTTCAAACTAAGTAATGATGACAAAGACGCTCAGTGTAAACTCTGCGTTGCTACGTTTAAGTTCAGCAGCTCTACGAATTCACTAAGATACCACCTTCAAAACCTTCAAAGCATTAGCCACTAAGAATTAAATACATGCTGATTGCTAACATGCTAATGCTAATTGCTAGTGCGTCATCGCTATCTGCTCCTGTGTGTAAATAAACATGCTCAGCCCACTCATCACTCTCAACATTTCTGCGGGAATTTTCTAGAGGCCCTCTAATTTTACTGTCCCCGTCCTCAGGGATGATTGAAGCTGTGTTCAGTACTACATGTTACTGTAAGTTTCCAGGACTAGTAATCTTACTGTTACCTTTCTCAGAACAAGGGAGATTATAAGTGGTGCTGCTAATGTTTCAAGTTTTTCATCTAAGTACTTTACCAGATAATTATATGTATATAATATATCTGGTATATATGCCATTATATGTTATTTAACTTTAAAAATGCATTTAATTTCATTTAAAACATCAATTTGCATTTATTAATGCCAAGCCGACCTGTCTCATTTGCAACGAGGTTGTTGCAGTTTGTAAAGAATACAATATTAGAAGACACCACGAAACAAAGCATGGCCACTTTAAAAACGCATATCCTCTCGGGACAGAGATACAAACACAGAAAATGAAATCCTTGGAGGCTGGATATGCACACAGCAGCATCTTTCTTAATTCACGAGCAGCGCAGTAGCTCAGCAGGAGCAGCGCAGATCTGTTTCCCCATGCCGCTGGTGTGCATTCGCATTTTTTAATTAGGCTATTTGATATTTGAGCCAACCTTGTTTTTTTTTGTTTGTTTGTTTTGTTTTATTTCATAAAACATATTTGTTCACGTTGTCCGTTACAAGAGGGACACAGGACACTTTTATTTTCCACAGGTTACAGCACACGCACGTGCCAATTAGTGTTCCAAGTAAAGAGACTGCGAGGATGTTTTGGCTGCTGTCACGTTACTTATCAGCTACTTTTCAACAAATGTTGTGAAATCTGTGGAATTGTTGTATTTTTGACAGAAAACATAAGGTTTAAAAGATATACTAATTTTTTTTTTTTTAAATAAATCAACGTCATCTCACGGGCCAGATATAACTGATGGCGGGCCGCTAATTGCCGACCCCTGTTGTATAGGTTTAAAAAATATTTTATGTTGCTTAATGTTTCACATGCAACAGGTGAGTCAGTGCACAATTTTTTTTATGTATTTAAATTTTCTGTGCAGAATTTATTTTGGTTAAATGCCATATCTGTACCGTATCCCCACTGGTACAATAAAACATTAGTTGAGGAATATAACATGCATTTTTTATTCAGTATATAAGCAATATTTTGCTTTATGTTAAAGACACAATGACAAATGTATGTTCTCAAGAAAAAAGCCGCTTATCAGTTAACCCTTAATCGACTGATAAGGTCAATCAACTAACGATTAATGAATTAATCGATAATTTGCATCCCTAACACCTCCTAAATGCCCATGTGTTTCAAAGCCCATGATGACATCATCAGGGTTATTTTGTCAGACTCTGGAGAACTTCCCCCAGATCCACAGTAGACATCATACAACAGGCTAAATAATAAACGTAACTATTCCTATCTCATCTTACCTAAGTTGTTGGAGGGCACAGAGTTTGATGATGAGGAGGTGCTTGGTCCCTCACTGGAGCAGACCCGGTGGCTGGGGCCCGCTGATGGACTTCCCCTGCTTCTCTTGCTGGCTCTCTCAAGGCTCTCCTCTGATTTTCTCTTGGAAGTCTTCTCTTCACTGCTGGTCTTCACATCCACAGTGAACTCAGCTTCACTGCTGAAACTGGAGAGACTGTGGAATTCTTCTGAGCCATGAGACAATCAACAAAAAAAGAAAAAGTTAAGAAACGTGAGCATGTTTGCCTCACTGGATTCAGAGTAGAGTGTGAGGACTAAATAAACTAACAAATGGCAACCTGCTATTTAAACTAATCACACACACATTTATCTGTGGACCACCCCAACTTCAAGCATTTGGATGATTTCAAACTGAATAATTCATGGAGTTCAAGTCTGATTTCAGTGTTTTGACTTAACTGACTTTAGTTACGGACTCTCAACATAATCTTTGATGAATGGTTTTGTCTTACTGAGATTTAACAGTTTCACTTAACACTATGACCGCCAGCATTCTAGCACAGGCACCCTGATGGTCTGCCAGACCATCATGGCGGTGTTCAGTATAGTGAATACAGTATAGTGAATCTCTTTATCATTTCTATAATCTAACCTGGCATCTCAGGAGCAACAATGTACACTGAGCTCGAAGTGGATGAGTGGGTACTTGATGAAGACCCACTTAATGCCTGGCTGCAGGCCTCATGTGGACTTTGACTTCCCCTGCTTCTCTTGCTGCCTCTTTCAGGGCTATCCTCCGATTTTCTCTTGGACGTCTTCTCGCTGCTGGCCTTTACATCCACAGTAAACTCGGCTTCACTGCTGGATCTGGAGGTTTCTTCTGAGCCATGAGACCACCAACAAAAAAAGAAAATTGAGCATGTTTACCTCACTAGATTCAGAGTTGAGTGTGAGGACTTTGGGTGGGTGATTACATACAGAATACGTCTTGGAGTTCAAGTTTTATTTCAGATAACTTTACATGCTAGTGTTCAAAATGCGCAAATACAGAATAGTGAATTTTCTATCATTTCTATTAAATCTAACCTGGCATCTCAGGTGCGTCAGTGTACATTGAGGATGAACTGGAAGTGGGCACTAAATGCCTGACTGCAGCCCTCACAGGAACTTCTACTGGTTCTCTTGCCGGCTCTTTCAAGGTTCTCCACTGTTTTTTTTGTCTTCCTGTTTCTATGTGACCTGCAGTCAGCATAAATGACGGGATCACTGTGGCATCCTACAAGAACAGAAAAAAGACCATTTTCTTGCTGCACATATTGAATGTAGTCTACATTATCTTATCTCTGAGTGATTTAAGTAAGAACTAGTATTTGTAATCATTGGCCTACCAGCTAAACCATATGATTAACAAGGAGAAACACTGCTACACACCTAATTGTCTTCTGGAAACCCAAGACTTTATAGAACTTCTTCTCGGCCATGATTTGGAAGCCATGGTGCTTTCACAGCAATAGTTCACTGTTGCAGTGACTAAAACTTGGATCCTTTCCTGAAGTCTAAATGTTTTTTATCTCAACAAAAATGACAATCAACAAGTGGTTGGGGCCATCACACACAATGTTTACAGCGTTTGTATTACTCATAATAAGTCATGTTTAGAATGAACATGATCTTAAGATTTGTATCAACTTTATGCAAGTTCAACATATTCCATGTTATCTGACTCCAGATGTGAAAATAAGGAAGAACTGGTTTTTAGATTTGTTCAGACCTGATTGGCTTAGATTTGGTTACATTGACATTTAAAAAAAATGATTTGTGAAAATCAAAAAATTGTGACAATGAAAACAAAAATGTTATAGAACAGTGTATTTGTATGTAACTTACTAACTTACTAACACAGAAGTCATTGAGGTAGTCAAGAACGTCCTTGGTGGCTAGGGGCTGAGTGTGGATGTTGATTAACCCTGGGACCATCTGGCAAGGGAATACCTCGGGATCCCCCGGGAGGAGCTGGAGAATGTCGCTGGGGAGGGAGGTGCCTGTAATAATTCACCTGCTGCCACACAAGCTCATCCTGGTCGGTATTTTACTAGAATATTTTGATTGTTATGCTACTTTATATTTCTATTAGACTATATTTGCAGATTAAAATTTTAAATGCAAAATATACCAACTGATAAATTATGAAGCATCAAAAACTACCATTAGGTACTTATATTAATTGAAACTAAAGAATTGTTGCCTGTGCTGTAAAATGCCTTTCAAATGTAACCTGATTACTGTATCCAGGTTTCTCAGGGTGGTAAACTCACACACTGTTTCTACTTCATTGCATTTGATTTCCTAAATTATGACCTGTTACTCCCTATAGGCGGAGTAGTCACCAGTGACCAGATGTTCAATTGGGTGAATCGGCGGAATCTAAAGTGTTTAAATTAAAAGCAGAAGGAGTGCTTTGTTCTTCTCTTTGTGATTTAGCTGAACACACAGATTGTTTAAATTGCACTTAAACTCTCATTCAGCACAGCTCACTCTGCATGTGCAGCTGAGGACGGCGGCATGCACAGGAGACGTTGTCCACAGAATGGTACACACACATTTCTCATTATCAGTCACACAGCGGGCTCAAAACATAAACACAATCCATCACGGCATGCTCCTGCGCAAAATGGTCAGTGAGTGATAAATGGAGGAGGGGGGCTGTTAGCAGGGAGCTTAGGCATTTTATGGATTATTTCGAACAACACCAACACCTTGCTGCAGTGGAAAGCTTCAACCGTGTTGATTATTGTTTGACGGATCGATTTTCATTGTGAGATGTCCCTCAGGTGTATGTCATGCTGAGGCTCTGTGGCTCAGTAAATTCTTAATACATACATCTCAACCAAAATCCTCTGTGATCCCACTCAGATCACACACAAAATCAAACACACAATATACCTTTTCATTATTACTTCCCACTGAGCTAACGTCAGACCTCGCGGCATAACTCACAGATCACAGGCCGCCAGTTGGCTTTAACAGTATTCATCTAAAACGTGCTCTAAAAGGACTCAGTTTTATAATATTTATAATACTCTTTATATTAGCTTTATATTATTTCGTTATAGTTATATATATATATATATTATATATTATATATATATATATATATATATATATATATTAATATATATATTATGGCATGCTGTTCAGGAATTAATCCTTTGAATATATGGAGTGAACCTTGAATATATTGAATGAAGTCTGAATATATTGAATGAAACCTTGAATATATTGAATGAAACTTCACTGACGTCAGACTTCACGGCATCTTGTGTAACGTGTGGATGCTATAGCTAAAAGTGAGTGACATCCGCTCGTAATCTTGTTGCAGCAATATATATTATATATATATATTTATATATAATATATATATATATATATATATATATATATATATATATATATATATATAAATTTAAACCTCTGTTCTCTATTCTGCTCCAATATCTTTGTTGCCAGGCATACTGTGCTTTACAGTAATACAGGCAAAATTTATCACAACATTTTTTAAATTTATTTGGTCAAATGACTTTGCAATCATGAAAATAAAAATTTGACTGTAGCTCATAAAAGTGTCCATCAGTGATGTCAGTATTTCACCACACAGATCCTCTAGCTCTTCAGTCAGTATATGAGTAGATGCACAGCCGATGCATGGACAGGAGGAGGCCCTCAGAGAGAGGATAGGTCAACAAATCATTCTGAATTTTGTTAAAGATTTGTTTTCATTAAGAACACCAGGCCGTGCTTAAGTGATTTATTACATGAGCCCTGACAATGCTGCTCTCTGTGTGTGTTCTACGCCGATTTCCTGCTCTGATTCGAGTCATTACACCAGCTCTAAGACAGTCGCACACAATGGGCACTATGAGCATCGTGGGCGACCACCCAGGGCGCAATCTATGTGAGGGCGTACGAGTGCCCTGGAAAAAAAAAAAAAAACTCTCCAGTTTTCTATACTGCTCATTTCCACGTCAAGTTAGTGGAGTGGGCGCCCTCATTGTCACGTCAACTTCCTGCTGAGAGTCATACAGGTTGTGTGTGTGTCAGAAGAGGCAAGGTGGAGGATAGACTGATCCCAGGCGGCAGGCCACACAACACAAACTGCTTCAAATAAATTGTATTTCATTCCTAGAATTAACATAGACCCATATACCTACATGTAATTAATTTGGTTATGTGAAAAATGAAAAAATAATAATAATAATAATCTGTTCAGTCATCTACGTGACCTCACGTGATTCCGGTTGATTGACGGGTGAACCGACGGTGTTGGCAAAGGTATAGTGGTTAATGATGTCGAGTGTTCATCATGGACCAAAGTAAAAAACCAAAGAAGCATCAGGTGCCCAGTTTAGAAAACGAAGAAAAGAAGAAGAGGAGAAACGGCCAAAGATAAAGGCATGCAGATTTCTGTGAGTGAAGTGAGGGACAGCAGCTATAGGCTGTTTATTAGCCTCTTGCCAATATGTTGCTATCAGCCACAGAAGATGACTGGATTTGGTCGTATTTAGTTTTGCTGAACTAAATCAAATCAAATCAATTTTATTTGTATAGCCCAAAGTCACAAAGTACATTTGCCTCAGAGGGCTTTACAATCTGTACAGGGAGTGACACCCTCTGTCCTTAGACCCTCGGTTCGAGTGAGGAAAAACTTGCCCACAAAAACCCTTTAACAGGGAAAAAATGTGGAAGAAACCTCAGGAAGAGCCACAGAGGAGGGATCCCACTCCCAGGACGGACAGACGTGCAATGGATGTCACGTGTACAGGACAAATATATTGTACAATGACTGATAAAATGACAATGAACTATTAGAATTGACATCATGTCATGCAACTAATTTCACCCATAGGCAACCTAGTCTGGTTTGTGTTTGCAACACAGCAAGTGCAAATTCACACAAATTCATTCACACTGAATTTTTTATTACTATACACTTATGCTAAGTTCGCCCAGGGCGTAAATGTAGCCAGGACCGCCTCTGTGCTGTGGTCAGAACCAGCAGCACTCATCACCACATCATACATAATACTAGGGAAGACAAGGAACAAGAAAAAACATTATTTCTGAAAGGAATTCCACCATGACCTTTCCACCTGCTTCAAATGTTCTAAACTCATTAAATGGCCGTTATCAGTATTGGGAACATAGACCTGAGGTAGTATTGGTAAGCCAAATCAAAGACTACAACAGAAGATTACAATCTCCACCAATGATATGCAATGGTATACACTGTCTCCAAATGTGTGTATGTTGTGTTTGGAAGAGTTTGTGAATGTTGTATAGAATGATGGCAACGGAGACCGTTCAGAAAGTTAGCAAAGTTTTAGTCCAGTTGTTACGGATCATTTTTGGTAAAACCAGACTGTGTTGCCAGATCCTGCTAGAGGGTTGCTGCTGAGACAGAGATGGGTCTTAACCAATCATTTTCTCCTGATTTGTCTGTCTGACTGGCACAATGTTCAGAGAATATGTGGCTTGTGAAAAATCCATTGTTTACTTCAGTGACACAGTGGGGAAAGAATCGCTCCTAATCTGTCTTCACTTCTCCCATTAGAGGCAATAAATTCTGCTTCTGGAGCATCAGTGGCTAATCCTGTGTGAGACAGAGACAGGAAGTGACTTTTCACTGAGGCATCTCTTTTCTAAATCATCTGGCTGGATGTATGAAGGCGCAGTACCAGCAGTGGGTGATAATGTTGAGAGCAACAGGCAGACCTGCTGTAGCATTTGCTGTAAAGATCGTTAAGGTTAGCGTATGAAGGACGTGAGCATGGATAGTGGTCAAACCAACAGGACTTTCACTCAGGCGACCTCTGTTTGTGTCCCATGTGAAACCAAAAGTCAACCTGCCTACAGTAAATGAACGTACGTAACACAATTAACCTACTTTAGGTATGCAATGCGAGTAACCAAGTAGTTTTGCTGCCAAACTTAACCAAACTGTTACCCTCAGCAAGCTTTACTTTGAAAGAGTAACCGGACATTGTATATTATTTATTATTGCTAACTTGAAAACATAACCATTAATCACTTATAATAATAGATGATGTTCACATTCTTGCCTTGTAGTTTGCAGCTGACCCTGTCTGAAGTATTGTTATGGTAGAGATAACAACTGATATTGGCCATTTAATGGGCTGATAACAATCAAAAAACCTTGTACCCAAAAGCCTGTAGCTGTGGTAGCTGCCAAAAGACTTTACTAAAGCATAATTCTTCCTGAAAAGTACAAAATAAATTAAGAAATACATGCTGCCTTTAAGGAATCCCATGTTCAAGTTGTGTCTTATTTATTTTGGCTTCAGTAAAAAGGTTACAGTTCTGCTACAGTGCTCTTACTTCCTGCCCATCAGTGTCTTCCCCATTGCTCCATTCAAATGTTATTTTAATGCACCCCTACTGAAATTCAGTAGGAGAGCCTGGAATTCAGTGGTGGAGCTTTGATAAAGTACAACTCACTTGTTTCATTTGATAGCGTCCAGTACCAGATGGTGTATCATATTAGGACAGAGACAGTGAAAAGAACATTTTCCAAAGAAAAACTCTGATGAACTCTGAAGATCATGCATTATAGGTATGTAGCAACTGATAATAATAACTGTAATAATGTCCAGTAATGTAATACCTGCCAATAATGTAATAACGTATTACATTATTGGCCAAATGTTATTATGTTATTGGCATAACATTTAAAAAAATGTGATCCGATAATGTAATAATACATAAATAGGACTGCATTTCTTGGAAATAAAAGATTATTTTGCAGTGGTTGGCACAGTCGTCATACAGTATTCATTCATCAATGGTGGTATGGTTGTAAGAGCCAATTTAAGAATTATTTGTTGTACAAAATCTTTATTTAGAATGTTGTTTATTTGCTTAGATTTGTAAATTCATAATTTCATGTATGGAGGAATATTATTTAATACATTACTGTGAAGTGTATATGGTAGTTAGATCACTTAGTGGAATGTGCTAGAATTAAGGAAGAGAACAGTGGCCATATGACCTACATGTGTTTGTCTAGTTATTAGTTATTACATTATTGGCATGTTATTACATTATTGCTTGCTACAGGGTAATTATGAATGTTCAGAGCAAAAGAGCAAACTCACTAGCTATTATTGTTTTGATTGTTATTTTAGTGATGATAGTGGACGCTACATAGAAAACTAATATTATTGTTTAAAATGAAGGGCATCATATCTGTCCTTGATAGATCACATGTGTCACTAATGGTTGATAGATCAAGGTGACTGATACATTGTGTGTAGAATGTACGTTCATTTTATGTTATTATATATGTTTGGATTTGCATGCTTAAAGCACACAGCATATTTTTAATATCATGAAGTCATGATGCCAAAGCTTTCTGTGAAACCCTGATACAGATTTGTTTATTGATGAGCTCACGTAAAATAAAGGTTGATGTTGGTGTTTCGTTTCTGATTATATTCTGTGCCATGAACACACCAAGAGATGCATCATTCAAGAGAATTTTGTGTAAAATGAAAGCAGTGCAGGTGAGAAATGAATGATACACAGTCCAGTGTGTGAACTGTAGTCTGTGCAGCTGACTTTATGTGCCATTAATGAGGCATATCATTAATCTAGACATAGAGTGGCCTACACACCAGTACAGCAACATGCCACAAGAAAGAAAAAAAACCTTTCATGTATTTTATTTAATGAAGAATTTAGAAAAAGCACAAATAATTAACAGCATTTCACAAAGTTTATAAAGTGTCCTCTAATTGGAAAAATAGATTAAAACTCTACAAGTTTTAGCGGAATCCGGGGATAATTATGAGTAAATAAGACCAATGAGTTTAAATAAGTTTGTGTTTAGAAAGATATTCAGTTCAATGCAAGTTGCTACTTTCACTTTCCGATGCCACTAAAATCTGTTTAGAAGTTACAGGATTTTAAAACTGATGCCATGAAACCATTTATTATTGGGATAAAGCAACAGAAGTGACATCATACAGATGGATCACAATAAAGTCTGGCTTTGCCATGGGCTTTAACATAAAGTCTGCACTTTATCTTTGGAAAGTGTAAATGTCCTAATTTTATTCATAGTTCAGAAAAAACATAATGAAGTGCAACGCCTTAGAATCATTTTCTTTGATTTTTTTCGAGCTTGCACAGAGTTGACGTACTGATGTCTTCTTAAGTGTATCCTGTTGATGTTCTTACAGCATCTGGATGAATCAGCTTTGCAATAGAAGGTGACTTTATCCTGCTGATTGCTTCAAATGCAGTAAAACTGTCAGTTTTGGGGCCTGGACATGTACAGCATGCAGTATGAATCCCATCTTCCCTACCTTACAGTCCGGGTTTAAATAACATTAAAACATGAAAATAATTAAGCATGAGAAGCAGAAACATTAGAGGCTTTAAATTCCACTTTGGGGGTTTTAGAAAGCAATTCAGGATGGATTGTCCTCTGTAGTTACTCTGTATTTAACCGAGCTGAACAGAACACAGATTATGTCATCTGTAACCCACCATAAAAAATAGGGCAAGGTCTCACTGAGGTTTGTGGCCTCATAAATACAAGGCGACAGAGCAGAAGGGGCGCTCCCATAACGCGACATAAGCACGCTGCGTAGGGCCCTGCGTCACTGCGTAGGGCCCTGCGCCCCAAAAAATAAAAAAAATAAAAAAAATAACGTGATTGACTTCAGCATCACATTTGCCGGTTTGTCCATTGACCATACCGTAGCACATTGCAGATATGAAGCGGAATATTCCATCTGGGTACGAGAAGAGAAAGAAGCGAATGCATGAAAATGAGCAAAGGGAACAGCAGTCAGGTAGGCAAGGAAACTTACTAACTAACCCCTCACTATTTTGGGGCTAGCTGCTTGGTTCTACCCACCCATTGACTGTGAAATATAATGTCAATGGTTTAGCTTGGTTGGGCTAACTGCTCACACTGCCCCCGATTCATTACAAGAGAGGTATGGGATGTTTCGTTGTCAACATTATACAGTTGCTTTGAAAGTTGTAATTCCAGATCATGCCAGTATTTCGTCATTGTTTAATATTAATTCACCCAGTTGTGCAAATTTCGTGTCAACTTGACGTTGCAGTGGAAATAGCTAAAATAGCATTGGGTAGAAGGTGGGAAGGGGAAGCGGACAGGCGAGTTTGAAACCGAATCTCGTCGTGAAATTAAAATTCCATCTTCCTCATGCTGACGTTTAGGGACACGTTTCATTGCAATGTTGCAATGTTGTTTATGGTAGCGCACCGCGGGTTGACTTTATTTTCATTGTCTTTACCAGTTTGAAGTTTGATTGAGGAGGGAGTGACTGTCATGCTAGGAGAGGAGTATGAGACGAAAGGGTTCCACAGATTCGTGCTCTGTGCGCGTGTGTGAGTGTGACGGCGTGCCAATGAGCTGTGTAGCCGAATTGGCGTGTTCTTAGTCAAATGAGAGGTCTCAATTTAAACCAATGACGTCGCTGTATGCAAATCAGGGCGCATCTATAGCCAATGATCTGTCTGTATGCAAATCGATGGCGGAGCAAATTGCGTGGCTATGCCGAGGGCACAGAAGGAAAAGGAGGCAATGAAATTTGTTCGATAACTTTGGTATTTTGTGTCGTAAGGGCTTGAAACTTTGAACAGTAAACTGCAATACAACTGGGAAGGCATTTGTTCAGTAACTTTGGTATTTTGTGTCGTAAGGGCTTGAAACTTTGAACAGCAAACTGCATTACAACTGGGAAAGGCACTTCACCTGTCCTGGCACTCCACCTGTTGTTTGGTGGAGTTGTGCGGGCGTTAGTGTGACACAGATAATAAAGAGGCCACCAACAGACACAGACATATGAGAGCAGATTTGTTGCATTATTAGACTAAAGATATAAAACACACTATTCACTATCATCCATTATGATTTTATCATAATAGTCATAGTAATCTACATTTGAAATACAAAGGCAATTTTAGGGGAAAATTTAATCCAGCATTTAATATTTTATTATTACTGAATTTATATTTTACAGGCGCTATGCTTAAGTTTTTGACCAGTGCAGGTTCCAGCCAGTTAGCCAGTGGAGAGCCAGTGCAGTCTTCATCAAGTACAGGCACAAATGAGCCAGATACACCTGCAACAGATGAGTCAGTTCCTTCAGGCACAGTGGAGGCAGTTTCCTCAGGCAGCACAAGCAGTGCAAGTTCAGTACAGCCACCATTGTCAGAGGGAAATAAGACGGCATCGGAGGCTAGTGCAGGGGTAGAGCCTCAATCTTGCCATGGAGTTTAATAAGATAGGATTTGCCATTATTAATCCTAAAATTGGTTAGAATGCAGAAAATGGCATCTAAGAAAGACTTGACCTGATGGCCCGATGACCCATTACAAGGGCCCCTTGCCATATTTTTGCTTAGGGCCCCATGAAGGGCAGAACCGGCCCTGCGACAGAGCAGTACAATGGAATGCTAATGAGTAGCTTAATTCATTCATTCTGCTCTCTGCTAAGTCAGGTATAGACTGACGAGCCGCGGGGGGGGACTTTCCGTTATATAGTAAGCCTCTCAGCTAACATTGGGCAAGAGGTGGGGTAAACCCTGGACAAGTCTCCAGCTCATCAGAGGGTTGACAAACTATAATAATATAATATAATATAATATAATATAATATAATATAATATAATGGGTCATTAGTAATTTGTGTGAAGTCAGTGTTATCCCAAAACAGACCGGCAGAAGTTGAGGACTGAGGGAACGGAACTTTTGATATTACAGCAGCCTAAAGGTTCTTTCACACCAAACTGAGTCCGCTCATTTGGCTTGGTTCATTTAACCTAGAGTGAAAAAATGTGCTGAACTGCACTTAAACCGTAGTAGTGCCTCTCCATTGAAAAGTGAGTATATGTATAAATATACAGCAACTATACCCCTGTAACATTGTATCACAAAACATCTGTCAGCCACCTTCATTTGACATGATGACGCAGGATGACAAAGTGGAAACTGTTTCAAAACCAAGTTTCCTGGCAGTCAGTGTGATTTATGTTTAAACCTCTTGGTTCGTTTGTCAACATGAACACCAAATGGAGTAGAACTAAAAGGCAACAGTCTCATTTATAACTTGTTCTCAACTAAATGAAGCGAAGTGAAGGTGTGAAAGTGACTGAAAACTGCTTTAGACACAAGCTTTTTAAAATGGTGAATGGACTGTACTTATGAAGTTAGCCTTTTTTTGTCTTCCTACCACTCAAGGCACTTTTCCATCTCATTCACCCATTCATACACTGATGGCACAGGCTGCCATACAAGATGCCAACTGTTCATAAGTTTGTGAGCTAATCATTCATGCACATTCACACACCGATGGCACAGGAGTAATTTGGGATTAGGTATCTTGCCCAAAGACACTTCAACATGCAGACAGGAGGAGCCAGGTGTGTCCTAGGATATTGTCTAGTTTTATTCTGCATATTTAAGAGGGTCCCCTGATTCAAACTGGGTCCATGCACCCAACTGTTGTCTCTTTAAAAAATGTCAGTGAGAAGTTTTAGTCAAAAACTAAAAAAAATAGTTAATCTAAGTTTGACGGCATGTCATACAACTGTAGAATGCTTATGTTAATATTTTGGGAATGGATTGTGACTGAATGAACTTCAGAGATGAGTTTGTCAGTTTCGATACCCTGAAATCATCACCGTCACTAAAGCTGTCAGTCATGTGCCTATGTGCCAAAACCTGCAAGAGTAATTTGCAGTCAGACAGCTTTCATAAACATATTTATTCAGTAGATGAATCCAGTTACCTCCATCTGAGGTCATTTCTCTCTTATTTGTTTCTACCTTAAGTTTGCCCCCACCGTTGAACACACCTTAAATTTCCGTCTTTTAGCTTTTTTTTGGTCCTCATATTCTATGTGTAAGCAGACTGTTGTCTTATTGCTATTATCATATTCAGCCTGTCTGCTCATATATAGTCTTCATTTGCTGCTACTGACGTCTACTGTGTTGATAATATGTTAACCTATCACACTGTTTAGCATACAAATGCATGCAACATATATTTTATCGTCTAATTTGTTTATTTCAAAGCAAATGTTTTATCTGGAGCCATTTACTGCGAGTGAAAACCCTCATGTCCTAGTTAAATGACAACTGAATGACCCTTCTTAATGTCACTAAATGCTGGAGGCGTACAGTGTGACTCACAGTACCCGTACAATATCCACAAGAGGCTTCGTCTCTACTGAGCCTTTCCACACTCAGTAGTCTTTACAAACACTTTTGGAGCCAGCTTTCATCCAGAGAGAGATGCGTGTGGGTAATAAATCCCTGGGATGGCTCCTATAGATGCTGCAGCAGTGGTGCATGTCATAAACAAGTGCTGCAGAAGCAGTAAGCGCCATCAGACTGTGCTGCTTGACACCCATTCAAAGATTTGGGTCTGGTGAGTTTGAAGGTTGTGTTGGCACGGTAACTTTCCATTATGTCGCCATGATGCAGGGTTGCTTTTGCACTTTGATGTCACATTCTGTTGAACTGAACCTGGAAACTGACTATATCACTAATATAGACGTAACGTAGCTAGCACTTCTGTCCCTATCTTACACTGATTTATACTATTGTTTATTTAGACTGCATGTATTGTATTGTATTGTATAACCTCTACCGTATATAAGGGTTTGTAACGCATAGATCAGGAGAGTCTCTCATCATTCGGCCAGGAGCTCTCCAAGTAACATTTTACTTGCTACGATGCTGAACTTGTTGTAATAAACTTGTTATGCAACTAAGACAGTGTCGGCGGAGTTTCTCTTCAAACATCTTCAACTGCATCACCACCGAATATACTACAGTAGCTAGTTAACAAATGTGAGCTGAATTTAAATAGTTAACTTATTAACTTATATGTCTACGTTAGGGAAATTCTTCTGCATGGAGCCAGGTCTCTCACAAACAAATCATTTATTCTCAAGGATTTCTTCACATCACGGGAACTGGATTTCCTTTTTATCTCTGAGACCTGGCTTGCTCTTTTATGTGTCTTTAAGACCAGAAATGACAAAATGCTTTATTTTTACTTCATGTCATGTCTTTCTTTCTACCTTCCCAGGTAATATGTTGGCTACCCTTTCTCTATATGTGCATTGCATAACATGCACATAATTAACATGCATGGACTTTAACCCATACAGAAAAACATATGTAGATATGTAACAGTACAGATGTCACTGACCTGTCATATACATACTTATCTATAGATTCATGTAGCACATATATAAACACACAGAGAATTTAAAGGAAAAGAGAAAGTAATAAACAATATTGATATTTCATTATGGAAACTAGTGTTGGGAAGTTCAAGTCTTTTAACTGCCTTTAACTTTAGCTGTCTGTCACGTGACAAATAAGCGAGAGACTTAAACATGAGCACGCATAATTGAGTCGTGAACTAATCATTTCTGTTTCCTGTCCTGACTGAGCTCATGCAGCTGCCATGTGGCGAGGGAGCGTACTGCATGAAAACGAACGAATCACTCACTGAGACTACTCATTACTCCAGAGTCATATAAAAGATTAGTTCAAACTCAACGATATGTTCACGACCGACACACCACTAATGAAGCAAGCCTGCTGTAACAAGTTTTTTAAATCATGATCTGTCTAATATTTCACTAATATCGATATCATATATTTTCTATCAATTACCTTTACTTAATTCAAATAAAGCTCAAGTCTGTTTAACATTTTTTAGATGAATCACACTAATTTTAGATGAATTACAAAAAAATCGGTAAAAGAAAATGTACATTTAATTTTCCATCCACTACTGTTATGAACATGAATATTAGGAATTGGGCTCCTAGGGATAAATTGTGGCTCTAATTCTCCAGTTCGGTGCAATTAAACCATGACAGAAGAGGAGGGCGCCACAAGATGATGGAATTAAAAGACCATCAGTCAAAAACATGACAGAAATATGACATTTGACATATGACATAAATCTGTGTTGAGTTTTACTGATGTTTTTGTCTGCTGTCTGTTTCTCATGTCTGTTTCCACTGCACTTTGTTCCATTTTTACTTTTATCAATATGCCAAATTTTCCATTTCAGCCAAGTCTATGTACTTTTTGACCTTTTGTAACATTTCTGTCTTCAAACGCAAATTGAAAAAGTAATAAAAAAGATATGTTTACACTTAGTGAGCACAGCTAGAGAGAAAGACAAAATGTTCTTAATAAATTAAGTTTTAAAATAACTAAATCTCAACTGAGGCCAAAAGCTTTAGTGGAAAAGCAGCAGAAAATATTACATTATGTGGCTTCTTTAGTCTCAGATAACTGTCACAAAATGGCAAATTTGTGTTTCATAACTTTACCAGCCTCACTGTGTCATTTATTATGACCTTAGCCGAGATGAAGCCAATAATAGAAACTCTCGATGGTCATAGAAAATTGACAAAGTTCAACATAAGTTCAGGTTTTCACCTCTGTCCTCTGTGTGTGTAGGTCTACTGACTTTGTGTCAGCTGAATGATGTATTGATAAACATATCTGTGCAAGTAGGATCCCCATATATACCTGTGAAATCTCATATCGCTTATGTCAGATGTTGTTATGCTCTCTTGGCATCTGTGAAATGAAAATCACAAAGAAAATCTAAAGTGTGTGTGTTTTGGACCTGCAGTAGTAAACGGATATATTCAGTTGGATCATTCCTTGTTTCATTTTCTCTGCACTGACAGGAAAAATGGTGATCATAGCAGTGGAGGAGTTATTACCATCCATTACAAATCTGTAAAAAGACAAAATGATAAAAAAAAAGGAAATTATCTGAAGTAATGCTTCTCCCTATATGCCTCTAGTTCCACAAGTAGCAGCATGGAAATAACCTTTAGGCACTTTACACTGTGACAAACCAGTGGTCCGACCAAGCTGCAGCCTCCATAGCAGTGAAGTGAAGCCTATGTGCAAGTGCCAAAAACTGCAGTTCATTGAATGGCCACAAGGCTGGCTACAGAATGAATCAGTCTCTGTAAGTCCCCATGTTAAAATGTCCATCTTCGCAGCAGTCTCTATAGCTAATGTCCCCGTTCATGACAGCTGTACTGAGGGTGAATTTCTATAGAACCCAGACATCATTCTGCCTGCCTCAGGTACTCCGATCATCTACCTTGCCTATTCCACCTCTGCTGGGACGTAAGACTAACAACATGGCAGCCAGAGCCAAAGGTTTTGAGCTTTAAGACAGCTCTTCAGAGACCTGTGTGTGACATCACGCATACAACATCCATTCTTTATACAGTCGGTAAGTGAGTATGCATTTCATTAAATCTTATTGGTATATGTTTCTACTGCAGTCAGTCATGAACTCACCTCAAAGACACCCAACAGGGCCAACAGACAAACAAGAGGGTAAATATGACAGTGAATGTCAGGATGTTGTATAATTCTCACATTATTTAAATGGGATATTTGTTGGCAGAGACATTTATTCATACACTTTATTCATTTTATAGAAACACACACACACACACACACACACACACACACACACACACACTCCTCTCACCTTCCAGTAGCTGGCCAGATTCCAATTATAGAAGCATAATAGACACAATGAACAGCCCACAAGTAACGGTTAGCAGCTTATTGACTCTTTTATTATCTTTTTAAACACACAATGCTGAAATTGGCAGCTGTGGTGCTCCTGTTTGCAGCTAAGAGCAAACTCGAGCAGAGCAGGGATTAAGTTGCCAATATCGTTCATAAGATGCTGACGACCAACGTCCCACTGCTCCTAAGGTGTGAAGAAGTTGTGGAAGTGGCTGTTTGCATGCAGAGTAAATGTGGAGTATACTGATCAGGTGCCAGGACGGGCACGATGGTAGGCGGTAAACCAAGACCTTGACAAGGCTTTCCCCTCGCAATGCGATGACCAGTGGATCGTCATCCACAGCAGACACTGTATTAAGACACAACACAACATCATTTTTATGTGATAACAATGTGAATAACTTTCCCATCTGTGTCAGCTTTAGAGTGTTTAAACAAGCAATAACTATGTTTTATTGGCCTCTCAGATGCAAGAGAAAGAAGTGAACTGACAAATTCTCTTCTCTCTTGTCAAGAGAGGAGGAGGAGCGGTGGTGATGGTGGTAATGATGTCCTCCAGGTTTTTAGGAGATGGTGATGTTGTTCTCCAAGGGCTGGCAAGAAGTGTCCACTGGTCTTGGTGCCACAGGAGCAACATTATTGTTATTTTTAGCTGTCCTGAGGGAAATATCTGCTCCACAGTGTTCACCAGCTAGTGGCTAACTGCTGTTCCTGGCTGAGCAGATAGAGTATGATGGATTATTAGTGTTGGAAATGCATAACCCATTCCAAAAGTAACATGCTACAGTAATATGTTACTACATATGTATGTTTTTGTAATATTCTTACATTTACTGTGTCAAGTGACGTGATACCACTTGGGACCATTGCTTATTTATTTAACTGATTTATGGTCTGCCTCAAAAGAAAGAGTGACAGCAGTGACAGACTCTCATTCAGTGAGCTGGAATATTGTCAGAAGTTCCACAGGACTCTTGACTCCGAGGACATGGCTGGGTCAATCAGAAATGGAGTGAGAAAAAAAACGTTAGGCATCATAGAGGCCGTGGCAGCGAGTAGTGCCAGAATATTTTTAACATGGACTCTGTGAATTTATTTTACTCAAACCAGAGTACAGGGGAAAAACAAACCCAGACAGTTTTGGTTAAATGTATTTTGTTTCTATTGACTTTGAAGGCAGTGTATCCACACTGTGATATTTCAGCTAGTGCATTTATTTTGGTGAAAGTAACACAAATGTAGTATAATGCATGACTCCACACAGAGAGTATTATTGTAAGTAAGTAATGTATTTGTTTCCCATGAAAGTAACTAGCGATATGTAATCTATTACATTTTGAAAGTAATGGTTATTAGTGGTTTTCCTTGAACACAGCTACCTGCTGTGTCACATAACAAATGATTTGCATAAATACATACAGTAGTGGTCAGAGCACTTATTTGATAGTTTATGACCATGGATTATAGTTAAGCTTCTGAATTCATCTCAACTGTCACAAAATTCTGTCTGTCAGCATCTGCTTTGTTTTCATAACACAAATGAAGCAAAATTCACTCAGTAGTGGACAGAGACCCACCTTTTCTTGTGGTCTTGGACTGATCGTGGTTGACTTTCACAATGGTTCCCCCAAAATGCCCAAAACAGATAAATTAACCAGAATGCTTTAAAACTGGTGTTAATTTTCTTCTGGCCTCCAGTGTTTTTAACTCCTTTCACCTGCTGAAGCGATGATGAGTTTGGGGTGTAGTCAATACGCCATGAGATTACAGTTGTGTGTGTCTCAAAGCGCAGCCAAGAGATTCCTCATTTTTAAGACCACGTTACAAACTGTGGGTGTATAGTATAAAAATGTGGGTGTCTCCCAAGCAGGAAGCCATTTGATTAAAATATGCTATCTAGTTACATTATGGGAAATGTAGGATCCCATATTTTTGGAGCTTGACACTTACTAGGGAAAAGAAAGCCCAATTAAAGATGGAAAGGAGTCGATGAGAGTTTGGAGACTCACCTAAAACAGCTAAACAATGAGCTGACACTCACTATAAATTTTGGTAAAGCTGTGATAAAGTCACACTGCTTTCACCCAGCTATAATGAAGCATAATGATGATAAAATGATGGAGATGCTTCTGTGCTGAAAATGACTGCTGGTATATTTTCAGCTGGACGTCAGAACAAACACCAGGACTGGAGGCTCTCTCTCACTTTTCCAGACTTAATTATCCAGGTAGTTTCATGGCCCTCCTGTGCAAAGGTGCCGCCTGGGTAGAACCTGACTTCTCGGCTGGTGAGAACATTCAGACAGACATTGGAGCAATGAGCTTGCTGGGAGTGGTCCTAATAAGCACACAAACAGCAAACAGTGGAGGATAATGTTTTTTTAATTCTAGATGAGCTGTGTTTTTAAGAGCAAAATATGCATGTTGGATTCTAGGAACTGTATTATATTTTCAGGCTTACATTGAGGTCATCTGTGGTGGTACATGCTCCCATACGCCTGATGTAAACATTACTTAGGACAACAGTCTATCTAGCTAACTCAACATCAGTGGTTTGGACTCTGAATATTATTCTTAGACCATCGTACGCTCCTCGCGCCTTCTGATAAGCAGGGGTGGAATGTCTACTGTGCCGAGTAAAATCGATAGGCCATAGAGTCAAATGGGAGCTCAAACCTGAAACTGCTGGCAGGAGCAGCCTTCCATGCATCCCCCACTCTTAATTGATTGTATTGCTTTGTTTTGTGGTGCCTCACAGCTTATCAGAGGCCTAATGTGCTGTATGTATGTGTGCAGGGAGAGGCAGGCGGTGGGAGGTCAGACTGGAGCGAGGAACCTCTGCAGGACAGCAGCAGGTCAGCACACAGATACACTGGGCCAGAAGAGAGATGACTGCATGCTTGTTCTATACCGTTGTGACGGGAGGGGGGCTCTGTATGCAACCCACTGTTCTGCTAATCACATATTATGTGCTTTAGTATGTTTTTCTCTATGAATGAACACAGTAAGAAGATGTAAGCCTATGTTTATTTAAACTAGGTTGCACCTTTATTTGGTGAAATATGTTGTTATGACATGTGTATGTTGAATAGTTGAGCTAAGGTTATGTTTCCAGCTGCTGATATTCTGATATAAATCATTCATGATAACGTAAATGCCATAAGGCCGTTTTGTGTACACATAGGATAAGAAGACGGCTGTGGACAGGGATGGTGTGGAGAAGTCAGCTGAGGTTTGGATCAATATGTTTTTTTTATCGTGTTATGAACCATGTGAAGTAGAGCATCACGTATATGATTGACCGGGCTGAGATCTGTGTTAAGATCACCTTTTGGGATGCTGTAAGTTATTAATATTTCTCTGCCTCGTTGGACCAAGATTACGTTGGTTTTTCAAAGAAAGATCGAATTAAGTCTTTGCACAAGAGTCAAAATAAGATAAGAAACTCTGCAGACTGAGTGGTCTAGAAACTTGTGGTAAAATGCAACAACAACAACTCAAATCAAATCAAATCAAATCAAATCAGATTTTATTTGTATAGCCCAAAGTCACAAAGCACATTTGCCTCAGAGGGCTTTACAATCTGTACAGGGAATGACACCCTCTGTCCTTAGACCATCGGTTCAAGTGCCACAAAAAACCTTTAACAGGGAAAAAAGGTGGAAGAAACCTCAGGAAGAGCCACAGAGGAGGGAACACTATCTAACACTTTCCCGACATGGGTCTACCAGGAAATGAGCATTCTGTAATCTTAGTGGTAGAAATTCAATCTCTTAAGCGATCAGACTTTAGAGGACTGCATGCTGCTTTAGCCATTAGCTGTTTGTGCATTGTGCCATGGTTCAGTTCAACACCATTAAACAACACCACACTATTTGCAAATGCAGAGTGGGACTCTGTTCTATGTTGAGGCTCTACAAATGAATTAAATGAGCCTGTGTGTGTATGTGTGTTTCTATCAGCTGGGGAGGTAATGGCAAATCAGAACTCTCATTTCTGCTCTCCCCTGGAAGCACACTGTTGACTTGCAACCTTTATTAGATTACACAGACTCTAATAGTGTCCCCAAATGTGTCTCTTAGAATACTAATTGCTCCTAACCAACACAGAATTTTTTTCCACGCTTAATCTGTGTGGACGCCAGAGTAAGAACCAAGTTCCCCTTTCCTCGGCCGCCATTATCAAGGCACTGTTGAGCAAGGCACCAAATCTCCAACTGGTCCATAAGAGCTGGCAGCCCACAGGAATGACTGTGCTTAACTGTGTGAGTCAGTGTGTGCATGAGGTAATTAAAAACAAACGGTGTAGGGAGTACATGAGAGTAAACAAAATGAAGGTAACATCAGCAAATTTTAGAAGACCTTTAATTAGGCGAGAAAAACGACTTCAAGGAGTTCAAGGAGAAATTGGGATTTTTGCACTTTAGGAGCCCCTGTTTCAGAGTGTAATGCCACTTTCTGTAAATACTTATAATCAGAAACTGAAAAATCAACAAGCAAACAAACAAACCAAACATCAAGCAAGTGACACAACACAAGAGCACAAGCTTGTTCTGTCAACATCCTCTTCATTCTCTGTCCATAGATCCTGTTGAGCCCACTTGCCCACTTCGTCCAGTCCTGGCATAACACCAACTACGCTCCTGGTACACATTCCTCCACAGCCTCCTCCTTCCATGTAGTCCAAAATGCCTGTCGTACAAACAATAACACTCCCTCGGCGCTCTGAGCTTGCAGCCCAGGCAATCTGGCTAACAAACTGAGCTAACATTAATTATAGTTGGTACACTGACTTTTTTTTTTTTTTTACAAAGGAACCAATGGATATAATCATGAAGTCATATGGACTGACAGGTAACTCATTCAATGGACATTTTTGTTCGCTATCATTGTGCATCATCAGCACTACCTGACAATACATTTGGTGGTCACAGAAAGCTCACAAAGACATAGTTTACCAGCATTATTAGTCACAGCATGTGAATGACAGAAGGAGGTAAAAACAGATCCACAGGAAGGAGGAAATAAACAAACACCACGTCTGTGTTTTAACACCCTTTCACTTTCAGATGAATCAAAAGAACTCCATTCCCTCACAGGCACATACATGTTACCATGGTTACCACATGATTTGCATAAATACATACAGTATATCATTTTGTCATAGTACTTATTTGACAGCTCATGGCCAGCAGATGGATTAAATGGAAGTTAAGTTTACTAGTGGTTTTGGTTTGATTGTGGTTGACAGCCCCTCCAAAAAATGTCCTAAAAGTGCTACATTTAAATTCACCAGCAACTCTTTTTCAAATAGTGTTCATGTTTTTATGGCCTTCAGTGGGTTTTTTTTACTCCTTTATCCTGCTGCAGTGATGTAGAGTTGTACTCCGGGGTGTGGGCAGTACACCATGACATCAACGTTGGGTGTGGTTCAAGTGCAGCCATGAAATTCCATATTTTAATTTGACAGACATTATGGATGCACAACACAAAACTACAAAAGTAGCCCTTTATGTGACTGTGGAACATTTGTGATTTCTAAACAGGCATCTTAGTAAACATAATCAAGCAACTGGAGTGTCACTATGTCAATTTCTTTTCAAGCTAAACTTTCTCCTGCATGATGAGCCTTTTATTGCTCTTGTCATTTCAGAGCTTAGCTAAGTCGAAACACAAGCTGCATGAGCACATATATTATATGCAACGAGGAAGCACTTTGTAAGGGAAAGTGATTTGCTTACCGCAGAATCTATGCAACAAGCTGTTCCTGCTGACGGCTCCATATGCTAATGTCTCCATGCTCTTTCTGTCCCGAGGCTGTGATTCTAACATATTATGGTAGTGTGTTATTTCTGATCTTAAGTGAGAAATCTCATGAATTTTTTATCACACAAAGCCTCATAGAATCAGTTGACTTGGGGAAAATGACGCCTTTCAGTGAACAAACTTTAAAGAACATACCATACACAGGTTTGCTCCAGAGATGAAGATGTATATAGAAAGCCTGCCATCTCTATCTGCTCCCCCTTCTTCCTACATTCTTATTCCTCTCTGTTTTATCTCCTTCTTTGTGTGAATCGGAGTCGTCTACAAGGAGTTTTACACAATATTGTGTGATTTCCTCTTATCGGCTTCTTATCTAATCCTATGCTCCTCCAGTGTAGCCTGACAACGTGTTAAAAAAATCTTCACAATGGGATTAATTAGCTATGATTTCAGCACTTAGTGCTTTCTTAGACGGCTTTAATAGCACTGTATGAGACCAATTCGCTGCACTTCCTCTTTGTTGAATGGGGAGCATTCAGTCTAAATCTGAAATGATATTAGGAATGTATGCTTCAGAGTCACGTGGGATCGACGAGAAAGATGGCTGCTTAGTTCAAGTTGTCCTAAACCTCATGGACTGAAATCCTAAATAATCCGTAATTTCTCCAAACTTTTCTGAATATTTGTTTCATAAGTATCTCATTATCAGTCTTTTTTTTGTAACGGAACAGTACATGCGAAAGAATATGTCTACAACTTCGAAGTATTTTAAGCCTTCACGAGGAAGGGGGGCTGCTGCTGCCCAACCTGAGGATGCTAGCCCAAAAAAGGACTGTACACACGGTGCTAATCTGGAAAGCATCCTTGCTGAAATAAGTAAAATGAGCTCAACACTCCAAACAGTGGCGACTGATGTTTCAACGATTAAGGGGACAACTGAAGAATTGAAAAATGCGGTGAAAGCAATACAGGAACGGCTAACAGAGGCGGAAGGACGAATCTCCGATTTGGAGGACTCTACCCAGCAATTGCAGAATGGCCGCGAGCTGCAAAGCAAGCGCATAGATACTCTGTGGAACCGTGTGGAAGATCTGGAAAATAGAAGCCGCCGTAATAATGTTAGACTGTTGGGTTTGAAGGAGGGCACTGAAGGCAATAACCTGATTGCATGCGTTGAAAAGATATTGTCAGAGGGCCTGAACATGGACATTGACAACGAATTCGAAATCGAAAGAGCACACCGCTCTCCCGGTTCACGTCCAGATGACGGACAACCTCCGAGACTGGTAATGATCAGATTCCTACGTTCAACCGCGAGAGATAAAGCATTAAAAGCTGCGAGGGAGAACGGAGGTGCGGTGTGGAATGGATGCAACATCTCCCTGTTTCCAGACATGACTAAGGAGTTGGCTGAGAGGAGGAAAACTTTTACAACAGCGAGGCAGCTCCTCCATGACAGGAACGTGAGGTTTCGACTTGCTTTTCCTGCAACGCTTCAATTCACGTGGAATGGGAGGAACAAAAAATTTGATGTTGCAGCAGAGGCGGTCAAGTTCATCGAGCAGCAGATTACTGTAGGAGAATAAACTGTGACACATCCACCAGTAAGGAGACTGAGGTATGATGAGGCTGGATAGCTTTGGGTAGCTGTTTAGATTATTGCCGAGTGGGCGACTCGACATTCCACGACCTAAATTAAGTTTTGTTTATGTTATGGACTTCGATTTACCGGGAAGAGAATGTTCAGCTGATTGTTGGACAGATTTTTATTTTTACGTTTTATTTCTTCTCCCCTCTGCTGTAGAGGGAGGTTTTTGGTTGACCAGTTTGGTCTTGTTGGTTCAGGTTAAAGTTAAAATAGCAGATTTTCTATTCATGCTCAGTGGTACGAATTCTATAACTCATGTTTTCCAATTGAGATGGTCAGATGACAGGGGACATATATTCCAATATTTTCTTTCAATTTTCTTTTCTTACTATGTGAATGGCTAATAATGCTTATGTTAAAGTAGTTTCCTGGAATATTAATGGTTGTGGGAATCCAGTGAAGAGGAAAAAAATACTTTTATATCTCAAACATAAACAAGCTGATATAGCATTCATTCAAGAAACACATTTAGAGGAAGATGAAGCTAAAAAATTTAAGAGAGACTGGGTTGGTCATGTTTACTATAGTTCTTTCTCCAGCCAACGTAATGGAGTTCTTATTTTGATTCATAAGAGGTTGAATTTTTCTATGTTGAAGGAGTACAAGGATGGCAATGGTAGAATTATCTGTATAGAAGCCAACATAAATGGGGGAGAAATAACGTTATGTAATATATATGCTCCTAACAAAGAGGATCCATCTTTCTTTCATGGACTTAACAGTATATTAGGAAACGCCCAAGGACAAATAATTTTGGCAGGAGATTTCAATCAGGTCTTAGATGGGATATTGGATAAAAGTAAATACGCAGGTATCTCGGTGCCAAAGGATAGAGCTGCCATTCACATGATGATGGAGGACAACAACTTGATTGATGTCTGGCGTCTGGTTAATCCTAGTGATCAAGAATACACATTTTATTCCCACTGCCACAAATCTTATTCAAGAATCGATTTTTTTTTAATCTCCCAGAGTTTAGTCAATGCCATCATTGATAGCACTATCAATGCTATTTCCTTGTCGGACCACGCACCTGTTGAGCTCTCTGTAAATATACATTCAGACCGGCTTAGACGTGGCAGGTGGAGAATGAACACATCTTTATTACAGGATGAGGTGTTTTCTAAAGAACTTGCAGGGGATCTATCCTCGTTTTTTGAAATTAATATGGGAAGTACAGATAGCGTGGCTATGGTGTGGGAAGCATCTAAAGCTTACATTAGGGGTAAATTGATTGCTAAGACCTCAAAAATTAAAAAAGAGCAAAAAGACTGTATTAAAAAATTGGAAGCAGAACTCAATAGTATGGAGAAAGATTTGGCTAGACATTATTCTGAAAGTTTATTTAAAAATATTTGCAAATGTAAATTTCAAATTCATGATATTTTCAATAAAAAAGCAGAATATGCTATGTTCAGACTTAAAACTAAGTTCTATGAGTCGGGGGAAAAGACTGGCAGACTTTTGGCCAGACAGCTAAAGGAACAGAACTATGCCCATACTATTCCAGCAATAAGAGCAGGAGGCTCTCTTGTAACATCTTCTAAAGGTATTAATGATATCTTTAAGGACTTCTATGAGAACCTGTATAGATCATCTGGTGCTATGGATGAGATATCAGCTCAAGATTTTTTCTCAAACATACAGCTGCCAACTTTGTCCTCTGATCAGGTGGCTCTTCTTGATGCGTCAGTAACCCAAGAGGAGGTTAAAACTGCCATTCTATCCATGAATACAGGGAAATCACCAGGATCTGATGGGTTTCCTGTGGAGTACTATAAGGAATATATTGACATAATTACTCCAATATTGACAATGGTGTTTGAGGAAGCATTCCAAAGCGGCTCACTTCCACCGTCTCTTAATGAAGCTCTAATATCTCTGATACCTAAAAAGGGGAGAGATCATACAGATCCTGCAAACTTTAGACCAATCAGCCTCATTAATGTAGACAGTAAGATATTAGCTAAGGTACTGGCCTTAAGACTCGAAACAACTTTACCACACATCATACATACAGATCAAGTAGGCTTTATAAAGGGTAGGTCTTCTACCGACAATCTGAGAAGACTTATGCACTTAATATGGCTAAATGCCTATAGTACAATGCCGGTGGCTACTGTCTCGCTTGATGCTGAGAAGGCCTTTGACAGGGTCGAGTGGGATTTCTTACATTCGGCCCTGTCGAGGTTTGGTTTTGGCTCTGGTTTTGCGAAATGGATAAAAATAATATACAGTAAACCTAAAGCATCGGTTTTGACAAACGGCCTTATTTCACCTCTTTTTGATCTTTCTAGAGGAACGCGACAGGGATGCCCCCTGTCGCCTCTCTTGTTCACGATAGCGCTGGAACCCCTGGCGGTGGCTATAAGAGCGAATCCTGCCATTAAGGGCGTAGATGGTGGGGGGATTGAGCATAAGTTAATGCTTTACGCCGATGATATTCTTTTCCTTACCAGTGACCCTCACAAATCATTACCTGCGTTAATGAACACCATTGATAAGTATTCTAAACTGTCTGGTTACCAAATTAACTGGACCAAATCAGAGGCGATGCCAATATCTAAGCATTGTCACCCACAAATGCTAACACAGTATAATTTCAGATGGATTCCAAAAGGCATGGTTTACTTGGGTATTAAATTAACCTCTGAGATAGGTGAGATGACAGCACTGAATTTTGAGCCTCTTCTACAAAACATTAAAACAAGCTTGGGAAAATGGGGAAAGTTGAATTTGAGCCTCTGGGGTAAGATAAATGTTATTAAAATGGTAATAGCACCACAATTCAACTATATATCCATGATGTTGCCACTTAGTAAGCCTGATCACATTTTTAAACAATATGAAACTATAGTCAGAGACTTTCTATGGGCAGGAAGGAAGCCCAGATTTAAATGGAGTAAAATGTGTGCGCCCAAAGAGAAGGGAGGGCTTGGTCTTCCAGATGTTAGACTGTATAGTTTGTCATTCGAGATGGCTAAGATAATTCATCACTGGAGGGGAATGGGGTTTGGATTAGTGTGGGCTAATATAGAGAAAAACCTGGCAGCACCATTTCAGCCAATACATATCCTATCACAGTGTTTAAGAAGTAAAGGAAAAGACATTAACCCAGTTATTAGGCATTCTCAGGAAGTTTGGGCGAAGGTTCACAAAATGCATAAGATTTCCCATTACAAACAGCCGTATGCTTCACTTTGGCACAATCCAGAGATGAAGATTGGGAAGCAGAAGGTTTTTTGGAAAAGATGGCTGGACAGGGGCATACATACTGTAAGAGATCTCTATAAAGAAGGCATATTTATGTCATTTAACGAACTTGTTCAACAGTACCAGTTGGAGGACAAAGGTGATTTCTGGAAATATTTACAAATTAGACATTGCATAATTAAAAAATTTCAGTCAGTAAGGCTAACCAACCCGATAATTGATTATTTAGACAATCCTTTTAGTCACAAGGCGTCAACATTCTATAAAAACTCAATTTCCGTAATTAGCAGCATATGTGATCATTTGAGAATAATCTGGCAGAGAGACCTTAATTGTGAAATTAGTAAGGATTTATGGAGTCAAATCATAGCGCAAAATGGCAGATACGTCAAGGATGCTAGAGGGAAATTTATCCAATATAAGATACTGCACCGCTATTATTGGACACCTTGTAGGCTTTTCAAAATAGGTCTAACAAATAATAATTTATGTTGGAAGTGTGCAAAAGAAATGGGAACTTTTCTGCATCTGTTATGGGAATGCCCCATGGTTGAGCCATTTTGGCGCAGTGTACTTAAATATCTGGAGGTATGGGCGGGAGTAGTCCTGCCATTATCCCCACGTTTATGTCTTTTAGGGGATAAAACAGAAACCCCACCCCTGACAAATAGTGCGTATTCAGTTTTGATGGTAGGGATAACTTCGGCCGCCAGAATCATATTAAGGCACTGGAAATCATCCACATGTCCAACACTTCAAGAGTGGAAGATCTTAATGACTGAGACCACATCTTATGAGGTTATGTTAGCGAGAGTGAGGAATAAAGGCCCTGTTGAACTGGTGATTTGGGATTATTTCATGGAACACCTTACCTCGAACTAGTACCATGACTGTATTTCTAATATTGGTATTTGTACAATATATTTTCGTTTGTATATATATTGTTATTTTATTTTATCTATTTTATGTTGTTGTTAAACTCATTTTGACAGGGACTACATAGGCCTTAACGATTGTCTTTTTGTTGCTGGCCCTTTTGTTTTTATTCTTTCTATGTACCACTATGAGCTGTTACTGTGTGTGTTTAAATAAAAATTTGAATTACAAAAAAAAAAAAAGGAATGTATGCTTCATGACTCTCTGTGAGGAATAGAAGAGTGTGGCATTGCCGTCACAGTTGATCACACGTTTTGTTGATGGAAACTACACAGTGCCATGATTGCAACTGTGATTCTGATTCTCAACTGTGTTGAGACGATACAGCCTTGACTATATGAAACAAATGGAAGTCAGTGATGGTTCTCAGTTGTCCAGGTCATTGTTGTCATTTAACCCTCATGTTGTGTTCCTGTCAAATTTGACCGATTTAAAAGTTTTATCTCTGAAAAATGTAGTTCATTTGATCAGACTGAGCTAAGATTTCATGACTTTGTCTCTTTATTTGCACACAATTTTGTGTGTTTTATTCAAGTTTTGTACACTCTTGTTGTTCCCGGCCATTAGAAACGAATGGGGGAGACTACAAAAACTGAAAATAGGTACATCCATATTTGTCAGATGGACACATACATACAGACAGTTACAAAATAGTTTCAATAATACTGAACTTGTTTTTTGTAGCTTTGGTATATAATGTTTTTTCGAGGCCTTGCTTACAGTTCGTTGTGTGGTATGGCATGGCAGATCAATATACTGTAAGTGAAGCTCTTGATTATATATTTGATCACCATACTGGTGAGGAGGAGAGAGGCCAGGAGCTCAGTTAGTAGAGATTTGGGTCTGTCTGTAGAGATTTGGCTTGAGGACCAAAGGGTGACCAGTTCATGTCCAATATGGACCAAAGTATGGAAGGTGGACTGGTAGCTGGAGAGGGATCGCTGTGTGTGGCTGCCCAACACTCCACCGTCTCTTCACATTTGCATGTCTATGAGCCCTTTGTGTGTGCGTGGTTGTATTTTGGGTAAAATGTATGTAAAGTATTCTTATTTTATTTTAATTTGAAGGATAGTCACTTAAGATGAATCATCTTGTTTTCGAGGGAGTGGTCACTTAAGCTGTCAGGTAATACCCCTGATTTAATTCGATCAGAATTGTATATCCAGTTTAAGAGAGTTGAGGATGTTCTGTCCACTCTTGTTGGTTCAGTGATAATTTGAGTAAGGTTTATGCTGCTAAATGCATTTTTATCTTTGAGGGATGCATGTTCCAACCAATTTTTATTAAAATCGCAAAGTACAATCATTTCTCCTGGACGGTCAAAGGAGTTAATGGTAGAGAGTATACAATCAGTAGATTCTGATGGAGCATTTGGGGGTCTGTAGATATTACCTATGGTTAGATGTTTATTTTTATGAAAAATTAATTTGACAAAAAGGCATTCAAAATGCAGGGGTGTAACTGTTGGTAAAGCAAGTTCTGAGCAAGCTAAGTGAGATGAAACATATGTAGCCACTCCTCCTCCTCTAGATCCTCTATCTGCTCTACAAAACATAAGTATTAAGTTTCATTTCATTAACTGAAATATTACTATGCAGCCAGGTTTCAGACAATGTGAGCACACTGGGTTTATTGTAAGCAATCCATGCTTTTAGGAGGTCAATTTTAGATTCTAGGCTCCTAATATTGAGATGAATTATGTGTAAATCTTTTCTGTATTCATACAATAAGATTATTTATATACACCTATATATACACATACATATGTGTATACAGGTACCAAACGATTCGTTTATATACATTATGGATAGTGTGTAGTAAGAGGGTGGTGGTGACTTGGGAGAGGGGAGAGCCATGATCACACTAACAAACACATTTACACATATATAACACAAACAACACAGAATAACAGGTCTCCTAGACAGAGACAAAGTAAGCTTTAGCTAGTCTGCCAGTTAACAGAAATTGTGAGGATAGTTTAAAGAATTTCAATAATCATAAGGAGGGCAAAATCAAAGTTTCTCACTTTACAAACGTATATTATTATTATTATTATTATTATTCTTATTATTAGTAGTAGTAGTAGTAGTAGTAGTAGTAGTAGTAGTAGTAGTAGTAGTAGTATTAGGCCTTAACAAAATTTATTTTCATGGACTTATTTTCCTGAAACTAATCAAACCATAATTAATACCAGCATTTAAGACAGAACAGTAAATATTAACAACAGTTTTATGACAGTTCATTGCAAAAATGTGCTTTATGTGCCAGAATGCATGGCTGGCAGAGAGCAACAAAAAGAAAATCAGCTGACTAGCGCCTTGCACCCAAACAAAAATCACTATGGTAACAGGCACCCGGCTGCAAGACGACCATCTTGATAATAAATAAGATGCTTTATCAATTACCAAACAAGAAGACATTATTATGATGTGAAGAGGAAGAAGAGATCAGAAGAAGACCTAACCCAGGGAGTTATGGCGATGACATGCCATCTCTGAGAAATATCTCAATGTTGTCACAGCAATGAAACAATCTGGATTTACCATTGATTGTAGTTTTCAGTGTGGCAGGGTACAGGAGGGAGTATTTAATGTTCAGATCATGGAGTTTCTTCTTTATGTTATTGAACTCACGTGGTTTCTGGAGGACCCCAGCGCTGTAATCTTAACCATAGAAACCATAGTGGTAAACATGACCAACTTGGAGGGGAAATAAATTTAAATAGACACAGACAAATATCAATGGGCCTTTTGATTTTGACTGGTGTGTACAGATCCAGAAATGAATCTACCAGCAGTATATGGTATGCAGAGTCTGGTCAGACAATTCTTTGGGCCACCGTGTCACTGAAGAAATTTCACATGTTGGCACGGCTGATTTGTGTGATACAAGACCAGGCCGTCATTAACAAGACAAACTGGTAGCAATCAGAGAGGTTTGGGACAAGTGGGTGGAGGGCCGGCCACTTAACGATAACCCAAGTCCAAACGTCATAGAGGAAGAGTGTCTGGTCACTTTAAGGGGATGCTGCCCTTTCAAACAGATATGCCAAGCAAGTGTTAAGTGTAGTTTTAGGATAATTTCCTTTGTACACATATAAAATCTGCCCTTTTGACTGAGAACAAGAAAGGTGTTACTTTATGTGGCTTTATGTGTATAAAAATATTAATTGCTTTCAAAACAAATGTCCTTGGTAACTTTGACCCAAAGTACTCTGTGATAAACAGTAGAGCCAAGTCCAGTTGCCCCTGAACCTGTAACCTGTAACACATGAAGCTTCATCAACAGTCAGGCACCAAATCTGAGGCACTGCTGTTACGGACTGAACAGGCCTGTGCTGTGCTGTGGTGTTTTTTTTTCTCCTTGTGACACTTGGGGACTACTAAGTATATGGGTATATGCATGATTATTGGAATGCAGTGCTTCTGTGGCCCTCCTGTATTCATGAAGTTCTCCAATCAATTCAGAAATGTAATGAAGCGACACTATTTTATGTGACTGGAATAATACAGTGTGCATTGAAATGATTTAGTATATTCAGAGAAGATGAATACTGGTGATCCTCCAAATTCACCTCTAGCATCACCATGAGGTTGACATTTGTGGTTTTGAGCAATATGTCTCCATCACTATTGTCATAAAACTGACTTGGTTAGGGTTCACTTATGTCTTTGCAGTTTTTCTCTGTGCACATCTAACTCAATCACTATTGTTACATGTTAGTGTGGCAATATCCAGGCTAGGCAACCTCCTAAATGTTTGGCACCTACAGATTCTTACTCTTTAGCTTCTGCGGCAGGTTGGCTTTAACATTTCTCTTTAATGACTGTTTGTGCTTTTATTATGTTGTAATTAATAAATCTCCCTAAACAGTAAAGAGTCAAAATCCATGTCTCTGAATTATGTAACTAGTAGAGTTAAGCAGGATACTTGGCTGAAACAAGTATCCAGTACGGATAAAGCACTTTTGCCGAGTACGAGTATTATACGAGTTATACGAGTCAATATCTGTGCTCGGTTTGAAGAAAGTCCTCATTGGGTAGCTGACTGTGTCAGCACTCTGTGATAGGCTAGTCACAGCCCCTCTCCTACACACATACAGATGTATTATGTTGCTGTGTCCCACTCTGCTCACTCACACACAGAACACTCTCTCTCTCCCTCAGTCACTCAACCACTTAACCAGTAGAGTTCTGGTAAACATGCGTTCGTCCAGACGTGGTGCTTGGTAGAATGCGACTCGTGTTGCGTCTCTGCCTGTCGGACATACACACAATCTCTCTCTCTCTCTGTCTCTCTATTACTCACTCACACACACTCACACACACACACACCTGGTGTGGAAATAAAAAAAATAAAAAAAGAACCATACACACATAAACTGTTGTTGTATTCATTGTTGCAAAACTTGTTCTGTAAATAGTTTGTTTGCTATTGTGATCAAAACCATTGATCTGAAGCTCAATGCTGATGCTGTCCTGTAATAGTTTTCTAATCAGCAATAAATTAACAATTTCTTTTTAACCCATATCAATTGCATGCTTAAAATAACATACTGGTTAAAGCCCCACCTATTTCAAGACAATCCAACCACGCCCGGGTTAAATCCCACCCACTTCCGGATCAGGTCCCACCCACTCCGAGTACGGAAACAGGTGCTGATGTTAGCATTTGTGCTGATGTTAGCATTTGTCTCAAAGCACTACTGTGCATAATTAGAGCCTCACGGAGCTGCTAGCATGGCGGTTTCCTCAAGAGGACACAGGCCATCTTATTTACAGAGCAGATTTGAATGCTGTTGCAAAAACATTTTAATTTTAATTGGAGTTAAAGAAGGGGTCTTTGACCTTCAGTAGTTGATGTCCTCCTTTGGGAGGGATGCTCTTGAATTTGGAATATTTATAGCTATTATCTCCAGTGTCTCCATGAAATAAGGGAATAAGGGAGAAAGAATCATCTCTATTAGCATTATTTGTCTTTACCTAATAACATGGTGAGTGTGTCATTCATCTTACTTTTCACTGGAGGTCCTCAAATCTACAATGATGTGCTCGATTGCTTGGTTGTTTTTATTCATTAAGTGCATGGTGACCTTGTTTTGTAAGGCCTTTATAATAATGGGAGCTGCTAATGTATTATCACACTAACCTTTCTCTCAGATAAGAGGCTTCCAGCTCTCTCAGACTCAGCAGCGAGCAGCGGGGGCACTGCAACAGCGTTTCAGTCGGAGCTCATCGGTAATGTTCGCTATCATAGCTGGTCAAATACACCTATAGGTGACAGTACAGCAAATTATCATGTAATCTGTCTCTTGACCTCACTGTGGGCTGAGTGACAGACGCGGAGTGAAAAAAAGGACATTTCAGTCTGAGCAACATTTCATCGTGTGATACAGAAATATTTACAAATATAAATAAATATTTAGTCTCCAATAGTGGAGAAAATCCTGTTTGGTCCTCACGTGATGGCCACGCCATCTGGGAACTACTAAAGTCAATGTGCATACTTCTGATGGCTACTTGGATGTTGATTCCAAGAAAATCTTCAGCTTCAGTAACTTTTTTTTCCTTTGTTTTGAAATGAAACTTTATATTGTTTTTTAGTCTGTATTCTAAGTTAAAGAACCAGCATGGCATATAATGGTAGTCACCGATTGCAACTCACCTCATGCATATCCTTCCCAGCCTGAAGGAAAAACTATTAATGGGTTAGAAAGCTGCCTTTAGTTTAGCCTGAATTTTAAGTATCTCTTTCGAAGCAGTGTCCTGGTGAGTGATGATGCCTCCCTGAGGGTAACACAGGTCAGTCGGGGACACAGGATTACTTGATGGTGACATGCACTCACCACAAAGAAGAGGCTTTTCAAACAGAGCTAAGTAATTCCACACATCTAATCTTGGAGTTTGATCCACAGTATGATTTGTCATGGTGTGTGAAATATCTCCCATTTTTGTAGTATACGATCAATCTATGCCACTTTCAGGTCAAGCAACTACCTAGATACAACACAAAACATGAGTGAATTATTCTGTAAAGAGGTAATTCAACTAAGGTACAATTGAAGAAAATAGTCTCAATTATGCCTTCATTTTCAACAGTTAACTCCAAATTGCTCTGTTCCTCAAGTCAAATATTTCTGCACAGCTGTAAGAGGGTTTCATGTAAGTCACAGTCGCACATTAAAGTCTCATCACATGGCTGATTTTCCGTGTTGTTGCAACAAATTAAATATATATATATATATATATATAAATTATGAATGAATTGCTGTGACCAGCTACACTTATCATATCATGATCCTTATGCAACAACGTTCAATTTTCTTTGCTTTAAAAAAAACAATTTCTGCTGTCCATTCACATGTCAAAGGTTGCTCATACGGTTATTAAGGTAATTACCGTAAAGGAGCACACTGCCGTAAGTATCTCAGCAACATAGATAAGACCTGGGAGGCCAACACCCCCCAGCTCTCACTCACTGTGGCTTAATGAAATTCTCCAAAGTGATTTTGCCTGAAAGAAGAAAAAAAAAACACATTTTCCAGATATTATCTCATGCATAAAATTTCATTTTATTTTTTTTATAGTCAATATGTGAATCTCTTACTCATCTATCACAGAATGTAATCAGATGCTGCATTTTTCATCTATATCCATAACTGTGCCATGCATCACACTTGAATTATGAGTAGCTGGCAGCTGCTTGGCACCTCAATGAAATGTGGCATACAGTTATAGAGTGTGATATTTATTGATCAGCATCAAGAACCTGCCAACCCAGATTCTTTTTCACCACCTTCTGTATAAAAGCATCCTCCACTATGTTCAAAAGTTGATCTTATATTTATTTTGCAGTTGACAGACCAGGGACACTTGAGTTTTCTTGGATCTCGCTTGAAAAAAAAACAAGAGCCCTCTCATACTGGACACACTGGATAAATTAAAGTGTGGGTGTGAGGTAATCTCAGCATGTCTGCCTGTTTACACAGTGTTTTTGGAAAACATCTAGGGGCCTGTTGGCTTGAGGCCGCTGGGCATCAGATGGTCCAGCTCAATATCTGTGCCAGCTCAGCACAAGTTGGAGTGACTCCCTGCATAGACCCAAACCAGCAGTTCCCAAACTTTATTAGACCACAGCCCTATTGTTTTTGGTTTGATGTTATAGTAGTGTTAAGTTGAATAATATCTATTCTAGTCATATTAAAGGTGTGTTAGATTAAGGGGACTCCATTTACAGAATATCAGAAATGGAATATAAGAAAATAAGAAACATAATGTTTTTGACACCACAAGTCCTCTTCCACAGATTCCGCAGTGTTTCTACAGTGCCCAGAAGGGACAAACAAACACTGACCTAGATTATACCTTTTGTATTATTTTTGTTTGTTTTCTGGGGGGGAATGACATGGCCACTGTAATTTCTCCTAAATGCTGAAAAAGGTGAGGCGAGGGATATTCAGTGGACTGCAATCTACAACCTCACCGCTAGATGCCACTAAATCCAAAATGTTTTTTTTCTTTTGTTTTAATGTTTTAAAATGTAACTTAAAACACAGTAATGTAATTCTTTATGATTTTTTTTTTTAAAATGTGGTAAACGTTATTAAAGCCATATAAAAATAAACAGTGATATAATAAATCTTACAGCCATCTTGTATTGTCCTCAAGGCACCCTGGATGTCTGTATGTAGGATTGATGAACATACATGCATGTGTACTGTACTGGTCTGAGGATCCAAACCTTGGCCGTGATCATCCCACAGAATGGTAATTGTCTTCCTCAGGCTCCAGCTCTGGTCAGACACTCATCTCACTGCAAACACACACACACACACACACACACACACACACACACACACACACACTTTGACCTCGGTAGCAGCATGCTGTGACACATGCGACCTACACTCTGGGCCTGCCTCTGCATGTTTTGATTTTTCATGGTGATAAAATGACTATACATATCCAGCTTATGTTCCACTGAGTGTATGGCTCTGTAACAGAAGCTGGCAGTTCAGCTCACAGGGGGGGAAAAAGTGTCACTGTTGCCTCTGGCAGTTCACCTGCTGCTTGAATACAGGTCTGTGTGGGATCTGAATAGCACTGACCTCCACAAAGAGGTTAAAGATTTTCCTTGCTGTAATTTGGCAGCGTCACTGTATGAGCAGCCTTTGTCTTAAGCCAGAGACATGGCAGCAAAAACTGAAAATACATCAAATACACAGTGAAGGATGCCACGTTTCCATCTGTTCACTGTGAAAATGTTTAGATAATGTCAGGACAGCTGCGCTCAGAGGAAAATTCTGCTGAGAGATGCAGTCAGTGTGAGTCAAACGTCGTGTAGATGTGTGGAGGCTTTTTCAGAACAAAAAAAGAAAACCTCAAAACAAATGCTAATCAGACATGTAATTTGCATTAATTGTATAGGAAACTTTAATTACACGCCATGACCTACGGAGAGGTAGACATGCTGTTTTTTATGCTATATTTCCAATCTACTTCCTGTATGCCTCGCTTCATTATGAGCTGAATCCTCACTGCCTGTTAGCAGGGTGTCGTCGCTATACTACATAATCACAAACATGCATTTCATACCTTTGTGGCACAGCAGATCACCCTGCAGGGGACAAAAGAAAATGTGTGTTTATTTCAGCTTCATCTTCATAGTTTCAGTCATCATTTCTCTTTGTAATAAAACTGTACTCACCAAATTAAAGCTGCATTATGTAGAAATTTGATATTTTTTTTGTGATTTAGAACACTCCCAGTAAATAACCACTGAGTTAAGTATGTTCAGTTGCACACATGTATTTGTTCTGCGTACATTACTTATGATCAGAAATTAGTGAGTCGACAACTTTGCTAAGAGCCAAACATCAAGCAAGGGTAGAAGAAGGATTTAGACAGAAAATCTGTTTCTGCCGTTGCTGCTGTAAAAAAAAAAAACTCACACAGCAATAAACTACAATTGTCCTTTAAGGCTGAAACCATGAATATCTCAAACTACAGAAGCCAGGCTGTAACCATCATTTTCTGCAAGACTTTGACTGTGATTTCCCATGTGACATTTGCTTTGTATTCCCCTGCCCCTGCCATTTATGCTGTGCTATGTACATGAAAGCACACAAGGGGACAGAATAGGCACAACAATAAGTAGATTTGGGTTTGAAAGATCAGCAGGAGTGTATGTTACTACCTGTGGATCAAGCAGTAAACACGACCATCATCTCTTGGCACAGACACAGATATTATACTTTAATTGCAGTGTATTACAGGTTTTAGTCAGTTCACCTGAATGAGTCCTATTACAGAGGAGACAGTCATCGAACAATGTTTACTGGGGAGTTAACAAAGCAGAACATTACAGAAGAGGAAGCATTACCGTTAGGACCCAAAGAAGTGATTTTGCTGTTATCTCACTCTAACCCTCTGTGTATAAACCTATTGGAAATGTTTGGGAGGATAAAACCTTAGGTGGAGCCAATAAAATGTACAATATTTTGTACATTGTATAAGGACTGCATGCTTTTCAATGATAAGGAAGCAGGATCTTCCAAAATGTTCTATTCAAGTAGAGGTACTGATCTCTGCCAACTTTCCAGATCTGACATCCAAATGATCCAGGGCAGAGAAAAAATAAATGACATCAGTCAAAATGTTAGTATCTATCCTGTAACAGCTTATCACGGTTGCCAAGTGCTGGAGCCAATCCCAGCTGACATTGGGTGAGAGGCCGGATACACCCTGGACAAGTCACCAGTTTATCACAGGGCTGACACATAGACTCTTCACCTTTACCCTTTTACATTCACACCCAATAACCTGCATGTACCAGAATAGAACATGAGGAGAACCTGCAGACTCCACACAGAAAGGGCCTAGTCGGGGTTTGGGCTGGAACCTTCTTAATGGGGGGTGCTAACCACTGCACTGCTGCCCAAAATGTAAGCACTGTAGGTTAATGTTACCTTGGCATTATTGCTTGACATAGATTGGATGGTTCAAGCTCCAAAACCCAAAAGCATATCCGCCTCATCGTCTATTTTACTCTAAATGGAACCATTATTTATAAAAGACACAGCTTGCTGTATGGAAAAAAGTAGCAACTGGGACCATAAACTAATAAAAACTGTTTACTGAGGTAATAAGCCAAGTGAGAAGTAGGGTCATTTCATTATGGTGCTGCCCCCAGCTGGCCATTAGAACCATTTTACACTGCCTGTCTAGCACCAAACAGCAGGCAGATAAAGTTGGCAACGAGCTGGTGAACACAGTAAAGCATTCAGCAGCTAAAGAGACTGATCAAGAATCATCAAGAATTGATCAAATGAAATATGAACTTATTGGTCAAGTCCCCTAAAACACCGGCTCCAGATAAATGCTAATGCTGCTTGGTGTGGTAAGGGACTGAATGTGTAAATGGGCATGCTGTGTTCACATCTTGTTGTGCTGATTATGGTATGGAGCCGTTGCTATTGTTTTCACTTGTACAATCTGATTTAATTACAATTATCCAGCTGGTGAGTTGAATGGCTGATAGTGAGGGCAGATTTGCTCGATATTAAAATCTCATTTTTAGCTTCTCCAGTAAGTATAATTCCATACCTCTTTTCTATCAGAGGTGCTCTTGAATGTGCATTAAAAACTGGAAACCACATCAAAGAGTCTCTTACATTGGCTTATGATATCAGGAATTGAAGCAGCGTTGGCAGCTACAGTAACAAGAGTAAATGTAATTTTTTGCTTCTAGTCCTGACAGTAACCTTTTCTTAACAGTAGAGAGTGGCCCAACACAAAGCCTGTTGTAAACTAAAAGCGTCTCACAAGGCAGAGAAATATGACTGAGGACAGTATTATCCCCTGGAGCCATCAGAAATGTGGGGAGTAAATATAAAAATGGACACCAGTGTAATAATAATAATAATTATATATATATATATATATATATATATATATATAGATATATATAAGATATATATATATATATAGATATATATATATATATATATATATATACAGTGAGGATGGAGCAAGGCAGCAGCAGGTTGAGGATGCTGGTTAGCTGTTATATTCCATCCAGTAATGAGAATGCATGAGTGCTGCATGAACGGTGCTCAATCATTGCATTGCAGAGTCACATACCTGAAAATGGTTGCTCAGCATCACACAATCAATCCCCCGTGGGACTGAAAGCACAGAACATCCAGATATTGATGATGAATCCATAGTTATCTTTTGCATTACAAGGCTGTGTGTTTGTCAGATATATCATCTTTCAAGTAATTTATTTGTGATGATTCGGTATGCAATAAACATCTGGCAGCATCAACCCAAACCCTCTACCCACAATTTCACTGTCATTTTGATGAAAGAGACACTTGTTTTTATTCATTTTTAATATTCTGCCACAAAGACATGTTTACAAAAACTGCAAAGTGTAATTTTGCTGAAATGTGTTTGACTCGCTTTTAAGTGTCTCTCTCATTATGGGGCTCCCAGAATGTTGGTTTGAGCCCCAACTAACATTATCATCCCTCAGTAGTTGATAACAGGAGAAAAAGGTGTCATTACTCTGCATAGTCGGTGTCTTCAGTTTGTGTTCCTTGCATAACTTAATGTTATATACATTCATCTCTTTACACAAGATGAAAGAAGCAAGATAGCCGTCAGACCAAACTGCAGACAGACGGAGAATATATCAGCATCCATCTAATGTGTGCTGTCCAACGGCTTGGTTTGAGAAATTCACATTTGTTTGTTTTTACATTATATTAATCATAATCCATTTTGAATGATTTACCAGTTAATGCTTTTATTCTACAGCTTTACGTGGTATTGTAGCTTCTTTTAGCTCTTTGTTTTGGATTTACAGTGCACAGACTCCTCGCTGCTGGATTCCAGCAGCATCAGGCTGCTGGTTCAAGTGAAAGAGCTCTGAGAGACCCACCCAACAGCTGATAATGACTAGCTGTTTAACACAGTGAGGCACAGTAGTTGAAGAGATGCTGAAGTGGAGACCAAAACAGAGTTAAAAGAGACAATTGTTTTCTGTAAGAACTTTACATGGTAATAATATTCTCTGCCCACAGGAGGCCAAAGGAAAAAGAAACTGGTGTAGCTTCAACTCCAATTTTCTCAATTAATTATTTATTTTTTTTTTCAAATCAAAAGAAAGAACAGACCTGCAGTATATATTAAATCTCAAAACATCCAAGCTTCAAAAAATAATATTTGACTTATTCGACTGATTCGGCATCAGATCATTAGAACAGGGAACACAAGAATATTGAAGTAAGGGAAACAACTTTAAGCGTGTCCAACTCAAAACAAATAAAAGGAAATTGTATTAATAAAACATTTTAAATAGTCTCCTCTTGGGCTTTCTAAAATGAACATACATATATTTATTTTTTGTGTGCCAATTAGGGGGCAGTGCAAAAAACTGAACATACAAACTCGACATTTTATCATTTTATAAAAATATAATGACGAAGGTGCCAACAACACTGGCATGTATTTGGAGTTGTATTTCTGTCCACCTGATGAATGGAAGTCCAATATTCACTCTCCTTTCAGCTCTGTTCTGGTCTAAACCAAAAAAGTAACTGGTTCTTTAGCTGCTAAATGCTCCACTATGTTTCACAAAGACTGATGATCCTCTGCATATGCTTGGAAGGTGTATATAGTGTATATAACTTTTGTTTTATTTTACTGTTTTTGGGGCGGCACGGTGATGCAGTGGTTAACGCTGTTAAGTGTCTCCCTGTGTCTGTGTGGGTTCTCTCTGGGTTAGCTGGTGACTCTAAAATTGCCTGTAAATGTGAGTGTGGCTGGGATTGGATCCAGTCCCCCACAACCCCGATGAAGATAAAAGATTATGTCAGGGTCTGTCATGTGTCAGTTTTCTGTTTTATTTTGATAGTCTTGTCTCTGTGTTCACTTCCTGTTCCCTGTGTGATTACCTGTCCCCCCCTTGTGTTTCACCTGTGTCTTGTTATCCCTTCCTTCCTGTGTGTTTATAACCAGTGCTCCTGTGTGTCAGTGCCAGACTGTCTTGTCTCCCAGAGCAGCATTCCAGCGTTTTGTATACAGAGTTTCCTTGTGTCTGACCGTTTTGTTCTGAGATTCCGAATCTTAGCCCTTCCAATTTTGTACCTCAGACTGCCTTTCTGAATTTTGACCCTTGGACTGAATAAAATAACCTTTGAGAACTGATTACCGCCTGCCTGCCTGCATTTGTGGCCGCCAGTCTCTGTGTTCTTGACAGATTATGTAAAATGGATTACTATCCATTTTACATAATCTGTCAAGAACACTATCTTTGATTTTTCCATTTTATTTGTGTTATCGACCTGATGTATTGCGTTTTTGTTTGTTCTCCCTCACAATTAGTTTCCCACTGATCCACAGGAACAGTTTGTTGTGTATGTTTAGAGAAATGCAATGCAGATACTACAGAAAAGAAGATGATGTGACACTTTACATGATGTGTTTGTTGCCTGTTCCTCCTTTTCGAAACGGATGAGCTTCAACAGTATACAGCCACTAGCTGTGAGTGCAGCTGCAGCTGTAGATACACTTAATGCTCAGTGGTAGTTGTGGTTGAATCTACAGTATGATGCTCTGGATACGGCTACAGCAGCTGTACTATGACTGTCCTTAACATTAACATTAACATTAGCATTAACACATCTTTCAGCCACACAGGACCTGATCCTGCAGTGCGTCTGACCGAGATGAGAGCTGGGTTACAAATACAGCATGAGAGACCAGGAGGTGGCTTCAAGATACACACACACACACACACACACACACACATGCTAGTTATACCACTAGTTATGTAGCTGCAATGTCCACTTGTATTTGGGCGTATACACATCTGTGTTGGTGTTTATTACTTTGGAAAATAAATGTTAATAGTCATTGTTTGTGGCACACAGCAGCGAAAGCTGCTTTGTCTTTTTTGTTTGACTAAGGAAGTGAGCGTGCCACAGCACCTGTCTTTATCATGTTGACAAACCCACCACTGATGCTAGATACATGTCAGTGTTAACACTCCTGGCTTCAACTCGCTGTCCGTCTATCAGAGGCAGACAATGAGGAGCGCTGAGATCGTACTGGACACAGAAAAAAATAAAACACACTGTTTGGTTCACTGATGGATCTCAGTATTGAGCTCTGTGGCAGGCTGTCGAAATTCAGCACATTTAGCTGAGGACGCAGGGCTTTGTCGGGCAGACAAAGAAGCGGACAATGCATGTATTTTCAATACACATCGTGTTCTCCAAGCCAGTTATCCATTGTATATCTAAAGATGACCGATAGTTATTGAAAAATCAATATTCCAACCTTGCATACCATGGTGTTATGGATTCTTTTACACAATTACATCAGTTACATGGGTATGCAATGGATATAAACCCTTGATAAAGAAATCTCCTAATTATCACTGAGCAGAGCAAAATCGGATTAAATTCATGTACCAGCACAGCTGTGTACAGCTGTGGCAAACAGATTTTCTACTTCCTGTTTTGAGCTAAAAATAGAATATTTAAATGCGCTGTCTCTCATGTAATCAGAAGAGAAACCTCTAGAAATTGCCCAAGGGCAGAGCTGCTCAGTCTGTTCATTTACAGTACAGTAGCGGTGCTTTAAATTCAGCCTCAAGCTTCAAACTCTTAAACCTTCAACCTTGAGATACATGAGAAAATAACAAAGCAGGGGCTGTATATTAACAGCTGTCCACTATATGTTTTTGTACATAGGCGAACATCTCCAACTGTGGCTTAATGTTGATGTGTTTTTATCTTTTCCTTCTTGTTAACAAATCCCATTTAGAGAACAAAATGCACATTAAATATTTTCTAAAAAAGGAATTCTCTATGACACTTTTGTACCTCAGTGTCAATGAATTCGCACTGCCCTTCACTATTAAAAACACATAAAGGCCCTCTGCATCAAGGCGACATCAAGTAACTCAGTGATGACAAAGGCCAACTGATCAAACGCTTTACAAATCATGTCATCCTCTGTTAAAAGTTTCATTTGAATGCAGCACAAAGGGTACGGCCAACACCCCGTCATGCACACATTGTAAGAGTTAAAGCCAGCATGAGAAAAAAACAACTGTTCAGTCTATAAGTCTATAACTTCTAAGAATGTTATAGAAATGCAAACAGAACAAACCGTTTTCCCACCATTGTAAATCTGCTGAGTCATGTTTGGAATACTAACTGAAAGTTTGGCTAATAATAGTATTGTAATAGTTCTGGGTCGGCAGACAGGATCGTTCCTTCCCAGAGAGGACTGATCTTCTCATTACTGTTCATCTGGTCTGTGTCATGCTACCAACATGATATAGTCTGTCAATTAGTACCTTTGTATTCACAATAGTCTCTGTGCTCCTGGTACTAATTCATTCTAATTAAATGTCACTAACCTTGGTTAAACTGGCTAATAAAGCATGGAACTGAGCGCTGTCTGTGCTTTTGATGAATCACTAAAGCCGTTTCATGAATATTTAGCTCAGATTTAGAAATACTGCAAAAGTGTGTATGAAGGCGTCTCAAGTAGAAAGAGACTCTACAGAACTGACCACAGCAATGAATCTGTCCAAACTGGTCATTGGAGGCTGTCATTGAGTTTTGTCAAGTCAGTTTATTACAAATTTTATAACACACTGTTTCAATACAGGAAATAATAGAGTTGTTGAAATCTTGGTACTTTTTTAATTAGGTGTGACTTTTGTTGTGACACAATTTTAATGATTTATTTTTAAGAACATTAACATTAGAACAGATAATACAAGAAAAACAAAGTAAGGAAAACCAAGGAGAAATTATAACTGACAGTACAGCTTTAATAGTTTATGATTAACGTTCCACTTCCTTGATTTCTCAGATTGCTTGTGGTAACCCTGCAGAATGTACTGAGCCTAAACTTGCTTCAGCCCAGCTGCTGTTATTTATAGAATCTAAACTTCACACTGAGGCAGACGTAATGACTGCAAGACATGAACGCTCAGCTCAAAACAAATGGAATTTGTCTCATTCTTTGGAGGAGGTTTTATTAATAAAACATTTTGAATAATCTCCTTTTGGTCTTTTCAAACAGCTACATATTTAAAGCTGCTGTAACTGATTTGGACTGACTTTTGTGGCAATTAGGTGGAAGTTTAACAAGCTGAACTCTGTTTTGATCCAAACCAACCATGCATGAGTATTTACTACTTCTATTTAGCAAGAGTACACTTATATAATATAATGAAATATTCAAAATGTAACGAAAATGACTAGGCACAGTAATTTACATGCTTTTATATGCTATGATTACCAAAGATATCAGGGTAGGTAAAAGTATATTTTTTTTGGCAGAATGACTCTCATGATTCTAAAGATAAATAAATATTGCTTTGGTGGCAGAGCATTACCATGCTGCACCACTGTTGAACTGTATGACTATGCTGGGCGTGGTGTTACCCTTTCCTGCCATTTTCACCTGAGCACCTGCAGCTGATCATCAACTCCTCATACCTGTGCAGTATTTATACCCGGCTCAGTCAGCTGGACTCCGGCAGAACGTTCAGTCTCCTGTGTGGTACAAACACTACGGCATATTTCTCAGTCTGCCCACAGCAGAACCCCCTAAATCTCACACACTGGACCTCTAAACCTGGTAAATGTGATAAAGGTCTGTGGCTCAGTACTTGCGAGTAAGATTAATAATAATAATAAACCCAAGGGTTATGCTTTAATCTCCTTTCAGTACACCCTTTCAGCAGCTAAATCACAACAGATGCTGACACAGTATCCTATCCCACTTAATGAAGGGTGATCAATTTGTTTTCCCACTGCGGTGCTATTGCTGCACTTTTTAGTTGTACAATACAAGTTGGGTAAAATCCAAAAATGGTAAATTGGGAATAGAATATGACATAATCAGTACTACATGTGCTACATTCTTCCACCATGGTGGTGGTCAGAGTTGAATAATTGAACTCAGCAGCATCCCAGACAGAGATGCTTTTACAGGCCACTGGTTTGATTAATTCAGAATAAATGTGTTTTGCTTAGAAAGTGATCTTATACAACAGTCATGTGAACCTTGCTTTCAGTGGGTCAGATACCAACCAACAGATACCAACAGATATTTTCACTTGCATGAAAGTTTCAGCATACAATCTACATACCCCAAGGTTTTATTTCAGATGTGTAAATGATGCATTATCTAGTTAAAAATTTGCTGCTTTGTATATACATCCAGAACAGGAATCTGAAAAGGTTTGAAATTCATTCATTTGACATATTACAGTCAAAGTTACTCCATAAATTATAAAATACTGTCAAAAATACATTCTGGCCATGTTTTTATCAATAAAAACATCAACAAAATTCTATAAATCAGACTATGAATATGTAACAACCCATCATTACACCTTCAGAATATAGACAGGAATAAAGGTTTGGCGTATGTAAGTACTGCTGAAGTGGAGATTAGAATTCTATACATTGCAACCTCAGATGGGTGTAGCCCTGACAGCAAAGTGGACTGCACAGTGTGTTCAAAATGTAACTTATCGTCGTGTCCTGAAACTCACATTAGTTCTTGCAGCTTGCTGTGTTATTCATAGACACACAGTGTTGTCACATTGTTTGGTTCCATGCGTAGACCAAAGTTTAGAGGAGAGTAGGGGACACCCCTCTGGAGGAGATAGGAGAGCTGGGTACCCAGAGGTGCATGGAGGGTAACCAGGGTGGAAATCGTGTTTGGGTTAAGGTTTTCAAATGGCTAAGCCCATTGTCCCTGACCTAGGAGCCATACTTTCCACAAACAGACATGCACAGGGGAACGAGAGGCTCATTATGGACACCTTGTCTGGAGAAGCTGACAAGGAGACAAGATGGAAAGATGTGAAGAGTGAGGCCAACTGACAGAGGCATCGACCGGACACACATCTCTGCCGTGAAAACAACCCCAGCAAGAAATCTTCAGCATCTCGAGACACACACACACACACACACACATTGTAGCAAGCCGGTAATGTTCCTTCCGCAGGTTCACCGACAGAAACCATGTAATGACTTTCACTTCCTCCAGATAGTCAAGTTTGATCATCAGTTCCCTGCACCCTTCCAGAGCCATGATGTGTGCTTATGTGAGCTCATGACCCGTGCTTAATGGGAATTCCTCGTTCATAGGAAGTAATTGCAACCCCCAATCCTTATCGCAAGTTCAGGGTTCTCATGCTTCTCAACGAGTAGACACTTACTAATCTACTCAGTGTGACACACATACAACACTGGTCATCCTAGGGCACCACATATCTTTAATTACTTAGTTTCATGTGGCTGAATGCCATTTGTCCCTCTAAGAAGTTGGATGCTGACCACACAGGGCTATGTAACTAGTTAGCATGTTGGACTCTTGTTCGCTGATCGAAAGGTATCTGATCATCTTTAAACATATGACTTTTGTTCTTAATTATTGAAAACATTCTTGGAAAGTGCCTTCACTTTCACCTTTGTCTTTCACTGGTTCAAGAATTTCACCTCTGGTGGCACAATGCCAATCTTCCAGCCATAACGGGACTGCTTGCTTGACACACACACTGAACTGATAGTCACTGTAGGGTAGTGGGTTAAGGATTCTGTGAACACTATGTGTAGTAAAAGCGTAAAAATAACACAGTTGATGTATACTGCTGTTACACCTGCAAAAAAGTGAGGGATTTAAATTCGACATCCTGAAAATTGCTTGCCCTCTGCCTGGTCCCAGAGGTCAAATCTGTCACACCTCACCAATTGTTCAGACCAGATGCACACATGGAATTCAAAAGAAACCAAACAGAAATGAAAAATCCAGCCCTTTCTGAAAGTCACCTGTTCACCAAGTGTGTATAATATTTCTTTTTGTAGTCCACACACCAACCACATTTAATAACGCGATGATTAAGGTGATTTCCTAAAGTAATTAATTGCTTTTGTACGCTCAATTTGATTATTTCCAGTTCGTCTTACTGTGGCGTGTTCTGTTGTTCCGTCATTTTAATTCTGTTTATTTTCTGCTCACTTTCATTCCAGCACTTTGTGAACTCTTTGTCTGTGAATGGCATAAACTCAACCATTACTGCATGATGAATGTATAATGAATTAATAACACAGTGGGTGCTGTAAATATCCACAGCAATGGTAATGGTGGTGTATAAAGAGAACTCTGTGACAAGACTGTCAACAACATGGCATTGTGTTTTGTGTCTTTGCTGTTGTTCTTTTTCTTTTCATCAACAGGGCTGAAGGCTGCTGATTAAGACTGTTTGATTTATATAAAGATGAACATCTTCCCACCCTGGGAATTTGGAAGAGTGATCGGTTGATAATAGCCAGTCAAAAAAAGATCTGAAGTGTAGTGAGGTATTTCTGTAAGAAATGAAAATGGTATTTATACATTGACTGTGTTTTTATACTATAAAGCTTTCAAATTTGATGTATTTGTTCCATTCAATTTAAAAAGATTGCTGCTCATTGAATGTCAGTTGTGATTTCACAGTAAATTGTATTATAATATGGTGCAATCTCATGATATAGTTGTACCATAGAGGTACAGTAGCATGGAAAATGAGTCACTACCATGATTTTACAGTACCATGGTATACCATAGTATAACTATGAAATTGTACTATCATGGTAATGACCAAACTCCCATGCCAGTTGTTTCATGGTATTGGAGGCGACATTTTTTTTTATAAGGATTTTCACTCATTACAGACAAACAGATGGTGATAATGTTGGTAGGAATCTTTTATTGTCCACCAGTCAATACTTGACCCAAATGTGTTCAGAAATAACCTCTAAACCCCTCCAATCTTTCTTGAAATGTTTGAGGTCCATCATTTTACAGGCGCTACGGAAAAAAACTTCTGGTGTGGATATTAAACCCTCAACAGCCACTTGAGGTCAGAAAAATTAATCCGAGGCCATAAAAACTTCTGAATGTGGTCATTAGAGACATAAACCAGCCTCCTCTGCAACTGCAACTTTGTTGTTGTGGTGAGGGAAAGGAAATGGTCCACTGAGGTTTCTTGTAAAAAGGCCATCCCTGCATCTTAAACCGTGAAGAAAGATAACATCTCACAGCAGTCAAATTGAATCACAAGCAGTGAGCTAGCAGGAGTAACCCACACTCCCATGCATGTTTTCCAATTCGCTACTCGGCTTTGCTTTATCGACGTCTGTGGTGGAGTACGAGGTGAACACTTCAGCCACTTCAGTCTGTCTTTTCTTTCATCTCTGGGGACATATGGGATTTAGCATTACAGCTGCTGCTGTCACTGTTACTGTAGCAACCTTTGATACGCTGGCCTTTTGTGAGATGAAACTCCAATTCTCACATTTAAACTGAAGAACCAACGTCAGACAAAGCTATAGAAAATACTCTCTGGATCAAAAAAATACATGTGCATTTTGCTTCAGCCGCTGCAGGACAGAGCTGTTGCATCAAAAGGCAAAAAAAAAAAATCGTGATCCTTCTGAAAAAGGGGGGAAATTCTTCCTTTTCTACAATTCACTTCGCCTCTGCTCTCTTCAAAGTGCTTTGAAGATTTCTACAAGAGACTGGATCACAGAATCTTTTCGGTGAATTATGCACATTATCTTTCCCCACTCTCTCATCCTGGATGTGGTGCAATGCATCCGAGTGGTTGGCAGGTGATGGCAATGAGGATGTAGCCCGCTGTGCTGTGCCTGTCAGTGGACAATATGAGCAAGCCTCCTCCTCCCTTTAGCTGTTAGCCTTCTGCATTTACCAGATGGGACTAGATTAATTCAGCGCTGTCATGCGGCGCACATCACCTCATAATCGTATCATTGCTCGAAACCTTTTTACAAGTCAGATATTGAGCTAGAAAAAATTGATTCAAAGTTGTCAAACATCACCAGCCCCCATCACTGTTGACTGCATGTGTTCTGAACACAACAATCCACTAGAGGGCAATCACTGTGTGAAAGAAGCATCCAGCAGTTACAGCATGTGACTGTGAGGGGTAATGACAGGCTTCACATGTGGTCTGAGCTTGCGTTTTTTTTTCTTTTTTCTGTATGTGAATACATCCAAGTGTGCAGAAACAGAACACACAACGCTGCTTTTAGTTTGAAGCAATTAGCAGCAACTGAAACACAGACAACAGAATCTCTCCCTCTGTCTCTGAAAGAAATCTAATACTCCACAAGTATCATGTCAGTCATAAGCAAGTTTCTTTATCTCAGTCAGTTCAGGGTTGCCTACTCTCATTAAGACAAAGTAGTCCAACAGTGATGCTATAATGCTGCAGAGGCAGTGAGCTGCGTGAGTGATCCGATGTGTCCAAGGATTCACAGGTTACATCTGCTCAATAGATGAGTAACCGTGTTGTCTCTACAGCAGCTTGTAATGCACCCTGATGTAAAGTAACATTTTCATCTAAATATACGCTGATCACAGCGTGAGCGACATGTCAGACAGATCAACAGCATATTCAGAGAGAATCACAGCTTTCCACAAAGTCTGCAAATGAAGGGTTGTGGGCATCCTGGTGATCTATGGCTTTAAGACACTGATCATTTAGTTCCAATGTTCCTGGGTTCAAGACCAGCAGGGGACTTTTGTTGCATGCACACTCAATGAAAATATAAATGTCCATTCTAAAATCCGTGTTAGTGAGCCAGTTAATCCATCCCCCTGACAGGTGTGACATATCAAGACACATGTGAGCCACATGTGGACTGTCACAATAAAAGCAACTCTAAAATGTTTATTTTGAAAATACATTTATTTGACATTAAAATGGTTATTTTGATTTTATTTAATTTTTTTCCCCCAGCAGTGCAAAGTCATGACCTGCCCTACTCTGCCTCTGATTGGCTATTACTTGTTGCCTTCACTGGAAAATCCGGTTACAGTAAGCCAACCTAGATGTTATTAATCTTATCAATCAGCGGAAGACAAATCAAACAGTCACTGTAACAGTTAAAGTTCACACCTTGCTGCAGTGATGTAGAAGCTTACTCAGGGTGTGGTCAGTACACTCTGCCATCACTAGTGGGTGTGGTGTAGAGAAGCCATGAAGCTGTAGCGATAGTTCAGTCAGGAAGATGAATCTGGAGGTTTATTTCTCTTTGCAGCAGTCACTATCAATTTCCTCGCTATCATAATCTGGGCTGTCCATCACCCCAGTTGTTCTTATCAGCTGGTCACATCCATCCAATAGCATGGCGACACACCAGCACTGTAGCCTATCATCTTGCTGCTGTCTTTTTAAATAGGACTCTCTCTCTTTCTGCCTCTTGTAGGTTCATACTACCGTAATGAGCACCTCCTCCGTCTCCCCATCAACCCCCAGGCTTCATAGATTCATAAGCCACCTCCACCACCAGTGTCTGGACTCTATGGGGGGATTTATCTTGCTGCTGCTCATGGCAGACACCCCTTCAATTACAAAAAAAATCCCTGTATAGTCGAAGCACCAAAGACTTTCTGTCAAGACTTAATCGCATATCATCTGTTATAATAAAGAATATCCTTATTTCCTATACTCTCTCTCCTGATTGATATAAATTGTAAACTTCAAGCCAGAAGTAACACAGAGGAATTATGTTAGCGTGTCAATCGTTTATCAAAGATAAGCAGCTTTGGACACTATTTTGGTCAAATTAAACAACTTTCACAGATTAATATTTACATTATTTCATTCATTTTATAGACAAAATGTTCTTAAATGCTCTGGTGGGGGACGCTGGGAGGTCCACACATAGTCTGCAAGAGTATGCAACAACATCACATTTCACCAACCAAAGGTCAGATGTGAAGGGTATTAGTATAGAGGGACGATTAAAAAAAAAAAAAAAAAGCAAAGACAGCTGCTGCATATGCACACGATCAGTGCAGGCAGTGGAACCAGCAAGCCTCTGGGAGGAGACAGGGCTTTATATGTAACAAAGGTCACGGCTCTGGTTTCTGTGGCACAGCAGCTACAATACGACCAATGCACTTTAGCCCTGTGAACCACCAGTAAACACGAGCGCTATTTTCCAACACTTCAAGAAAGGAAAAGGTCAAAGGGATATTAATGGTTCAGTAATTTGAAAACATCTTTATAAGTTCGAGGTTTCTGAGTTCTCTCGCTCTAATACCCACACTCCCTCTGGAAGATTTATTTATGGGAATATTCTAATGCTGATACAACTTAATGTGCAAGCTGGAGCCTACCTTTAATAAAGTCCAATGTAGCATTAAACAGTGGTTCAGGAGGAAATGAGAAGAAAATAACAGACTGCCCAAATCCCCTGTTTAGCAATTATTTGAGGTGATTTCATTGACTGTAACTTTGTCTGGGAATATGGAACTATGCTTTATTACAGGACACTGTCTATTGATGATGAAGGCTGTATGGTGGATGCTTCACTATCTGTTCTTGAGTCACTGCCTTGAAAAGCGAAAATCTAGTCTAAGCTCTTAACCTCTATTATAGCAGCCAGTAAAGCTGCACCAATCAATAGTTTGATATTAACAATGGGTCAGAAGACAATGTGTAATGTGGATGGGGTCACTAATGATGATGAACCCACAGAGAATTAACACCTGACTCTGCAGCTCCATTGTTTCAGTGCATTCTCATTGTTCTCAACAAGCTTGTTTTCCAGCAGCAGTTCACTGAGAAAAAAAAAACAAGGCTCTGATGAACTCATCGTTAACAACCTGTCCAGCAACAATGCACGCAACTAGTTGTTATGAAAGGATGGTTAATATCGGACGTACATTCAACCAGTTAGAATCACTTTTATTGGCCAGGTATGTGAACACATACAAGCAATATGACTCCTTCCTCTCAATGTACATCCACAGTATAGACATAAACACAGCTAAAAACAGGGACAACAGGCTTGACAAGGTAAAGATAAACACTTGACTATGTACAGATTAAAGCATATATAAATATGTTAACAGAAAGTTATGCAGACACTAAGACAACAATGTCTGCATGGGTTACTGCTGCAGAGTGGATGCTAAATAAACATGGCTTATGTAGCCGGTTGTTCATGTACATGAGGTGGGTGGAGAGTACAATGAGAGTACAATGAGTACATTGTGTGTGAGCAATGATATTTACGTGTTTAAAGAACAGAAACTGAATCTAAAAGGTAGGAATGAATAAATGACAGGTACAGTGAATGTTTGACACACAGGGTTACCGCACAGGGATTGTTCTTGCCACTGTTTGTCTGGACTTAACTGTTCATCAGAGTGATGACCTGCGGGGAGAAACTCTTCTTGTGTCTGTTTGTTTTGGTGTAAAGCGATCAGAGACACTGTTTGCATGTTCTGCTGCCCCCTAATGGCAATAAACTCTAGATTTTGCGCTCACATTGTGCACATTACTAAATGTATTATATTTGGCTGAGTTGAGGCCCAGGTGCTCATTTTTGCCTCAAGCAGTCTTGTCCAGCCCTGCTGGAAGGACTACTACAGAATCATTTTATCATACAGAATTCTGATAAGAGTTTCAAAATCACTTCAAAAAAATAAAAATAAATAGTCTTTTTAGGATCAACCAACCCACCTCTTCATCTTGACTCTTTCCAGGCTTTGGGGCAAATCGACCTGCTGCTGACACGCTGGTGGAGGGATGGAGGGATGGAGGGAGGGAAGTAGTACTACCTCTTGCATGAACAAACACAACAGCTGACAGCACGCACGGATGAACGCTGGTGTCCATGTTCAGTGTTGCACCTGTGATTTGGCGCAGCAGAAACTCTGCCTACCTGTTGAGTGGGTGCGCACGCCGTGAACAAACTCGGTGTCTCTTTTGTTTTTCTGTCACTACACACAGAACCAAGAGAGGCGGAACGCGCAGCTGGAGCGCAGAAACCTCCAGCCCTGAAAGAGTTAAACGCTTTTCCCATGAACGGAGCGGCTGGCAGGAGGTTAGTTGCGGTGCGGAGCTTGTGGACGCGGCGGCGGCGGCAGCGTACAGCAGAGCACCAGAACCCGGTCAACTTAGTCCATATGAAAGTAGCCATGTCGGAGCGGAGGAGGATCTCTGGATTTGACAGCGCTCAGTCTTACTACTGAGCGTGTGTGTGCGTGCGTTTGCGTGTGTGTGTGTGTGTGTGAGAGAGAGAGAGGGGGGGTGGGGGGGGGGGGGAAGAGGGGAAGAGAGGGCTGCTTTTCTGGCTGTGTGGATATCGCCTTCATGGACGGGCAACGGGGCTTTTACGAGATGGAGAACCCGACAGAGAACCCAAGCAAGGCGGCGGAGTATCTAAAGGAGCTGAATAAGATAATCGAGACCCAGCAGGGGCTGCTGGAGAAACAGAGGGTCCGGATTGATGAGCTGGAGCTCCAGGTGACGGATCTTTGCAAGGAAAACGCCTGCCTGAAAGATCAGCACCAGCGGCACCTGGCCACCTGCAGACTCCAGCAGGGCAACCTCTCCACCCTGGGAGCCATCAAGGAGAATGTCATGCAGGAAAAGTAAGTTCATGTGTGCCACACGGGTGTTTGGGCGCTGTCAAAGTTTAGAATCCTGTTTTTGTGTCACCGGATTGTTTGCTGGAGAGATGTCTGGTAGGTGGGCGGCTGTGTTTATCTGGTGGAAAACCAAATCAAACGCACACTTTTCCGCCACTTTGTCACGGATCAGCTTTTTTTTTTTCTTATTTTAATTTCTACATTGTCAGCAATTATTTCAGGCTCGTACACAAGCTGCGCACGCTTTCCACGCGTGTTGCGTAATGTGGATCCCGTTAGGCGCACTGTAACACCGTGAATATTAGATCGGGCCGCGCGCAAACTGGATCAGAGCATCGTGGTAAAAGTCAGTGGGTGTGACTTTGTGGAAATCAGCTGCTGCGTGTCAGAAAACAAGTTTTGCTCGTGCTGGTTGGTTGAATCCCACCAAGTGATCAATCAGGACACGCTGCCAGCGAATGGAGATGTGATGTGCGGATAATGTGTCCAACAGCGCTGACTTTGACTGATTTTCCTCACGTCCATATGGGGCTTTTAATTTGAAACGACGTAGTTGCTTTGGAGACTTGCCCAGTGCCACTATCAGAATTGATTCTAGAAATGTTCCACTAAGGTTGCCAAAACATTTCAGGTTAATTGTTTAATAAATGGAAGTGTGCGCGCAGGCGGTGCTCTTCTTAAATGCATCTAACATGAAATCACATGGACACTGTGCTGTTGTGTAATGTTTGATCCACAGAAGCAGCTTCACACATTCTCATGTCTCCCCTGTGCACATGCTTTATTGAATTCTGATCATTTCACGTTTTGAGCTTTTTAGATTCATGTGATTTAATTTCTTTTGTTAAAGATTCTCACACATCCTTGGCTGTCATGTCATGTTTCATGATAGATGCAATTTTCTATCACTATTGGTTGATCCAGAATCAAATCATTCATTCTAACTCTCAGTTGAGTCTCTTTGGGTTTGGGTCTGTTGGTCACATGTGTGGCTTTGTGCTCTGGAGAATTTTGATGAGTGTTTTTTCTTTAGTATTCAGTTTGTGACATTTTATAGACTAAACACATGCAGCCCTAATCCCAGTGAATATCAATGTCTAGCCCTGACCCAGGACTGTATTCCGCTTATCTGGGTCCTGCATGGTTATCGCCCAGAACTCACAGACACATTCAGTCACGGATGCGCTCGTAGAATTTGTTATGGAAAGCCTTTTTAAAATACAGACTTACTGGATGGTCAGAAGAATGAAAAACAAAGCTGGCTGCATGGAAACACAAAACATTTATTCTGACACACAAGTCCATACAAACAATGAAAAATGAAAGATGATGGCCACTAATGGCAGCACTGGGCACTCACCTGTGAAGCAGCAATCCAGTTGGTGAGCGAAGAAGCTCTAATATTGGGTTGTATTGATTGTAATGAAAAAAAATTTTTTTTCCTGCAAAACATGATTGTTCATGTGGTTTGTACCCTTCATATTATCAGCAGTCTTTCAGTGAGTTGTGTTTATGAATGGAGATAAGCAGTCCAGGATTAGGGTTTGGATTATGGCTTCATCTCAATTTTATTAATCTGTTGATTATTATGTGTTTGTTTTTTTTCTATAAAATGCCCCAAAGTAACTTTTAACTAATTTTGTCCGATGAACAGTCTAGCAGCGTTCAATGATAAACAGACAAAAGCATTTAATTTTTCTATAAATGGCTTTCGCGATGAATCTAACGTCAAAATTGTTGGCAATTAATTTTCTGTCAATCAACTGTGATACAGAAGATCTTCTGGGAACTTCACTGGGAAACTGTGAAGTGACGAGGCAGGAACGTTGTGGAACGTGATTGAAACGTCTTATAGGTCTGCTGCAGTGGTTTAGTACATTTACATTTAGCTGATGCTTTTATTTACTTACAATGAGCAATTTGGGCTTCAGTATCTTGCCCAAAGACACTTCGACATGCAGACTGGAGGAGAAGCCAGGGATCGAACCACCGATCATCTGATTAGTGGACTACCCACTCTACCTCCTGAGCCACAGCCACCTCCTCTACACTTCTACGTACTGACAGATTTAAAAAAGAATGATCAGCAGAGGCCAAAATAGAGCCTACATTTCCTATAATGCATCAGGAAAGGACATCATCTTAATTAGACGACCTCCTAACCTCTTAAATTAACCTGACCGTGCCAGATGGTTTATTACACAGAAACATCTGGGCAGACAACATTGCAAACTGGGCCGGCACATTCAAACAACAATTGACAGGTGATTGGATGAACCATCTGTCTATCATCGGAGAACTTCGACCTATCGAATAAACAAACAGTATGATGTAGTTAAACTTTTCCTGAAGTCAGTCAGGAGAGGAGTGAAAACATGTTTTTCATCAAGTGCATCCTTCAGTGTCCTTTTTGTTCTGTCACTGAAGAAATCTCTTCTGTCCTGATATAGCTGATGCTAGCAGCATCCACACTAACCACTTTAGCAGCCACCATTGTTGTTTTCAGTTGCTTCTCACACCCATTGTCAAAAACACCTAGTGTTAAACCATGTCTGTAGCTCATGGTGTAACTTCCAGTAGTTCCACATAGGATGCTGATTGGTCTGAACCACTGTGGTTTGGACCCAAGTGCACAGCTTGAGCACAGTGCACAGCTTACAAGACGGATTCTCTCATGACCTCACGAAATCCAGCAGCCTTGCAAGGTAACTCCTTCCTTCAAACCTCACACCTTTTAGTTTGCAATCCAGACTTTCTGTTCAAACAAAGTCTCAAGACAAAGCCAGGATAATCCAGATGACATCATGACGACATCATCATGGCTGCAGACTAAGTAGTACTCTTCACAGGGAGCAAACTGAACTCCACAGTGAAACCAGTGGAGTGCACTTCATCACATTGATATAAAAAGCCTGCAAATCTACTGTTGCCATAAAACCATCCTGCTCACTGATTTGCAGTACAACTCTGCTGGCTTCCTGAGTATGGAATTGCAGCATCTCCGGTGGTGGTGGTGAATGATTAGCTCTACCACCTAACAGATAGTCTGATGATCCCAGCACAAGTTCAGACGGCACCAGTTATGCTGCTGCTGCTGAAAATAACCGCCTTCACAGGATGTTCTTTTGTTCAGCACAGCTGCATCTACAGCAACAACCTGGTTCTGTTTGTTTGTGCTGAGTGCAGTACTGTAAGGCCTTTTTAACCTATGACATCATTATCGTATACTTGCGCACTCATCGTTTGTGCAGGCGGCTATAAATAGTTATCAGCGCGGAGCAGAGGACAAGAGCTCATCTCTCTGGATTTTCCATCGCTGTGTGGCCTCTATTTTTTAAAACACCTGTGTGGCGAGAACACGCGGATTAGTGTTTGTTACTCTCCCGATGTGGCATGGACATTTTTAGATAACACTTCCTGCGTACACACACTAACACACACACACACACACACAGCTGTGAGGGAGTCCTGTCCCTTGTGCTGTGTCAACAAGTTGGGCCACGTCAGCTGTTCTGTTTCTTTTGACCGCAGTCAGCATACAGTCCTAGCCTTGACTGGAGGGCCAGTGGGGGAGCTGTGTTCCTTCCAGGTTGTCCAACACACACACACACACACACACACACATACATGCATTATGTTAGTCTATCCCCATGCAGCAAGACAGGTCACCTTGTTACTCCAGGTAATCAGTGAAGTGAGTGAGAGACGGTAGCTCGGAGATTTAAGCCGATTTTTTTGAGAAGCGTTCCTGTTTCGATAGAGTTGGAGCACATTGTTCCCAACACAGTCTGCTTTATGAGCTAATCCACTGTAGTGGGCTGCTATTCTATGTTTACTCTGTGCTTTATTTGGCTGTTAAAGTTCACAACTCACACCAACTCACACAGGCTTCATCAAGGTCACACTGTGTGTGTGTGTGTGTGTGTGTGTGTGTGTGTCGGTAGATTGTGGCCTGGAACAGTGGAGTAGAAAAAGATTCCTTTGGCTGTTTGGTCTGAAAACATTTGCGTCATTAGTTTTTGGGAGTCTCATGATATAACACATAAAAAAAAACATATTTTGAAGAAGACTGCAGTAAGCCAAAGTGAAAAATGGCTCGCCCTGCTTGATTTTACGTTTTGGCAGTCCCTCACAGTTTCCAGATTCAGATGTTCAAAAACCAGCCGTCCCACAATAAACGCAAGGTTTTTGGTGCTTTAAGGTAATCCACCCTTGTAAATAGGCAGCAGCCTAGTAGATAGAGAGGATAATCTGTCAGGCTGGGCCTGAATATTCCACTATTCTGAAATATGCTCTTTGGGGAGTTTCTTTTGCTAAATGTAGGGTTTCAACCAAAAACACAAAAATCCTCTGGATCAGCTTCTCGCATGCGGATTTAGTCCATTTGGGTTCTGACAACACAGGACATAAAAACTGACTGATCGAGTAATCGGAAATAAAAATATAGCAGATGATTCGCTCATGAAAATCATTGTAAGTTGTGTTTCACGGAGATGATCACCAAAACTAGAACGGCAAACTCCCCTTTATAAAAAAAAGTATGTTTGTGTACATTATGCCCATTTCTTTGTCTGCCTTTATTTGTCCACGTGAGGTATGCCAGAACACTGTGATAGCCTACAGTGCATAACAAAGCACTAACAAAGGCTTTCTGGAGCACATAGAGCAGCTGCTGTGGAGCATTACAGCCGTATTGAATAAGAGGAACTGCTTGTTTTCCATCACATTACATTCACACAGAATGAACGAAAGCTCAGCACATGCCAAGAGCTGATCTTCTCTGACTATTTGTTTCAGACCTGAACTCGAGGCTTCATCAGTTCAGTGTGTTTACATAAGTGTGTGTGTGTGTGTGTGTGTGTGTACAGCGCTGCGGGAATCAGCCGCTCGCTGGTCAGCAGCTCCGAACTCGCAGCAAATCGGAAGTCAAAAGAGTGAACACTGCCAGAGGACATATGAAAATTGGTCAGGAATATAACAAAGTTTTGACTTTATGAGTAAGCACATATGCCACAGTTGCTGCGGGCACGCTGTGAAATATGTGCTGTTTGTGATGCATTTAAAGCCAAAGCAGAAATACATTTCACACAGAGAACACTGTAGATTTCTGAAGCCTCAGGGTGGTCTTGACAGGCTGCCATTTGAATACAGAAGATGAGAGGAATAAATAAACTTTCAAAAGGAGAATCCATTTTGGAATGAAATATTCATGGGTGAGGGTGATGGAGGTGAAAAGAGATCTGCTACATTATATGATCTGTCAGTGTTTGTTCTCCATGTGTAACAGCCTGTTCCGTTTTTAATATCTCCTGTGGTTAAACCTGCAAAAGAGTCACTAAATAACTGCACATCAGAAGGTGTAGAATCTGGAGATTTATCACACAATCTGGACTGGCTGATGCTAATGAGAAATTGATGTATTGCCAAATGCAAAGTGAAGTGAAATAAATTCTCATGAGGTGAACACAAACAACAACAAACACTCCACGGCTGCATTCAATGGAAGCTGGAGAACACCTCCTCGAACTGTTTGTCCCAGACGTATCAAACTTTTCTTGTGACATTGCTTTGAATTTGCCCCACGGTGTGAAAGCATGATATGAGATTGAAAAGTTAATTAATCTCCACATTAATAGGCAAAAAAAAAAAAAAATGACTCCACTGTCGGTTTAAATGTCAATCTGATAGGATTTCCAATTAAAAACACATTTTCTTCTATTTTGACAATGAGCAGACTGTTCCATGTTTTCTTTGAGAGTATATTGTTCTATCTCAAGGTTGCATGACTTTTTCAAATAATATTAGAAAGTTTGAATGGTGTCATAGTAAAATATTTGATATTCATATTTAATATATGATACGGGATGGGTTCAAAGCTGGGCTGGTACCTTTCTGCGTCTTTGCATGGTCATCCCATGTCGTGGGTTCTCTTCAGGTACTCCAAAGACATGCAGGTTTATAGGTTAATTGGTGAATGTGTGCATGAATGGTGCTTTGTCTCTACACCAGCCATAACATTATGACAGGTGAAGTGAATGACACACTGATTATCTCATTATCATGGCATCATGGCCAGTAGGTGGGGCATATTATAAGTTACGGTAAGATAGGATAGATCAGAAAAATACTCATAAACAGGGGTGCCCTGGTGGCTTGACTGCTCTCCTTTGCTCTCTTGTCCGCTATCAGAGTTACCAGCGAGTCCAAAGTGAGTTCATTCAGCCATGTCTTTATAATGCTACACTCTCCATACTCCCTTTGTGGCCTTGTTAGCGCTGTTGGCTCTTCCATCTTATTGGAGAGATCTTACATTCCCTATGATAACAGACAGCTCTGCATCCCCGTCTTCTTCTCCTCACTTCACCAGACCTCTTCAGTCTTTCCAGAAAGAGTGTGCTAGTGCGGCCGAGCTCTAGCAGCTGTTCTCGAACGCAAACAATAGAGCTGTGACTTTTTTTGATCATGTCACCCGATGTACCATGAAGTAGTCCGACAAAAAGTCAAATCACTAATCTCCATAGTTCCAAGGTCATGTTTGCACACAACACGGATGAAACCTGTGTAGAAAAAACAACAGAAAATAGTAAAAACACTAAAAACACATGTGGTTAGAGCTACTGTAATTGGCTGCCACCCACGGGGCGCCATGGTAACAATTTAGGCAGCAAGTGAACATTTTGTCCTCAAAGTTGGTGTGTTAGAAGCAGGAAAAATGGTCAAGCATCAGGATTTGAGTGACTTTGACAAGGGCCAAATTATGGTGGCAAGACGACTGAGTCAGAGCATCTCCCAAACTGCAGCTCTTGTGGGTTGTTCCTGGTCTGCAGTGGTCAGTACCTATTAAAAATGGTGACCAGTCTGGGTGCTGATGCCTGTCAACTGCTGAAAGTGCCAACAATGGGCATGTGAACTTGAGAACTGGACCATGGAATGGTGGAACACACAGTCTGATGCTTTGGACAATGTTATGCTGGGAAACCTTTGGTTCTGCCATTCACGTGGATGTTACTTTGACACGTACCACCTATCTAAGCATTGTTGCAGACCACGTAGACCCTTTCATGGAAGCAGTCTTCTCTGGTGTCAGTGGCCTTTCAGCAGGATAATGCTCCCTGCCACAAAGTTAAGTTAAACTTTTAATGGTTCAGGAATGGTTTGAAGAACACAAGCTCTGTTCTTACACGTCAGTCCAGTCGAGCATCTGTGGAATGTGCTGGACGAGTCTGATCCATGGACGGCCCACCAAGCAACATATGTATGTGTCAAGCCTGTGATGAACTGGTGACCTGTCCAGGATGTACCCTGCCTCTTGCCTTGTCAGCTGGGATTGGCTCCAGACCCCTGCGACCCTAAAAAGGATAAGCGGCCATGGAAAATGAATGAAAGAGTGAATGATGTGAAACTACCCTGTGCATAAATGAATGAAGGTGTATGAACTTTCACGTTCTTCCATAGAACAGAATCCATATTAATATTTAAATAAGTTTTGACTTTTTCCTTGAAATATTATATCAGATCCTTGTGAGAGTGGGCCACTGGCTTTGTGCTGAGTCGTGCTTATTGTGGCAGGGCCGCAGCGTAGAATATTGTTTACTGGAGCAGAACACTACAAATTAGAATTTCTGTTTTTTGAACTCTTTCCAAGAAATGCTTGATCTATGAGGCATGAGTTTAAAGGTACCTGCAGTTTTCATCATCAACACACAGTTTTATTTACAGCCAACATTTCTCATCGTATCTGTGGTGTGGATCAGCAAAAATTCTGAATGCGTTAAGTGCATTAAAGTCTTACAGTTCGCATTAGCTCTCGGTTGTCTTCCTCTGGTGTGTTGCCGTCTTTGACAGCGACTTAGCAACCCAAAACTGTTACTTTGTACTCCAGTCAGCAGATTTCCTGCACAGCTGTTTATCAGAGATTTGTTACAAAGTGTAGCGAGCTTGTTATAACATTGTGTGAGCAGTATATGACATGGTTAACTTCAGTCCTGGCTGATACACGTCCCTAACCATCTGCACGTCCACATTCCTTTTCTTGTTTTCTGTTTAAAGTTGCACACAATAAACCTGCATGCTGCTCATGATTACTGTCATGTTGTCAGTTAAGCATTGTGTTGGTAATCTGTCAAAAATTGTAAAACATACCCATCATTTCCCAAAAGTGGAGTTCAAAACCCGGAGATATCCAGTTTACTGACAACACGAGAGAAAAAAAAGTGAAGCTGTGAGAAACGTGAGAAAATTTGAAAAATGAGAACGTAGCTAATTATAATTAAATCATGAATCCACTAAGTGTTTCTTTCACTCAAAGTGATGCTGCCTTTCACTTTTTCAGCAACATTCATGGGCACGTGAGCAGTGTGAGTGCTTGTGTTGTGACCGGTCAAGCAAACTGAACAGCGTGAGCATAGGAGCAGAAAGAGGGATTAAAACATGAAGTCTAAGGTAATGCAACATACATGATTAATAACAGACATGATTAATAAAGTCAGGCTGTTGTTTGGTTAAAATTAAAGTCTGCAGTCAGCGTCTGTACTATGAGTATAAGTTACAATACTGTACAACCATGAGTGGACAAGTGTTTCTGTGAGACGGAGTGAGACATCTCCTCTTTGGCTGATTGTGGTCATTTCAGGAGTTATATTCACTGATTAAACTTTTTAATCACATCAGTCATTTCTGTTTATTAAGTTTAATACTTTTGAATCAGGACCTTCAGTATTTGGATCAGGTAGCTCATAAATATGAGGTACAGCAGGTTACAGCTTTTATTTCAGTGTGTCAGAAGCATATTTAATCTTTAACTTAAGTAAACATCAGTATCACATTGGACTTAGTATTGGCAGAAAGTCATTACTAAGGAGCTTAAACCAGGACCAGAAAAGCTTGATCAGGGCACCCCTAAAGAGAGGATTAGGTAAGAACATGAAAGTGTTCTTGCTTCAGGGCCAGTGTCTGTAAGGAAGAGGAGGCAATGCTGGCTTGAGAATGGGAAATAACAACTCGTGGTTCTGTTTAGATAAAATATCATCAAAATAATGGTACAAAACACTCAGATGGGGATCATAGCCATTCCCCTGTGGCCACTAGCCTCACACTGATGAAAACAATGAAGCTTCATGCAGCCAGCTGCAGCCATAAACACCCACAGTAAGCACTGAAGTTGCATTTTTTTTTTTTTAGGGAACAAGGTTAAAGTGAGAGCTTTTTACATACTGATGATGTGTATATATCCAGTACTGGCATTAGGAATAGCCAGCTTGATCATCTACAGATTGATCAGGAAAAATTATTTCAAGTAGCCAATCATGAAAAACAATTGCTGAAGCACATTGCATTTGTTTCCTAGCAGGTCTTAATTTCTGTAATATCGCAACCATGCAGACACAGAGCCCCAACATGTAGCAGGCAGGATGGCAGTGAAGTTAACAAAAAACAGGGATTTATTCATGTTGCACTGTGCAGGATTATTGCATATCAGGTGTGGAATTAATCTGCAGATGCTTCAGTTCAAATTGAGACCAAATGGTTCAGTGGATGTCAGTTAGGAGGACTGAGGGGGCAGTCAAAGCAGTCAAAAGCCATTCGGAATGGGCGTTGTTTAGCTCAGTTGGTAGAGCAGCCACCCCATGAACGAAGGCTCAACCCTTGCTGCAGCGGCCCAGTGTTCAAATCTGACCTGCAGCCCTTTCCCGCATGTCATTCCCCATCTCTGTCTCCCCACATTCCTGTCACTCTTCAGCTGCCTCAATCAGAAGCTGCAGTACAGCCAACATGACGGCGGCCAGCCGCATATTCTTGGATGGGCAGAGCAGAGAGTTGCTTCTGGGACGCTTCTGAAACTGCAGCGGTTCCAGTGGGGTTTAAAACAATGACTGGAACGGCCGTGCACATGGCACATTAGTTATGTCATTAAAGTGCACTTTGTTCAGTACTGGATTTTTAACACTGCTTCACCACCTCATATTTAGCATATATTTGGCTTATATTGGTGCTGGTGGCAAATCCCCACTTTTAATTTATTTATATTTAGAAGTCTGAAAAGTTGCACTTTTCTTGCCTCCATAATCTATTAAGTAGCATTGTTTAATTATTTACTTCTTTATTGCTTGCTGTGAGCGCACCTTGTGTAGAACAGCATCGGTATTCACACAGATGGATGACATCAAACTATGCTCCCCCCGGCACTGTCCATTTCAGGGCACATGATAACATTTTTCTTTAGGATTTTATCAGGTGTGTAAATGGAGGCCATCTATCACTCAGCTGAAGCCATTTCTCTGCCAGCTGCAGGACCTATCTGTTAGACTGGCCTGAGCGACGCTGATCTATTATATCATAGTGGACCTAAAGGCTCATTGTGGAACGACGTGGAATTGCATTTTCATCCAACGGCATGTCAGTTATCGGGGCGGCGGTTGTGGGCCAATGTATATGTATGGTTATGCTAAGGTTCACAGTTATGCCTGAGGGAGGAATGGAAGTGCCAGCAGGGATTCACTTCCCTCTGGATCATCCGCTGTCATTAATATGAAAACTGCTGCAGGGGATATTTTGCGGACAACAAACGTGTCAGTTCTGCAGAATGATGAATGCATGCTGAGGCTTTACCAGCCAGATTTTTCCCCTCTTCTTCTTCTTCTTCTTCTTCTTCTTCTTCTTCTTCTTCTTTTCTCTCCTCACTTCTCCCACGAGAGACATGAGCTCTTTTTGTTTTCCACTGTATTGAACTTTGACTAAATGGAGTCAGTGCAGCTGTTATCTTTGCACAGTAGCAACTTTTCTTCTAAACAAGCTGTTTTATGATCATCACTTGGCACTTTTCTCTCCTGCCTGTCGACTCTCTGTCTCACAGCACTGCCACACCTGAGCTGTTGCTCTGCCAGAGGCCCGCCATGATTGTAGCGCTTCAAGATTAATCGCATCACACACACACACACACACACACACACACACACACACTTAGACATTAATTATGACACTTTTGCAAAGGTAGGGTAGAACTTTTGCATCAAATCAAGCGCTCCTAATTTCTTCCAAAGTTACACATTTGGTGCCTTAGTAAGTATTTGGGAGAGCGTGATGGTGTGTGTGTGTGTGTGTGTGTGTGTGTGTGTGTGTGTGTGTGTGTGTGTGTGTGTTCATGGTGATGAAGGAACATGTCACCCAGGGCAACAGGGTGGCCAGCTGATGTGCTTTTAATTGTTTTTGGACAACAGTGGAGCTCGATAGCACGGAGGATGAAGATACATCAGACTCTGAATACACACACACACACAATGTATGTTTGTTGCACATGATGGTTGGGAGTGTGTGTGTGTGTGTGGGAAGGCAGCACCAGCATGCAGGCGGTGATTTTCAGATCCAGTTTTTTCAAACAAAAACAGTTTCATCAGGGTTACCACTCAGGGTCCTCTGCAAATAATTAGCAGGGAAAAAAACATTCACAGTGCACAAAACACTGCCCTCCTCTATTTTCCCGGCGAGTGAAAAACAACCACCAACAGCTTTGCTGTCTGACAAAACCTTTTGTTCCCTGTCACATGCCGTCTGTGGCCAATCAGCGTGGGTCTCTGGAATTTGACCCAGGTGGCATCAGTCTCTCCTCATCTGCAGCTAAATGCTTCTCAATTGCACATTGACAGAAATCACAGTCACCCCCTCAAGAGGCATAATCAAAAAATAGACCTGCTAGTGAAGGTGATGCACAAGTAAACATTCCCTTCTTTGGAAGTGGCTGACATCACAGCAGAAAATATGACTCTCCAAGACATTTTAAAGGGTAAGTACACTACTTAAAGGCTCAGGCAGGTCAGGGGGTTAAAGTCTGCCTGCAGAAACCCTGTGTGAGCAGAAAGACTGAACACAAGTGAACAATCATTCATCACATGTTCACGCTCAAAATTGTATATTGGAAATGGAGAAAGTTAGCTCCATGACAGTATAGCTTAGATGTTATAGATGTGTTGATAAGAATTAAAATACAATATGAATGATAGTTGGACCAACTAATAGACATAAAAGTCCGGAGCTGATCCTAATGATTGTTATCATAAAATAAACTAATTAAGTGCTGATCAATTCAGCATTTAACACTGGGAGCTGGAGTCCCGGTGTCACCCGTCCAGACTGGTTTTAGGTTTAAGCAACTTAAGCTCTTTGGAAATATTGTCATTTAGGTTGAATGTTAACAACACTGTAGTCCCTCTGAGTGAGTAATGTATTGCAATATTACCATCTGTCAGTGAACATTTTACTGATGTATTAACATTTTTGTGACTTCCTAGGTATATTAATTAATGTTCATAGAAAACATATTTAGGTCAACATGGCATTTCCTTTCAAGTGTATTTGATTATTAATTTCACAGCCTGCCAGTGTTGCAGCACTGCTCCCCTTTTCCACGACCAGCCGGGCTCTACAGCACTTGCAGCGTGTCACTGCGTTATGCAAATGAAATGAGAGTGTGTGAATGTGCACGTGTTCGTGCACAAATGCAAAGAGCAGCAGCTTCACATGTTCAGCGGATGCTAACCGTCACTGTAACTGATTTAAATGACAAACATGCAGGCAGCAGGTCGTACCAGAAGTGACTTAAGTTAATTCTGTAAGCAACTTAGTAAGTGTGAGACGACTTCCCTGTGATTGCACCACTGTCACATTCTCCAGTTTCATGTATCATATTAATAATTAAAACTTTTAAAATGTTATGCATGTGAAAACAAAAAAACAGCTGATATTTCAGTGCGTCAGAGGCACATTTAAACAGTCAAATATTTGGGTAAATATAAGATATTAAAGTACTCGGAACAGATGCAAAACCTCCACCAGCACCCACCAGAAAATAACAAAAGTCTCTGCATTAAGAGACTCTGCATTAATGTTTCTAATAATTTGTGCCATTGCCCCACAATTTCGACCAGAGCAGAGGAACCTAATCTTTGATGTATAAAATTTCATGACTTCATGACTTCTGCTTAATTGACTGGGTGCCAAATTGTTTCAAACTATTTTTCTCTTTTCTTTTCTGTTTTCTTAGAGCTGTGGTTTGAGTATATAACAAACATGAAGACTGGAATACTATGCATGTACTGAAACACTAGTAAATCACTGGAAGTAGAACCCTGTTTAAGGTGACGTATAACCAAGATGAGATATAATCCTTTGAAAACTGGAATGCACATACGTATAACCTCACAGAATGCTGTAAATCAGATAGAGAGCACAAAGACTGAAGTAGAGTTGGCTTATATGAACACACAAGTTTAATGATGAAATAAGCACTTGAGTTTTTAGTATTTGATATGTGAACACACAAGATTAATGAAGTAATGAGCACTTGATTTTTTAGTATGGTTTGATGTGAACCATGTGTGATGATTTGTAATGGTGTAAAATGTATTAAACCTTAAAAAATGCAGGAAGATCTGTGACATAATGGTGTAAGAAAAGTTAATAGATGGTTTTTAAAAAATAGTATAATTACAAAACCAAATCTGATTGTGTCATCCAGTGAAGAATGAAACAAAAGAAAACATCTTGGCCCCAATAGACCAAGATCAGTAGGTGTGAGACAAGACACCATTAAGAATGGAAAACCCAAAACATGGAGCAGCTCTGAGAGTCCACCTGAGTGGAAAATTACACCATTATGTCATAAAGAAAGTTTGATGAAAATAGGTTGGACATATGAAATTTGCATAAAGGTATATAAGAGAAAGCCAGAGTCAGCAAATTCAGTTCATCCATGGGGAACTCGGGCTCTTGTTGTCTACAAAGAAAATAAAGAGTTCATTGTGCTGCCAATCCTGATGAATCCTGTGTGTTATTGCCTACTGAACTAGAGTAACACTATTTGACCTAATTTAGACCTGAAATTAGACAGGTTGCATCCAGTCAGCAGAGCAAGAGACAAGTTAAAGACTGTGAGAGAAAAAAATCTTCCTGTCTGACTCATGTAAAATGTGCTTTTTGCAGCTGGTGATCAGGTATTTATCTATCCCATGACTCAGAATATGTAAAGGTCAGGTGTGAGTGCAAATGAGCTCCGTGAAGACCGAAGAATACCTGCAGATCTACTCACAGATGATTTGTTAAATTTCTCTCTAAGATGTCATCTTGACATTTTTCATCAGTGTGTTTTTGGAGGTTTGGTGAAAACATCATTTGCCTTTTGTCAAACACTGTTCAGATTTGAGTCCTACCGCAGGCAGATCTTTTGTGTGATATTAAACATCTGTCTGTCAGTCTGTGTGGATGGGTAAAGGCACAGACAGCTGTCTCATAATCGCATTTGAAATGGTTTTTGTTGTGAGACTCTTTCTATTTCAGCTTATTCTGATTAAGACTAATTTGTATCTCAGCTGTACGCTGGAGGGATCTTTTAAGTTTGTTGGTTCACTGTTGTGATCAAGCATAACTTAAGTAATCTTCATGAAACCCAACAAACCCAGGAGAGCTGTTATCTTGTGAAGCCACATGGCAGGATTTGACGGAGGAATGAAAAAAATCCTACAAATATTCACATGCCTTTTATCCTTTCAAAGTGAATTTTTGACTTGGTGGCCTTGCCATATATTGGTTTCTAAGTAACCCATTACCTGCTTATGAAAAATTGAAAGCTTTGCAAATGTTGTCCGTAGCTGAAATGTTTCAAATATTTGTGATATCCATAGTTTGTGCATTGGGCCAAAACCATCCTGGAGGCCACAAAGCCATTATGGATGTATTGACAGCACAGAGAGATGAGTTCCATTTCATTTCACATCATCCAGCACACTGAAAACTAGAGCTGCTCTAGAGGCAAAGATTTTCCACTCAGCTTATATAGAGAGAGGGCTCCTGTGGGTTTTCTTAGGTTATCCGAGTATTTGGTAAAGTGTGGCTGAAATGACACCAGCTCATTTAAGTTCAGATATAGGGCTGCATATTGATCCTCTGTGTGCTACCGAACTGTCAATACTCAAAGGTCAAATGCCTGCTCAGCATGTTATGGCTGCTTACTCATTTTTAATCAGACATTGGCTGATTTCAGTCATAAATTCATATTTGAAGTCAGATTTCTTGTCTCTGTATTTTTGGTAAGAAGATGCTGTTGAAGCTGTTAAAGCAAACACCTTCCTCATGTTCGTGTTGTCAGGCTAAATGCAGAAGAATTATTATACAACACAGTTATGTCAACAACACTTCACTCAGTGATTATAGCTCTACTTTGTAAGGTTGGTCAACATTACAAAATCTTGTTTTAATCTGATTTAATCTGAAGTTGAATCTTTCAGTGCCAGAATTACTAAAACTTGTACCAATATTTAATTTATTTTATTGTTCTCTGTTACTCAATCCCATGCATATTAAATCACAGATTTCACAGACAATTGTTTTTTTTATTGCGTGAAGCATGCACACAACATTATTAGAACCAAACATAGTGGCTTTAGTTACCAATCTGCTAACCTCTACTATTTTGCCATTTTAAAGCTTTTTTGTGTTTTTCACACCCCCAGCTATAGTTTGAGATTTGGACATTATTTAAATTCAATTGGAATATTATATGAATGTAGACTATGCACAGTGTTGATATTTGGGGTTGAGACTCGTCACTCCTGAGAAAGAAGCACCATATTCAGCACAGCAGGGAGTGGGGAGTGACAATAACCACTATAACACACCCCTGCTAGACTAGAGGCCTGCAGGTGGATGTTGGTGTCATGTGAGTGTAGAAGCAGACTCAAGTGAACTCTCTGAGTAGCAGCAGGCTTTGCTTCATTACTCACCTTTTATTTGAGAAGTTAGTGATTTTTTGGACAGTTGTTAGAACATTTAAAAGCCTGCTGATGATTTTTCATTCATTACGGCACTGGTATTGAACATTTTGTAGCAATACACAACTTTGTTTAGATATCAACACAAAGAGTCTGCATGCAGAGAAGTGCTGTGAGGCTGTACAGACGTGCTTTGAGCGAAATGCTAACGTCAGCATGCTAACAGGCTCACAATGATGAGGTTTAGCCTACATGCTGCTGATGTTCAGCAGTAACATTTGCTAATTGGCACTTAGAATACAACTGGGGCTGATGGCACTGTCATTAGTTTTACAGGTTTTTGGTCTAAATTGAAAGTTTGACCCCATGTTGGCACTAGTAGAAAATTCAGGGGATCATTGAACTTATTTGAATTAATCCAGAGGAGACCATGAATGCCTGGACCAGATTTTGTGGCCATCAGTGTAATAGATGTCAAGATATTACAGTGGATAAGTAAAAACTGTGACCTTCTGGTTAAAAAAATCACAGGATCCGTCCTCTGGATCCGTCCTCTGGAGAACAGCAATTCAATTCATCAATCCAATACATTCAATAGTTGTTTAGATATTTGACTCTGAAGTGATCAAAGTGATAGAACTGGCTGCAATCTCTGGAGCACCGCCAATAGAGTGACCTAAACCAGCTGTATTCACTAAAATGATCATTATTAGATTAATGCTGATTCACAGTGTCCTAACCTCCATCAAACCATCAATCCTTTTTTAATCCATCGAGGTCAGGGCTGACATTTCCCCATCATCTCCGACATCTACCAGTTGAGAGAGAGACCCTCCAGAGGGAGGGTGTGCAGGTAATGAAACACTGCTCAACATGAGCTCCACCCAGACTGTTGCACTTGTAACCCAGTCATCCAAAGGTCATGTCCATAGGTGAGAGTAAGAGCCAAGACTAACTGCTAAATCAAGACCTCTGTTTGGTGGCTGAGCCATTTTCTTTACAGCCACACTTGTGGTCACAAAATTGCATACAGTGACCTCGGGTGCACTGCTGTTAAAAACTACTTTGTGCACCCAATTTTTCAGTGAAATCCAACAAGTGAAATACCAGACTGCAGTAACAAGGCGGTTCATTACCTCTAGTTAGATGAAAATGCAGTGATGTTTGGAATGTTCTGTGACACGTAGCAGTTTGCCAAATATATCGAGAAAATTGAATTGAGTAATTTTGGAATTCAGATTATTTTAGTGCTGAAAACATAAGTAATGTTCATCAGGTCGATTGACTATAACGTTTAATCATTTAAATCATCTGTTGAACATAAAAGCCATACTTAGATGATGTGGACTTATGCTACATATACTAGAGTTGCTGGTGCTATGCCCTTTTATAGTTTCTATTTTTTACTTCTACTTATATATCTCTATCTTGTTTAAGTACTCTATTCATCTGTACTTATTTCTGTAAGTTTTCCAAAGTTTTGAGGATCTGGAATTGTTTCTGACAAAACAAGCAATTGAACACACAGATTGTCACTATTTACATTTAGTAGACCACATGATTAATCAGTAATCAATGAGGAGATAATCCTGAGTTACAAGACTATCGGTATATCATCGATATTTAATTCTTGATGAAGAAAAACATATAATAATGATTGGGTTCCTTTGCATAGTAGTAGAAATGTGTACAGTACATTCACTTTGCACATACATTTTAAAATGGATAGATTAGATTGTGTGTGCCTGTGTGTGTAGCTTGCTGTCATATCTATCTTTCCCACAAGGCAGTTTTGATTGTAACCTTGTTGCAAGTGTATTGGAGATGTCCTCGGGTGCAGTTGGTCTCAGTTCTGTGATGCTGCAGAAGGGCTCTGCAAGCTGCCGACCCATCCCCTGCCTGCCAGGCCCGCAGTGGGTCAGTAAACAAAAACCCCTCTGGGTCTCTGACTGCTGGTCCAACAGACATGTCTGCAGGGTGAAGAGGATGAGATCCCAGCTCCACTGCCTTCTTACTTGGTCTGTCAGAGGTGTTTGCATGACCCGCCCTCCTGCCAGTGTGTTCCAGTGTCTGTTACAAAGACACTTTAATGTGGCTGAAATGGTTTAGAATATTTGAAGGGGGATGCATGACCTCTGCATGCATGTCATTTTATCATTCATTGTAATTGTACAGTATGTTTGTGTTGATTTGTTCTGTACACGTGACGTCTATTGCATGTCTGTCCGTCCTGGGAGAGGGATCCCTCCTCTGTGGCTCTTCCTGAGGTTTCTTCCACCTTTTTTCCCTGTTAAAGGTTTTTTTGTGTCACTCGAACCGAGGGTCTAAGGACAGAGGGTGTCACTCCCTGTACAGATTGTAAAGCCCTCAGAGGCAAAATGTGTTTTTGTGAATTTGGGCTTTACAAATAAAATTAGACTTGATTTGATTTGATGTATGATCAATAATTTCAACAATAAAATTCTCTAATTTTTGGCTTTTGTGGCTGAAATGTCTCAGAAATCTGCTGCCCGACACTCATTGACTAGTTAGTGGGGGTTAATTGTTGCATCAGTGGTATTGATCAGGAACCCCATCAACTCCCCACAGATGCATTATGGTCATGACTGATGTCAGTGCTGTGGGTGCAACAGAAATTGAACTTCTTGCACAGTAAACCAATAAAATTTTGCTACGTGGACTGGGTTTTTTTCACACTTTTGTACACACAGTTTCTGTAGAAAAACAATGATGAGGCAGTATTCCTTTTTTCTTTCTTTATTTTATTTATGTTTATAATGTTCTCAATGTCCAGTCTTTAGATTTAATGCAGATGAGAGATTGTCAGAGTAAAAAGGCCACCAAGGGAAAAAAAGTTGGACTGGGTGAATGAGGTGACTGTCCTCTTTTTGTTTTTTGTATGGTCCCATCCATTTGCTTTAAAGTGACTGGATTCTTGGGAAATGACCAAATTCAATGTGCCATCACTCTGGAATTGCTCCTTGTGGTCGTTGTACAGTCACACTTTGGACTCAACACTTCTTCAACTAGTTGGCAGTAAATTCCTTTAATTGATAGTGATCACAGCTGCTACTGTGAAGCAGCTTCAGGAAGTTTGAGGACATACTCAATTAAAACTTAGTATTAGTATTATAAACTTAGTATACTTATGTTAGAAGTGGGGGAGTTTAGCAGAAGTTGGTCTAAATCTATGCCTGTGTATTTTTTACTGATGTTTTATCAGATAATCAGATGTAAAGTGGTTGGGCAATGATATGTAGATGCTTATTCAAATTAGGGTGAACCTCAAACCCACACGATCAAATTAAATAATGCATTTGCCTCGTCCATTACTGCCCTGTTATGGTATAACTATGTCCTCCAAATGTGTGCGTATCCAGGAATTATATTTGTCTTCCTGGATGTGTGGCATTACATTATGAGTCATTGTTAGGCTCAAGATGCAGCATGTGATAGGAAAAGCTTCTCTGCAGACTAATTAGGTAGAAAACTGACCTGCTCTTGCCCTGCATGAAGGTAATAGCCATCCATACCACTGAAACATGCAGGCAGGCAGCCGACCATTTCAAACACTCTCCGCAAGTCCAAGGACTCACTTATTGATTTAAGATCCCTTGATTGTCTTTTTCTCTCTCAAGACTGTCCAAGCTGCCTCTTAACGAGTCTCACCTTAGAATTATCTGAAATGGATCAAGCAGTATCTATTTTTTTTAACAGAGTCTGGTCACATGGGGAGGCATTTATAGCTCTTCCCTAAAATTCTTCAGTCGAATGATGAATAGCAACTGTCTGCATAATGCCTGTTTTCCCTCTAAAGAATTCTAATTGGCATCTTGTGAAGCAGTCAGGGATGAAGGCTTTATCATAGCAAACATCTGCAGTTTAGATTTCACCTATTTGCTGCTTCCGCCGTCCTGTCTTTGCCAGCTGCACCCATACCTCCCAGAGTGTCAAGAGCCCAGATTTCTTTTCCAGCTTCTTTGTAGGTGAAGAGATCTTGAATGTGTTCTGAGGATAATGAATGCCATGTATTGGCGACAAGCTCCTCGCAGTTTTCTGTGACAGATGAACCCTATTGGTTTTTTCACTGGCTGCCAGATCACTGTGACTCATCCCCTCTTTGCTGTTTGGCTGTCTCGCTCCCAATTAAATCTCAGTGATGAAAAGCTGTGGTTAATACCTGTACCTGTAATGGGTGCACTTTACTTTCTAACAATCTGTACACCATGGATGTATTTTCCCCTGTGTCATTTGTAGATACACATCAGAAAGATCCAATGAATTTTTAATTTCCATGTCCTGTGAGTGATTATTAGAACATATGAATAGCTCACTGTAAATTCCGTATTTCATCCTATCATTGAAGTTAAGTCAATGCTATGAGTGGTTTTGATCTTTTGTCCGCACTCTGTGTTGGTGTTTATTGAGTTTCTTGTCCAGAGTCCTCTTTGATTCTCTCTATTATTGTAAATCTTGAGTTGTTGAATAGTTTGTGGCATTTCACTCTCTCATTGGGACTAAAAGACTCACTAACTGGACAGATACCTAAGGTAGCCCCATGGGGCTTCTGGTGGTCCACATTAAATTATTAAGTTTTAGTTGGGTTCTCATTACACACTCCTTGTTGGTCATGAGATATCAGGTGTCAGCCATGACTGTGAATACATTTTCATTGTCAATTTCTTCATAAAATAAAATTGTATCTGCTATCAGCTACATGAGTTACATAAAGTCGGGTATACGGATCCTACGTTTGGGAGCCCAGCTCGGCGTTTGTCTTTTATTTCACCAAGCTCTCACCAACAACAAAAAATCTCCTTTTTTCTTCTTAGCCTCTTCAGTCTCTTAGCCTCTGCCATTTCTGCAGAGGCTGCTAAGCCTGGTTACACCTGGTAACACCTTCACCCCAGGCCTGAAAACCTCCTCCCAGCAGTTCAGAGCTCCTTTGCTAGTGGTGTAAAACACTTACTGGGGACTCACACAGGGGACATAAGCACCGCTGAACGGCTGCGCCACGGTTTTGCTCTGTCCTCTGCCCGGCGTCAACTCACACCAGCGTCAACTCACACCGGCGTCAACTCACACCGGGTGCGTGATGTCAGCGTAGCGAGCCAGCCGTATTCACGCGAGAATCCTGAACGTACACGAGACGCCGCGATAAACTGTGTATAAAGGACACGACAACAAACAGCTTACTTTGCTCCTCCAACGTGGAAGAGATAAGAGATAAAAAGGATCTGTTGTGTCATAAATGATTGTGTGTTGTTCCACTTCAACAACAATCTCTCGTCGTTCATGTTGACCCTTTGATCGATTGACTTCTGACCTGGTGCCACCGGTCATGATGTAATGTTGATGTGAAGTGGTGATAGGCTACATGAACTGCGTATTGTATTTTATTTTGAAAGGGGGCGGAAGTGTTTTACGTTGATTCTGTGTCGCATTTCCTGTCTGGTGCAATCTGCTCTGTTGAGATTCACGCGGTTTAGCAACGGCTGGCGTCAAAAATAGAAGTTCTACGGAATGATAGCGCTGCAGCACGGACAGTCGCTGCTGGGACGTTCCGCGGTGCACCCGGTGGGAATGGTTTCATTGATTAGACTGGCAGCGATCAGCTCCAGTGACCGCGGTGCTTATGTCCCCGGTGTGAATAAGGCTTTAGTCCAGGCAGCAAGGCCTGAAATAACTAGCAGTTATAACTTATTTACACATTCCTTGTATGAGGTTGTGAAAACAGGAGTATGGGGGGCAGAATTGAAATGACAGAAGCAACATTCACCTGACTACAGGTCAGTGTAGCAGCAGAAATGGTTGTGAAGTTATTTTAAGATAGGTAAGGTACACAATGCTGTTTAGTGTTCCACACATCCAAAACATCACTGCAGTAAGATAGGACATAACATTTTGTAAGAAGTTCATTTTTTTAATGGTTATTGTAACTGATAAGAATGATGGTAACAACAATAATTGTGAAATATCGTATACTGGTATACTGTGAAAGAGAGATATTTTTTGAGGCTGTTATTGTACCTTGAAAATCTCATACCGTTGCAACCCGAGTAAATACTTACCTACACGCTGGATTCCCTTTTGTTTCAACTTATCTCAGGTTCCCACCTCGGCTGGCTAACTCCAGCTTGCAGGGATGAGCTGCACTAGTGACAGCCTCGTTAACCCAGAGGTCAAGCAGCCATGAGATCAAAGCTTGTCCCTGGAGGCTGGCCAACAATGGGTCTGAGCCCAGGGCTAGAGGAAACCAGCTACAGTAAAAGCTAGACTCCCAACATTCTTGTCATTTCCCAAACTGCTGTTTGTGCCATTGTGTAATTAGCCTCTGATTAATGAGTATAATTTGGATTTAACGGGTCAGACTGATGCAGATCTCCTCTGGGCTATGTTCACTGTAATATCAAGGGAGATGTGATAGTATGACATGGCAGGATCATTAATCCCATGTTGCTTGTTTGCTGTCCATTTGTTGTAAAGATTGTGTTCAGTCATGTGGTGATGACATGAAAACCTCATTTTATTCACATCATCAGTTATTTGAAGGTGACTCAGGTCAGTTTGGCTCCCTCGTTAATCAGCTGTCTGCTGTCTCTGTGTGGATGATAGTGTAACCATATTACACTGATTATTTAACAGTATTTTATTACAAAATAATCATTTTGTTAATGCCAAAAAAAAAAAAAAAACAGCACACTGTAGGCTCTGTTTTTTTATTTTAGATATGTTCAGATAGTATGACAGTCCAGAAACGCTTCTTGTCATGAGGCTGGATGGGAAGGTGTTTTGTCAAGGGGGTCAAGTGATTCTCGGTGGGTTCTCCACTGTGTATGAACCCTTTCACATTTGCCTTTGGCCTGTTGATAACAAAAATATATTGTGGCGCAGCATTCAATTTTTACAATTCATATTAAAGGAACAATGTGTAATTCCAGGAGCAGCATTTTACCCTTGATGTCATGACACTCTTCAACATTGTCGAACAAAATAAACCTTGTAATGTCCTCAAAAATGTCTTGCAAACGTTCCAAACTCCGGGTATTTGTTCCTCTGGAGAGGCCGGGGTCGGCTAGCAGCAGCTCTGTCTTTCTCTGTTCTCTACTCCTTCGTCCTAATACTGGACTGTGGGCAGACTGGACTAGTGATTCACTACCACCTGTGGAGTCATAAGTGGTATTACAAGACAGTATGGGTCGAAGTTAGCTGGATAGCATGCTTTTCCATAGATATCTTTGCAACACTAATCATGGATGTATTTGACATAGCACCACCACTTGAGTTCTGGTATAAATGTATATAAATGATATTTGGCCATGTCTTACACATTGCTCCTTATATACACATACACCATACACCAAGATATGTGGCTACACGTGTGCTCCCTGTAAATATCAATCATCCATCATGAGCTGTGTCATCAGGTCTAATTTATAACCGCAGCGCTTTCTGGAATGGTAAATGACCGATGTCAGATTGTGACAAAGAAAATAAATCAAATGGTGAAGACACCAATATATACATGTTGTTTTATAACTCTTACTTAATCACTGCTTATGTCACTGTGCAGAGCCTGCATTATCTTTTCTATCACATCCACAGCCAGACTGAGGAAGGATATCCATGCGCTTGACTCTGCAGAGGAAATGAAAGAACACTAAGGCACTTCCTACGATCTCTTGCCGTGTGCTGACGTCAGGATGAAGAGGCGTATTATTTAATCCCCGGCCTTTCTGCTGACCTTTGGTCACAGATGTGCAGTCCAGCCATTCTAGCTGGTGTGATCTCTGCTGCTCTAATCCCACAGGTTCCCACGGCACGCAACAGACGGGCTGCTTCGGCCAGCCTGAACTGGATTGACCTTATAAATCCAGGCCGCTGCTCTAGATTTAGGCACTTGCTGTCAGAGGGAGGGGATTATGGCAGCACCTACGGCTACAGTTATATAATGCTGTGTTGTTGCTGTTAAAATGCCAGCGGCTCAGAAATGGCAGTTTTCTTTTGGTTAGTTTTACATTTTCATACTTTCTTGCAATATGCTTTTACTTTCCAGTGAACAGACATTGTCAAACAGCGCACCAGTATCTCTTCAGGTCCTAACAGTAATGACAAGGCACAACAAAGATCTACAGTCAACTGATGTAACTCAGTGTGACAGATCTCTGGCATTCTGGCTTTGATTGATGGCTGTGTGGCAGGAAAATATAGATAACTTTGGTATAACAAAATCTTCAGCCAACTGTTCAAATATTGAAACAATAAGGACAGTCGGGCTGTTGTTTATTTATGCACATATACTTCTGCCATGAGACTGATTTGGACCTGTATACGCAATTAAAGGTGCATATGGAGGAAAGAGATCTTTAAAAATTCACCCCTCCTGCTCCTCCTATCTTCTTCACTCCCAGTAACTGGCTGGGAACCACAGACAGATGTCTCAGACTCTGTGCTCTGTTGTAGTTCCACATTTTGAAATTAAAAAATGTGCAGAGGAATGTGGGAATTTACATAACTGAATAAACGCTGCAGCATCTTGAAGAAGTTCAACCACACAAACTTTGTATTTTAGCACTTTTTGTTTACCTCAGACAGTTTGACCCTGTGTTGTGTCTTAATCGTCATGGTGGGACACCTGTATTTATTCCTGTGACATTGACCTTTCCTGAATGAGCAAACTATGGTTGCAATACTTCAATCTGCCAGAGCAGTCATGGGCTGAATAAAAGTACTGCTCGGGTAATGATCTCTGGGCTCCGCTCTGAGGCTACTGAGCCTTTCCTCTGCTCCACTCTCTTCGCCGCAGGCTCTGGGTGTGTGTCACAGATAGAAAGGGAGAGTGTGTGCGTGTGTGTGAAGCACATATACACTGAACCAGCTGCCCCCTGCCTGTGATTGATAATGTGCCTCATTATTTGTGCCATTTCATCTGAAGCTTCCAGGGAAAGCTTCAAGCTGGGACTGTCTGTCTGCTTGGAATACCTGCTAATGACGGCGCGCGATCTCCCCCTCCCGCTGTCGCTGGCCAGCCAGAGCCGGTGAACACAGCCCTGGCACATAAACACACACATTCATTTGAACACGCATGCGTCACTTCTAACACAAAAGCAAGCACATTCACTGGGGTCCCTTCAAAAGCACTGCAAGTTCCTCAGAATTATTCCAATTAGAAAGCATTAATATTTCCATCATAAGTTGAAATCCTACTAATATCCAGTAAGAAATTTAAAGCTCTGCCAATCAATGGCTTTTAGAATAAAGCTCAAATGACCAGTGTGTGAAAAAACTCCCTATGTGCTACCTAAAGTCACTACATTTACACTTAATCTGCCTATTCTTTGAAATGTCCAAATTCTCAGGCAGCCAAATGGTGGTCTCCAAAATTCCTGTTTAATACTGTAGATACAGTACAAAAAATGTGAAAAAATTGTGTTGCCTTTGCAAAATGATGATGTATATCAATCAAAATATCAATTTACTACTTACTATTGTAAACTGTTGATTGAACTGAACTCTTCTATTCTACACACTGGACCTTTAAGACACAATTTACAATTTCTGCTTACAACACAAGACATAGCAGCCAGCTAATATTACTTACTAGTCCAACAGCAGAACAGAAGCCCTAGAATCTGTCTTTCAACTTTTTAAGTTCTCGCCAACGACTAAAAGTAAGTCCCAGATTTACTCTTCCGTCCGGCAGCTCCTTGCTCTTCTTCACCTTCACCTCTGCCAAAAGCATGAAAGAGATGCCTGAAGAGGAGCAATGTCCATCGAAGCTGCTGAGCCCAGTTACAATGTCCACTTTCCTGGTGCTGGTTCAGGAGTGCAGAGAGGGAATGACAGAGACACCATTCACACGATTACACATCAGTGTAGCATCATACAGTACAGATGTTTTCAGTGAGACAGCAACTACTTGCTCAGCACCAAACAGCAGACAGACACTGTTAGTGACTTGCAAGTGAACACAGTCGAGCATTTAGCAGACAGATATTCAGGATTTGGGACTTTTTAAAGGTCTAATGTGTAACATTTAAGAGGATCTATTTATATTTATATATATTCAGAAGTATGTTTTCATTAGTGTCCTCTCACCTGAAAATAAGAACCTTAAAATAAGCCTTTTCTCCTCTTCCACTGTTTGCCATGTTTCTACAGTAGCCCAGAACAGACAAACAAAACACTGGAATGGTGACATCAGCCTAATTAAGGTAATTGTTAATGCTGATTTAGAAAAGTGATGCACCATCTTGAAAAAGGATTAACTGACTTCAGAAGCTTTTACCCATTTACCTTACAAAATGAGCAGTTACAGGCAATATCTGGATATTTACACAGACTCATGGCCTGTCATCACCATCTATTCACCATCACAATATTTGCTCCTTCCTCCCACATAACGTGTTATACTTTTCAGTTGCAATTTACTGAACAGAGGCCCTCCCACACAGTCTATTGAGACCAAATCCTGTTAAAAGAAGGTGTCTGAACCTTTTCCATGTCTGTTTGTAAGTCTGTGACACAAAAACATTTGAGAACCGCATCCCTCTCAAGATGTTACACAGATAGACACAGCCAGTCAATGTGTTCAATAAAGACCATATTATCTGTAATGTGTTCTAGTCTTGCTACTCACACGACTTCAAAAGAGGGGGGAAAAAAACGGCCCGACCCATTTCAAGTTTTTGCACAATGATGTAGTATGAGTTCATCACCTGTGCCAGCGTTGAGCCAGCAGGGTTCAAGCAGAAGGCAGGAAACGGCCGAGGAAGTGAGGTCAGAGCTGCAGCGTGGCTCTGGAAGCGGTCTGAATGACAGGAAGAGAGAGGAGATGGAGATAAGGCAACAGGAAGAGACTGCTTTGAAAATCCTGCCTCAACTCTGACTTGTGTCGCCCGCGTGGGGTGGCAGGGGGCAGAGAGACGAGGGCTCTCTGAATGACATTCTCCAAAGGAATCAGAGCCTTCATACATTATTAAAGAGTCCTCTGGTTTCTAATAACAAGACTATATTTACTGGAAGTCTCTCAAAGCACCAGGCTGCAAGACACATAACCAAACACACTACCATTTTACTGAAGACATGTAGCTGCAAAATACAAATGGCGTTTCCCTTTTAGTAGATATTGTAGTAGTGAATAACAGAATATTTACGATAAATTCACTCAGGTTAATTTGTTCAGAGCTCAGCCAGAAACCATAACCATAAGTACAAAAATACCAAAGTGTAACTGGAAGACAGCTTCATTATTCACCTCTTATTACATTTCTGGCATCATATTCAGTACATCAATCCTCTGACTTTTGATAAATAGTTTTATTTGGACTGAGAACTACAGAGCTGGATTAAAATACGATAAAGCCAAAGTTGACAAGTGAACTTGAAGGGAAGGAGGCTCCTCTTTTCAGTTTAGGTTTCACAGTTCTACTTTCTTCATCCCTCGGTTCCATAATTACATTCCTCTGAACACCAATAAACAGGACACTGCTGATCATTTCTGTTTCATCCATTGCTGTCAGAAATCAAAGTTTCTGTGTTGTTATATTATCTCCCAAATGCCCAAAGAAATGAGCTCAGAGCTCTGGATCAGTTGAGCGTTGCTTTTGATGGGCAGTGGCAAAGGAAAAGGCAGCGAGACCTCTGTGATGGTGGTGACTGCCAAAGAGATCTCATGAGAGTTTTCAGTGCTCTGCTATTACCAAGTCTTGTGTTCATAGGATAGTGATTGACAATTAAAGTAATTAAGAAGTGTTAACTGTACTAACGTTTGTTCATGAACATGTAGGAGTTACTCCAGTGTGTATAAACAGGATCCGCATGCCTGTTTTTTGCATTACAGCAACCCTGTGTAGAAAATCTCTTCTGTTAAATACAACATTTGAATCATGTTGATGCCCTCTGCGCCCTGAGCTGTGAAAGTGTGCAATGTAACTGGGCTCAGCAGCCTCTGTGTACATAATGGCAGAGTTGAACAGACAGAGGAAGATAGGGGAAAAAAAAGGAGAACGTGACCAAGTGAGAAACCACCAGACAAGAGTAAATGTGGGACTGACTTTTAGTGGTTGGTGAGAGCTTGGTGAAATACAATGCTGAAAGACAGACACCAAGCTGGACTGACTGCTGCTGGACTAGTAAGTATTAGCTGGCTGCTATGTCTGCTGTTGTTGACCTCGCTTGATGTTTGGCTGTTAGAAAGTTGTCAACTCGCTACTTTTTGATCATAAGTAATGTAATCAGAACAAATACACGTGCACAGCTGTCCACTGGGGGCCCGAAATCACACAACTTCTCTAAATTTCAAACATATAAAATAACTTACCACAATGACATACATTTCATACCAAATTAAAAGTTTAAAACAAACAAACAATTATTAAGTCAATACATTAATGATGGTCTGGTACCGCCAAAGCTTCTGATGGCACTATGCCATTAACATGTAGCCTTTAAATTGGACCCTATTAGTCTTGTTAGCGATACCGTGTCTCTGAATAAAACCCTTTGCTTCTTGTCACACAGGTGATGTTCACCTCTTCAGTCAAAGGTTTTTCTCTCTGGCTCCACTGAAGAGGATAAACATGCTGGAAGTCACTTTTTTCCATTTGCCTTTCACTGCTTCCACCATCTGCCACTGGCAGTAACTCTGACAGCTTTAGCTCCATCTGCACCGCCACGACAGCGGACCCTCATCCTGTTTTTTGTGCTGTAAAGCAATCCCACAGTTTTGCAGCCAAACTCAACATGGTGGAAGACAAAAGTTAAAATGCAGAGCGCGGCTAAGAGTCTGCCAGGCCCTCTCTCTCAGCTGGGGTCCTGTTTGTTTCTGATAATCATACTAATTTCTCCAAATGATTTATTGATGTGAAAATGCTCCACATATTTGAAATAGTTTGTCTGGACTGATCGATTACATACTGTCATTCAACATTTCACTGATTTTTGTGTGTGGCACCAGCATTTGACACATGTAATATCTCACCACTGGCTCGTCCAATTAGTTAATGGAATATTCCCAGATGTATAGGAATCATGTATTGACTTCACTCTCTATTTCAGCCTGAAAGAATGTTGATTGCACAAATATAACTCTGATCTGATTGAAGTAGCGTGTTAGAATTCTCTCAGTCTTCAGTAAAGTGATCCTATAAATGTAGCCTGGCGTGTGTATAATGGCCACTAAATATTCTCTCAGATGCGTCTCCTCTCAGATGAACAGTTCTGTTGTGAATAATTGCTGCTGACACATGCAGTGGGAGAAAAGGAAACATGCACAATGTGACGCACGGCAAAAAAATAAATAAATGTCAACAAAACTCTGAGCTGCAAACATTATGGCTCTGTGGCAACGTCCATGGTCTCTTTGTGCAAAGCGCCTATAAAATCAGCCCGTTCTCTGTCCCAACATAAAATAACGACTTTGTCACGCCCCTAGATGTATGATACTGAAAGGTACCCGTCCGCGTCTGTATAACACACTCTGGGTTCTCAATTCACTCCAATATGAACCCGTTTGCGGCGGTAAGAGACGCTTAGAGCAGAGCTACAGCCGTCCATTTACTCCAATAATAACCCGATCACAGCAATACATGACGCTGCGAGCTACAATCTGATTGGTAAACCGAGGACTCTCTCTGATGTATTTTTTCACTATTTTAAGGATTTCTTTTAATGATATCGTCAACATTTCTCAATACAAACATGCCAAAGTGTCACTTAAAATTCAACAATAAGATAGCTTCATGTTGTTGCCCTCAGTATGATTTTATAGTTATAGTTTTAAAGTTTTATTTGTATGTTTTGGATAGCGGAAAGGCCTACACGACCCATAATCCTCGACCACAGTTGCTATGTTGATGAAGACAATCCACTTTGCGCTACCTGTTTTTTGCGCCACCTGTTTTTATTTATTATTATTTATTCTTAACTAATTTATAAAAAATAAAGTTACTGTAACTGTTCAAAGAGGTCAGTGTTTTATCGTGTGTACAAATTACAATATTTAATAATTTCAGTTCGTCATAGCTACACGTCAAGAGATTTTAAGCAAAGTGATTGGATGGTTTTTAACTGCAATGCACCCTGGGAATCATAGTAAATGTATGTTTCACGTCTGGGTCCTACGGCGATCATTTCTGATTGACACAGGTCAAATCTAAAGTGAGTTAGTCATGGTAAAATCTGCGGATTATTTGTAAATTGAAAGAAATAATAGACTGATATAAAACGTGAAATATTTTTAGAGAGCAGTCTGTGTACTTCTGCAACTGTTATTTTTGTAACGTATTCTAATGTGAAAGACACTTGCTTGGCCAGCTAACTAACAGTAGTACTAGCCTATGTTAGCAACGTACTTTTAAAGCCCGCTTCACCAGAGATGGATGGCCCGGCCTGTAAGGCTGAAGGTTGATGATCAGTTTCTAAGTGAGAGTAACATTAACGAGCATGAATACTGTACATAAAACTGTGAGCACTCAGTTACATTCAGCAATCAGTTTCTAAAGCAGTGTTTTAATCAAGGGATGACCTGCCCCAGTAACAGTCACAGAAATGTTATGATGTGTTTTTATTGTTTCTCTTGAGTTGGCTGAGACATGTGACTCCATGTCCCTTTCCAAGAACACTGCAGAAAAGCACAGAGCTGTACTATATCTGATATACAGGGTTGGATATGAGCAGCACCTATAAGAACTATTGTCAAATGCAGAGAGAAATAGAATATGAATATAATCCAGACGTGACATACTAACTTTCTTTGATCATACGCCTATTGTTACTTTACAGCTTTGTGTTTATGAGCGAAGTGTATCTATTTAACTACACTGCAGACTGCAGTCTATGATACCAGTGACTTTACAGATAGATAAATATCCCTTTATAACACATCTGTATCCTCACACTGTGCTGCATTATTATAAGACAAGACTGGAGTGCAGACAAGGCTCCTTGTATAAGTTGTCCACCCCAGTAATATCCATGTCCAATAGTATTAGTATATGTGTAAGTCACCATAAACATTGATGGACTAAATGCATGCACTTTATTAAATTTGGAAAATTTGAGAACTCGCTCACAGCATTTTGTTGTATGCCTCAAGTGACATCCATGGGGCGGCTATCTTAATGTCACAGAAACACTGGGAGAGTTGCAAACAGGGCGCAGAAATTCAAGCCAGGCCCATTTGCACTACCCTGCATGTTCTTAATGGAGGGGGACCATGTTAGGCCACAGCTGATGCAGTATTGACCTTTAAGAAGGATAAATATAAGTTCATAGATGAAGTAATAGGTTAAGTTAGCCAAGAAGCCCACATGAATGCCATTGACCAGTACTAACCAACATATTTTTATCTAGTTTTATCATTTATAGACATTACAAGTAGAAACCAAAATTACCAATTCAGTGATGGTTCAACAAAGACGTTCCTTTTTTTTCATGTTGCTTTCAAGTCTACATACACCATGTACCAAAGATAATCCCAAACAAGATAGCAATGTGCAATATGCACAAAAAGCTGTACACACGTCTATTGTGTATGCAGTGTGTGACAAAAAGGTCACTTACCATGAGAGCCACAATTCTGCCAGGTGAAACATGAATGTTACCTGCTGAGCAGCCACACACGGTCTGGCATTTTTACAGGTAACACATATTATATAAAAAATTAGAAGTCTAATTGTCCCAATAACAGCAACACCCATAGTAAATAGTAAGGAATGCATAGGACTTATAAACTGTACCTATTTGCTGGTAAAACAAAACCCCCTTGTGTTACTGCCTCTCTCTCTGACGGCCTTTGAGGAGTGACATCCCCATGTCTGTCACGTTGCTTCCATCAGGCTCTGGATCAGGTTTCTCTCTGTGCCTCACTCTACGCAATATAACAAGAAACAAAATGCAACACTTTGAATACAGTCCATGATTAAACATGGAATTTCAAATGAAGTAAATGGGAGCTAATTTCATAGAAACAATATAAGTAATAATGCATTACTGAGGGTTTGAGATGCTGAACATGCTGTAGAAATGTGAGTCTACTTTTACTCGCAACAATAAATTAGATAAGAGTGTGGCCTCTTGAACAACTGTTTCCCTACACTACAGAAATAAATAAATAATAATAAATAATAATAACAGTTATGACAACATTAACTCCAAATCCTGAAAGCATGCTGAAGCTCTCATCCAACTCCAAATCATCAGGATCACCTGAGTCAATCATTTTTCAAACTAAACAGGAAAGACACAGAACATCAGCAGTCAGATGAGGTTAGCCATTTTTAAATGCCTTAAACTGCTTCAGAAACCTGACACCTTTGTTTGCTTTAAAACATTTTCTGAAAAATGTTTTCAAGTTTTTTTACGTACCTATGTCAGAATCAAAATGCCACCGAGGGGTCTCTCCATTCTCCCATCAACCTTTGCACACACTGGTGGCGAGTGATTGGTTGTAATAGCCCGAGCTCAGCACGTCCAAAATGTGAGTGGTGAATAAATCTAGAAATGTGTTTTAGACGTGAAAATAAAATAATAAACCTAACAAAGCATTCTGTACGTTACATCTGTTCACTTTCAGATCCTGAATTAGTTTGGAAAACATTGTGTGATTTCAATGCAGGATCGTCCTGGGGCGGTGGCATCTCCATAGCAACGGGGGTCGAGGATTATGGGTAGTGTAGGCCTTTCCGCTATCCAAAACATAGGAATAAAACTTTATTTCTCTGAATCAAAGGAGAAAAAAATCACACTGTACAACATACAATCAGATTGTAGCTCACAGCGTCATATATCACCATAATCAGGTTATTATTGGAGTGAATGGACGGCTCTAAACGTCTCTTACTGCCTCAATTCAGAACCCAGAGTGTTTCATACAGACGCGGAAGGGTACCTTTTGCATCAGTATCAGATGTCTAGGGGCGTGACAAATTGTCTGTATTTTACGCACTGGGAATGAGAAGGGGTTGTAAAAATAGACCCAGAAGATAACTGGTGTCTCGTGCCCATTCCTCTCTGTGAAGCTGCTGCCGTTACACTGGCAGACTGATGCTGATATGCTTGATGCTGTCATCTGTGGGCTACAACGATGATAGATTTAGATCAGTCGTCCTCTTTCATAAACCGTGTTCTTTAATGTAGGAGCTGTTAGCGGCGCACATCTTTTTTTCTTCTATCATGTGGTTATGATCTCCCCATGGTCACAGATGTAATGAGGAATAATATCTGGGCAGTATGCTGGCACATATTAAACACTCTCCTAAGAGCTTGAAGGCATTAGTGTTCACACCTCAAATCATGGTCACAATATGCTGTAGAATTTCTACCACAGGCTTTTATTATGTTATTATAGTACAGAAACTTAAAAATTCAGTAGCCATTAATATTATTCTATTAAATGAGTGATCACTTCTCATTCCTCTCACAGTACATAAATATATTATAGTTTGTCCTTGATCACACTGAGAAACGTGGTAGTACTCTTGAGTATATTCAGTATATATACTGTATATACTGTCTTGTTTGTGTATGATCAGGATTATTAACTCATGAAAGTTATTATTGATCACCTCTTGTCCTAAAATTAAGGGACATTTTATTAAATGTTCAACAAATCCAACATTGTTCAGTGGATACAGCGGCTCTTACTTCAACTCAGGGCACGGACCAAGCGGCTGTGGATGTGAAGTGAAGCCAACGCCAAAAACTGCAGTTCCTCAAACATGCACTTGTGGCTGGCTACAGAATAAGTCAGTCTCCATAAGTTCCCATGTTCAAATGTCCAACTTCACAGCAGAAATAAACATGTTCACAGCCTGGGACAAAAAACAGTTTTGGTCTCTGTAGCTAATTTCCCCGTTCATGACAACTGTACTGAGGGTGAATTCTTATAGAACTTGCCTGTTATTATATTAAAGCATAAAGTTATGCATAATAACAGCGTGGCTGTGGCATCACAGGTGGCTTGTTTGAGCAACCAGACAATAAGGGTACAAGTGAATCCAGATATGTATGTCTATGAACAACCATAATCAGATATATTAGTCCAAATAGCTTTTGTTTAAGAAGATACCTTCATCTCCCGTTATAAAGAAAAATCAGTTAATGGAGTAATGGCAGGTTTCATTTGATTTACTTCAGTAAATGAACAAATTGTCTGCATTCACTTCGGCACCACTATTAACATGAATGAATGTTGACAGTTTACTGATTGTGCCATTAAAGCAGCTGACTGGCAGTCTGGGCTGTTTTTCTCTTTGTTACTTTCTTCCTCTTCCTCTTGAAGTTATCAGGAGCTGCAGGCACTTGTGACTACTCGTGCTTTTACATCTTTTCCTGACATACTGTACCTGCCTGTTTCTGAACAGCACTGAGGTGTGATCACTCCAGAAAGTGGCACATGAAATTATTCAGCTGCCTTTGTGAAATATTTGGTTTAAGAAGCTTAATGACATACTTACAGGGCTTCTTAGAAAACTGCTTTTGAGTTAACCACTAACTTTCTTTCCAGCTGGGCTAGTGCTACTCTGTTAAAATAACTATTTTTTATGTACCATTCTATATACTTCCTTCTGTTGGAGAAAATACTTCTTAAAGATGATCCTGAATCCTCCCTAAAACCACTGCTCCATAACACATTTCCACGCATTGTGCTGAGTGCCCAGTCAGAGTGTGTGCATGTAAGCAGGCCAGCCAATCATTTCATCTTTTTGGGCTTGTGACAGCCACAGATACAGATTTTTTTACAGATTACCTCGCATTGTTTTAATAAAATTGGATGGCACAGCGTATCAGCTATGATGGCTTTATCTATTTTGTACTTTTTGGCTTTCAGTCACCTCAAAAGTCAGCTACACAGCTTACTGTCAGTCTTTGGTTTCTAAATTACAAGTTAGAGTCCACAGGTTGAACTCAATGTGAAAAGATTGCTTGAGTTCATTCCCCTTTGGAAATAAATCTACTAATTGCTGCGATTCCGCTGGAATTACTCTCCATCCTGGTTTTAAAGTGCTGCAAAGTTCAGAGCAAAAATAAATACATTACCGGCTGTGTTACTGTATGGTCATCTTGGTGAGCAGCAGCCTTTTTCTAAGAGTTTATAGGTCAATACGTGCTCAGTCGTACACAGTCACATTTTTATTATTTCATGACAGCTGCTATTTGCCTTGTATTTCACCGTTTGGTTGAGGGAGTATCTTAAGCACCAGGGAGAGCAGTTATCCTCCCAGCACACAGCCATAAGGGAGAATAACTGATGACAGTCACTGTCATTGTTTTACCCCAATGAACTGCTGTGCAGCTGGGGACTGCTGCTAGACCAAGACAACCCACATTGCGAAAGCCTCAATGATAAAGTGATATTCCTCCAGAGAAAACAGTACTCACTGTGTGTAGTGATAATGCAGTTTGTAGCGCTGCAGTCTGAAACACATTGCTCCACACCTTCAAACACACCTCCATTCATGGGCGTCCTCCGTCATCCACCCACAGTCAGCGCCTACTCCAATGGACGAAAGCCACCGCATCCCGCGCGGTTTTCAATTTGTCATCCAGGAGAAGTATTTAGGATAGGTGCAAGTCACCGGTATGGGAGAGGTAGGAAGAGGAGAGTCCCGAGGGTCGAAAACTGAACAGTGCATAGTGTTGTTAGCGTGTGTTTAAGTCCACGTTGGATATATGCTTACTGGAGTCCCGTCGTCCCGTGGAGTGGATTGTGTATTTCTTGACTTGGATCAGCTGTTTCAAGCGTCCGGAGGTGCCGGGTCCGGTGGAGAAGACCGACCGACCGACCGACTGACAGACTGACACATTTATTTTCAACTTCGGTACAGTGAGTACCCGTTGTACATTTTGTTTTCGTTGTTTTTTTCCTTTTGTTTTGTACTGCACCGCGACGAGAGACGCTGGTTTATTTTGAGTTATTTCCTTATTTTTTGTGTGGGTGTCCGCGGTAAAACCCGGAGCGGATTTTTTGTTTTGTTTTGGCCTATGTCTGAACTGAACTGTGGGTGTTGGAAAACCCAGGAACAGACCGTTCCCAACCAAGGACTGAACTGAACTCTTGTTTTTTGGTTAGTCCGGCAGTGAAAAAAAAAAATATATTCACATTCTGAAAATCACCTTGCAGGTGTGTTGATTGCTTATTTTTTTGCTGTGTTAAGCTGCCTGTTTATTATATTTGTGTGGGTTGACTGCATTATTTTTGTTCTGTTTTATTTTATTTTTTTGTCAGACTTGACTCTGACTGGCACCCCGGCATTTTTTGTAGTTGACCCGCTACAAAAGTGGCACCCCAGATATCTGGATTCATTAAACACCCTGGATTGAAAAAAAAAAAAACACACACCTTCAACCAACACCTGTTAAAATGGCTGCAGCAAACCAAAATGGCAGTCCAACTCAGCCAGCAGCAGAGAAAAGGACCACATATTCATTGTTGGATATGGATTTGTGTGGTTCATTAAACCCGGATTTGTCGCAACCTCTCATTCCTCTGGCAGTGGCATCACACAGTGAAATTGGAAAGCATGATGGTTGTTCATCTTTATGGACGACTGAAGCAATTTTGGAGGAAAAATTCAAAATTCTAATGGAAACACAAAAACAACACAAGGAGGAGCTTGAAAAAACAGTTGCAACTTTATTTAAAAATGTCATGTCAACATATGAACAACAATTTCAGTGCTTGCATGAAACTCTGGATAAACAATCAACTTTTCTGAGGAATCAGTTTTCAGCCGCTCTTTCCGGGGAGGGGGAGACTGGCAACTCTATTGCCTTCTTTTCTGCGGAAGCTCCAGCGGCCGCTGCACTGTTCCCTACACAGACCCCTTTGGAAGATGCAGACTTGATGCTGAGAGCAGTTCAGGAGTCTCACCTGGAGGAGCACATTAAGCCTCAGTTACACAATTTGTTAGGTAACAATGTGGATGTGTGTACAACCAAAGTGGGACGTACTGGAATATTAAAACATCAAATCTTTCTCACCAGTCCTGTACCCATCCGACAGAAACCCTATCGGGTCTCCCCTCCCAAACAAAAGGTGATGAAGGAACTCATTGAGGACATGCTGAAGGATGACGTCATCGAACCTTCTTATTCTGCATGGGCCTCACCTGTAGTCCTGATTCCCAAAAGAGAAGGAAAACCAAGGTTTTGTGTCGACTTCCGTAAAGTGAATGAAAACACAGTCACTGATGCTTATCCCATTCCCACCATCCAGGAGATATTGGAGAGTCTCTCAGGTGCTGTTGTTTTCTCTTCCCTAGACCTAAATAGTGGCTACTGGCAAGTAGAGATGGATCCAGAGGTGAGGGAAGTCACAGCCTTTATCTGCTCTCATGGACTGTTCCAATTTAAAGTCATGCCATTCGGACTTAAGAATGCCCCTGCCACCTTCCAAAGGCTCATGGAGAGAGCACTGGGAGAGTTGAAGGGAGTCATCTGTTTTGTCTACTTGGATGACATCATCATCTTCTCGTCATCCTGGGAACAACATTCATATGATGTCCAGGCTGTCCTGGACAAACTCCGGAACGCAGGTCTGACAGTGAACATGAAGAAAAGCAAGCTTTTCAGAACCTCTTTGAAATTCCTGGGCCATATCGTCTCTGCTACAGGAGTCCAGGTGGACCCAGACAAAATTGAGGCTGTACAGAACTTCCCTGCACCCACCAACCTGAAAGCTCTACAAAGGTTCCTGGGCATGGCTGGGTGGTATCACCGATTTGTCCCCAATTTTTCCCAGATTGCGGAACCACTGAATGCCCTAAAGAAAAAAGGAGCCAAATTTCGCTGGTCACCTGAATGCCAAACAGCTTTTATTACACTGAAGAATCACCTGGTCAAACCACCTGTCCTGGCCCATCCAAACTTCAATGCTCCCTTTGTGGTATACACCGATGCCAGTGAGATTGGGCTTGGGGCTGTGCTCGTCCAGAAATCGAGCTATGGAACCGAGGAAGTCCTCGCCTTTGCCAGTCGCAGTCTAAACCCTGCAGAGAAAAATTATGCTGCCACTGAGCTTGAATGCTTGGCCGTGGTGTGGGCAGTGGAGAAATGGAGAACTTACCTGGAAGGTAGACTGTTCACGGTGGTTACCGATCATGCCTCCCTTCTATGGGTGTTCAAAACCACCAAACCCAGCACCCGACTGATCAGGTGGGCACTCCGGCTTCAAGAATTTACCTTCACTGTGGAATACAGAAAGGGAAAATATAACACTGTACCAGATGCCCTCTCCCGAGCTCCAACAGACTCCCTCCATACAACCGCACCTGTGTATGCTACCGTCATGTCTGCCCCTCCAAAACCATCAAAAGAGCTTCCCATCTCCATTGAGGCTCTGTGGAGGAGACAACAGGAAGATCCAGAGTGTCAAGTTCTATATCAACAAGTAGTAGAAATGGGACAAGACAATGATACGAACCCGGCATACATCATCATGGACGATCTCCTCTACCGGTGCATCACCCTTCCTTACAAAACCATCTACCAACTCTATATACCTCCAAGTTTCCGCTCACAGTTGCTGGACTACTTCCACCAAGATCCCCTCTCTGGACATCTGGGCAGGCACAAAACCTACCGAAGACTACAACATCTTGTCTTCTGGCCAAAGCTGAGCTGGGATGTCAGAGAACATGTAAAGAACTGTGCCACGTGTCAACGGTATAAACCAGAAAACAGAAAACTTGCCGGAAAACTTCAGCAAACTCAAGCTCACCGCCCCTGGGAGATGCTGGGAGTGGATTTGATGGGTCCTTTCCCCAAAAGCTCCAAACAAAACGTTTATCTCCTGGTGTTTGTTGACTATTTCTCCCGGTGGGTTGAACTGTTCCCCATCAGAAATGCCACTGCTGAAACCATCTCGCAGATCATGGTCAAAGACATCTTGACCCGGTGGGGCATTCCTGACTACATCCTGTCGGACCGGGGAACACAGTTTGTTTCCTCAGTTTTCCAAACTGTATGCAGGACCTGGAATGTGGGACACAAATTAACATCTGCATACCATCCACAAACTAACCTAACAGAGAGAGTGAACCGTACCCTGAAAACAATGATAGCTTCCTATGTTGGTGATAATCATAAACATTGGGACAAGAACCTGGCTGAATTCCGGTTTGCAATTAACTCTGCAGTCCAGGAGTCAACTGGCGTTTCTCCTGCCGAACTTAATCTTGGTCGTTCCCTGAGAGGACCCCTTGACTCCCTGTTGCAACCTCAGGAAACTGCTCCTGACACTCCTCCATACCTCAAAGTCACACAGCTCAAAGATCTCTGTTCCTTCGTGGAAAAAAATCTGGACTCTGCTCGTCAACGCCAAAAAAGAAACTATGACAAACACAGACGTGACCTTGAGTTTCAGGAACTGGACAGAGTCTGGTTGAGAGCCCATCCTCTCTCCAAGGCTGACAAATCTTTTGCTGCCAAACTAGCTCCAAAATGGCAAGGGCCATATCGGGTAGTTGAACAAGTCGGGCCTGTAAATTATAAAGTTGTCCTAGAAAATTCCGGCACAGACTTGAAAGTTGTCCACATCTCCCGCCTTAAACCTTGTTACCCGACTGCTCAGGATCTGCAGGAGCAGGAGAAAAAACACCTCCTTGAAATCTTCAATGAGGAGTCGGATGAAGAAGACTTCCTGGGATTTACAGACTCCTCCTGTTCTACCTTTAATGGAGGATTGATTAAAGGATCTGCCGAGAAACTAGGAAATTACAATTTTAGCAATCCCACTGACTCAGACAACGACTGACCAACATCCCTTAAACAAAAACCTAGAATGTGATTCTGTGTAACCACACATACTGGTCGAACTACTGCGCCTTACCGTTGGTCGGCTTCTGTTAAGGGGGGGGAAGTGTAGCGCTGCAGTCTGAAACACATTGCTCCACACCTTCAAACACACCTCCATTCATGGGCGTCCTCCGTCATCCACCCACAGTCAGCGCCTACTCCAATGGACGAAAGCCACCGCATCCCGCGCGGTTTTCAATTTGTCCTCCAGGAGAAGTATTTAGGATAGGTGCAAGTCACCGGTATGGGAGAGGTAGGAAGAGGAGAGTCCCGAGGGTCGAAAACTGAACAGTGCATAGTGTTGTTAGCGTGTGTTTAAGTCCACGTTGGATATATGCTTACTGGAGTCCCGTCGTCCCGTGGAGTGGATTGTGTATTTCTTGACTTGGATCAGCTGTTTCAAGCGTCCGGAGGTGCCGGGTCCGGTGGAGAAGACCGACCGACCGACCGACTGACAGACTGACACATTTATTTTCAACTTCGGTACAGTGAGTACCCGTTGTACATTTTGTTTTCGTTGTTTTTTTCCTTTTGTTTTGTACTGCACCGCGACGAGAGACGCTGGTTTATTTTGAGTTATTTCCTTATTTTTTGTGTGGGTGTCCGCGGTAAAACCCGGAGCGGATTTTTTGTTTTGTTTTGGCCTATGTCTGAACTGAACTGTGGGTGTTGGAAAACCCAGGAACAGACCGTTCCCAACCAAGGACTGAACTGAACTCTTGTTTTTTGGTTAGTCCGGCAGTGAAAAAAAAATATATATTCACATTCTGAAAATCACCTTGCAGGTGTGTTGATTGCTTATTTTTTTGCTGTGTTAAGCTGCCTGTTTATTATATTTGTGTGGGTTGACTGCATTATTTTTGTTCTGTTTTATTTTATTTTTTTGTCAGACTTGACTCTGACTGGCACCCCGGCATTTTTTGTAGTTGACCCGCTACAAGTTATTATCCAAATATTAGCGTGTCTGTTATGACAATACATTTTCCTTTGGACTACAGACTAGATATGGCACTCATCGTTACTAACTCTTACATTTCCATAAAGACTGCAATGAAAGCCTAAACAGCTCCCGGCAAGGTGTTTTCAGATGGAGATGTCCTTCATATTGATGGTTATGTTAAGGCTGAGGAAGTGTCTTACTAGAAAAGTTCTGCCAGTCATTGAAAAGAAGGCCAACACATTGGCTCAATGGATACAGCTGTCACCTGACAGTGTGGACGTTGCATGTTCTCACTTTGTCTGCTCACGGTTCCTCCTGGTGAATGTGTTTGTCAGGCTCTGTGTTGAACGAACAGCTTGTTCACAGCATATCCTGCCTCTCACCAAAGTCAGAGTGTTAGAAAATGGATGGCTGAGTGTTCAAAGTTAAGATAACAGTGCAGTGTGTACTTGAATGACATGTTGCATCACTCTTCAGTTAAGAAAACCATTCATTCTGAAAAAAATGACAGTTCAGAGGAAAGTTTGTCCTTGTCACCTTGGACACAGTCTTTCTCAGTGGACTGAGTTCACTAGAGCAGGATGATGAGACGTGGTTCTCTCCACACCGTGGATTGAGTCTGCTCAGTATTTACGGTCTTCCGTGTGAAGCTGTGAGATGTGGTTGAAAGCTTCAGAAATCGCTAGTAAGTGGACCCGAAAGTAAGGTAAACAGATGGTTTATTTGGTTTTCTATTGTCCAGGTTCTGAGACATCTATCTTTTTGCCAAAGACAATAGAGGTCAAAAGAACTTTGTTTGCTCTGTGATTTATCAGGTGTTATAGGGGCATTTTTTCTGGAAATTCAGTTTTTCATCATTGGGACCACAACAGACCAAGTTCCATTTAACTCCATTGTATATATCTGGTGACAAAAATCTCACAGATGAATACAGAGTTTCAGAACCTGAACAAGTAAAGCCTCTAAATCTTCTGTATGGCTCAATACTTTTAGAGTTGAGTGAGAAAATCAGGGACTATGTTCCAAAATTGTTTGTGATTTTCACTGTGTGCAGTGTTTACATACAGATTTGTCACATGCTGAGGTCATATGCCAAGGAATCAATAGAAATCCACTTGACATTACATGAGGGCTACTGTGTGCTGCCTTTGTGGCAGTTGGCTTCAAATCGTGGACACACTCATGTAGGTCCATTGTTGCGTTGTCTCATCGTATTTAAACCACACCAGAATGGAATAATGTCATTTTGCTAATCTGATGCTTGCATTTCCTGATTCGTCGTAATTTTCATTTCCAGTCTGTACTCTGGCTGCACCTCAGTTAGCAAGTCCCTGTTAGAAGCCTTTGAGCTCCAGATACACTTACACAGAGAGATGGGACTAAGAGGGCCAGTCAAGCCTGCAGGAGTGCATCTGAAGTGGTCTCTACTTTACACAGGAGGACTAGAGTGCATAAGTCATGCACTCTGTGAACATATTTGTCTGGCCCGAGCCCACAGAGTTCAGCCTGAGTGCAACCCTCCACATGTAACTCTGCATCCCTGGCTTGCACTCCCTCCACCTCCTCTCATGCGTACACGTACACACACCTACACTACCTGCTGGCAAACTGCCCATATTGCTGTTTGGTACTCTACCCACAGGGAAAAAGATACTATCTTCCAATAAGACTGAGAGTTCATTTTTATTCCATCATGCAGATAGCAAATTGAGGCCAGTGTGGGGCTAATATTGTACATTACCTGCCAACAAATGCGCTATTTACCTCTGCTCTGTATCCGTCTTCTTTCACCAGCAGTCATTGTCTTTCACACAAGTAATTTAATTTTAGGTTAATTTCATGAGTCATTTTGGAAATACACAGAAGAACAAATCAATTTTTTATGGCTAAGAATCTAGCGTGTCTCTCCTGCCTTGAATAGATATTGCTGAACTGAAGGATTCATAATATTGTTTATAGAGGGCCTGTGGACTGTATTTATGTCTTCAGAAAGGAGAAGTACTAAAATTCAAGCTGTGTGTGTGTGTGTATGTGTGTGTATGTGTGTGTATGTGTGTGTATGTGTGTGTGTGTGTCTTGGATGTGTGTGTTTGTGTATGTATGGTACTGTACGTACGTATCATACACAGACTATATAAGTGGCATTTATGAATTCCCTATATGTTATGAGCATTATGTCAACAATCACAGCACCATTGAAACCATACTTGCGAGCTCCTCTGCTTGGCCGAGTGCTCCATCAAGAACAATTAGTAGTTGTTTGTCAGTGTGAAGTCAGTGAGGGAACATGTCCTTGTACCAACTAATGGCTGATTGTAGGGTTGTACAACAATGTACTATACCCCTCCCTGGCAGTTAAAAAACAGTGACTTTGCAAAATGTGCATCAAAGAAGTCACATGATGACAACTTTTTTTTTTTAAGGTGAGAATAATGACTTGAAATGCATGACTATATTGAATCTAACTAAACTACCCAAGGCTAAAACGTACAGAACATACAGTTGTGGAAGAACTTATCAAAGTGCGTCCAGAATGAAGACTTACCACCAGTAGCAATCTAGTTAAGAGTACACCCCAATGTAAATATGACAACTGGAGGTATTGGAAGCATATTCCTCCTATTCAATGAAAGCTAACATCATCAGTCTCTCCAGTGAACACACAGAGTTGGGACATCCATATATCATATCAACCCTTCATCCAACAGCAAACAAGCCAACCCTTCAGCAAGAATTAACGGAGCATTACTGGGATTAGTAGCATAATGTAATTACTGAGCTTCAAACTGTAATCACTCAATTACTGAATGAAGTAATCACATTACTGGAACACAATGCTAATGTGATACCCAACACTTCCATTTCATTGATTGCTATTGGTGATCAGTAGGAATCACAACAACAGGTTGATTGCGTAGCTTACAGTGTCAGTAGTTACATTTTCTAAATAGACATAAATCAAGTAGAAGTACAACTGGAAAAGAAACCATGATTGTCAGGGAGTAATAAACAATCTTCCACATTATTGGAGTAATAACCTGGCTTTATCATCACCATGTCTGGCCTCAGAACAAGACGTAGTAGCCAAAAGGTCTTGTAAAGATCTCTGCAGTTGATAATGTCAGTAAGTTAGTTTTAAAGCTCAAATAGGAAGGAAGGATTTGTGCCAAGTACATGTTGGAGAGTGGGTTTAAAATCTCCAGCTCTCAGTGCCCTATTCAAAGTATCTGAATTATTGGCAGTGATCAGCTGCAACTCCAACAAGAACAAGAAGAGGCGTCATTGTAATTCTGTACATTGCGTGTTTGGATAGATCAAGTTGAGATTTTAGCAGTTATTGATCAGTCAGTATCCCTGAAACTGGCTTCAGTGTCGTCATACCTTATGGGTGTCCAGGGATGCTGCATAGAGATGACGCCTGCTGCCCTCCCACTCGTGCTTGTCTCCTTTGGCTGTGATGTATTGCCCAGTGTGCGATACGGTTAATTTCATTATCCCGTTTGGTTGAACAACTAAGGATATAATTGACACAGGAACAGAGGAGAAAATGAAAGTTTGGCTCAAGACAACCAGCTGTATACTTACAGCGGCCGGCAGAAGCAGCTTCTCTTCACCCAAAGGGAGTCACGCACAGAAGAGAGCAATAAACACTATCAGAAATGAAATATGAGAGAAATCGCATTTATTGGCTTTTCACACTTTCTAAAGCTAAACTGCATTCTCCTAGTCCCAGCTTTAAGCACAAAAGGAAATTGAGATGGCTGTTGAAACTTAGAAAGGCAGAGTAGTTCTCACATCTTAGACCTTATAAAACTCTTTGAAATTACATGTTGAAACCTGGAATGGGAATTGTAATCTGTTCTTAAAAAAGTGTCATGGCATGAAGGTTTCTTATAACCAGTGTATTGTGAGATGATTACATTTGGTTGCAGTGGGTTTCTTGAGGTCATGTAATGAAAACCACTTATTGTCAGGCTCATATCATTTAATTGGCTTGGCTGCAGCCCCCTGTCAGTTCATTTTCAACATGCCTGGATTGTGTTTGCCCACATTGCTCCGAGATTCCTGCCATTCCCTTCTACTGGGAATTTTCCACATTTTGTGTGTATTGGTGTGTGACTCCGCCAGCTTTGCCCAGAATCACGTCAAGGCAATACTTTATTTAGTTTTTTGGTTTGAGTCTATTTTATTGTAGCCTGAAATTGACAGAAAATAGACTGTAGGTAATTTTCACCCAGATTAAGTATGTTTCCAGATGGAAGGTTAAGGCACTGTGGAGAAGTGCTTGAACAAGTGTGACGCATAATTCCCTGTGGCCCCATTCATCTGTGATTATTAAAACTTTATACTTGATTGAAAAACTCTCTGGGTCTAGAAAATGTTAATTATACTAATCCTCACTATGATTGGACTGACAGCTGCTGGAGCCCAGTTGATTGTCAGCGAGGCACATTTGCCACAATATACTGGCATTGCAGCTTTTCTACAAACAGACATTCATTCCTCATCAGGTTTTTGTTTTTTGTATTGATTTGTGAGTTGAAGTGGAAGGCAGAAAGGAATCCAACAACTAAGATCAGATTGATATGTCTGTCATCGTTGAAGAATGCTTGGTATCACTCATATGAAAGTAGAGGAAATGTGGTTACGGTGTGTTCCAATGAGACAAGAAACATATCTAATAATCACAGGATTACCTAGAAAATCTGATGCGGACCTTAATGGATTTTATTACAACTTTAGTCTTATTTTCATATTTTCATAGTTATGACCACCACTCATATTGGAAATAATGCTACTTTTCTCAGTAAGATAATTACTAAGATCTGGGAATACAATGACATCCCTTAAAATATGTCTGACGGGGCAGGTAGTTAGACAATCATTTGATTTTAATCAAACCTCTAGGTTAGCTATTTGGAATTTGAAATGAAGACAAATGGTAAAATTACAACCATGGTGTAATGTGGTTTGGATTATTTAGCTAAATTGTAAAGTTGTCAATGTGTCAATTGACCTTTGTGTTTTTTTGTCCAGTCATACCTATATCTCCATTACATTCATGAGAGCAATGTTTTGTCTAATCAAATTATGGCCCAAACTAAATCATAATAAGACCCAAGTAGCAGCTCTCAAAAAAAGCGCTGATAACCAGCCCAGCAGCAAACAGCTGAACACAGGAACATTTATCAGCTAAAGAGCCAGATATGTCCCCCAGGAGTTGGTGGAGACAGAAAAAAATAAGCGAAAAGGAAAATGAATATTGGACTTAAAATCATTTGATGGTCAGAAATAGGACTATAGTGAACCCCAATGTCCCATGTCTAGAAAGTGTAGCATGAAAATGCCCCCCCAAAAAATCAACAAATGCAGCTTTAAATTGTCTATCAGTGTTGACCTTTACCTTGATATGTGCTAATCTCTAGCATTATTATTCTGCTACTGTTCAGCCACATTATACATTTCAACACACCCAAGTTGACAGCTTATTTATCAGCATCTAACATACACTTACTTTGTTAATATACCATATCAAACAACTCTACAACTCTGTTTAATTTGCTCTCATTAAAAAGCATCTGCTCCAGCAACATGGCCTGATCATTCATTTTCCCTTCACTTAGTCACGCTTCGTGGCCACGGTCTGTCACATCCCCTGCTTTCGTGTTCTCATACAGTTGCCCCTTTTTCATGCTTCTTCTCTCAGGTTGAGCAAAAATGGTCATGCTATGAGGATCCATCCATTAGAGAGGAGGATACAGCAGAAATATTTCTGCTGGCGACACTGTGTTGATTTATGCTGAAGAGAAGTGGGCACACTCTGGGTGTAGTTCCTGTTTAGCCCTTTATCCTCAAGAGTATCAGTGCTTCTCTCTGTTTTATCTGTCTAGGTTTTAAGGTATTGAGAGATTTCTTCCTCCACCTTATTATAGTGGTCATTGATACATTTCACTGGTGATTAAAACGTACATGAAAACGATGCAAAAGCAACCCCTGTTTTCAAAAACCATTCCTGTTACTCCATAACAGAATAACCCACAGACATTATTGTCAACAGTTTACTGTGGTACTGCTTTCTCTAGACTGTATAAAAACAGATCGGACCACTACAGTGTGTTTCAATCCACATGTTTTATATTTTTAATTTCAGAATAAAAAAATAAAAAAACAGTGGCAGCAGATGGAAAAATCAGCTCTGTTTGGAGTGATGAGGAGACTGCGACATTCCTCAAAAAAAATACATCAAACAAACATAAATGTCGTATTTCCATCACATTTTCCACATGGTTCCACAGCTCGTTATGTACTCTTCTTCTGTAATGCTTTAATGGCACCTGGCTGGAGAATTAGCGTTTATCTTGATGAGCTCAACTCCTAACGTTCACATAACAGTATTAGATTCAGTTATGCATGAATCTGAGTGAGTTTTGGCCAGTGACAATCGAGGGAAAAGAAAAAGATAACATATTTGCTGTGTTGTACATCGACTTTTAGGTAACCATCCTCTCAATAAAAAAGGCTTTAAATGCAGCTTTTAGATTAACTCTGTCAACTTTTTGTGCTAACATGCTCCTGCCTTTCTAGCATGTTCCAGGCTAATTCTCTTGTGCCACTTTCTGATTTGATCAGACAACAAGTGGTGCAGTCTTTCTGGAAAGACACCTGGCTTTTTTAATTCTTAAATGTACATTTTCAGGGCTCTGAGAAACAGAAATCTATCTGAGATTGAGGCAAACATCTCAGATATATCTTAAAATGTTAACAAATAACATCAAACCTGTCTGTTACTGCATAGCTCCGGGGGTAGGTGAGAAAATATTTTTGTAAATTGAGCGATTTAACTCTTTAATATTTTATTTGCAGTCTTTAAAAAGGTTAACACGTTTTAACAAGTAAACCATTTACCCCTTTTGCAAGATACATAATCCCTAAAATGTGAAACTCTTATAATATTATAGACTCTGATGGCGTAATAACAATTGTAATACCACTGGAGAGTAAAATGTGATCTACTTGTATGGCTAAATTCATAATTATACAGCAGCTCTCCAATCAATATGTACCATAACTAAGTTATGTACCGTGGGCTCCACCCACTCACAGCATAGTGCATCAGGAGCTGCTACCATCATTTCCCACCACTGATAACCCTGGCTCAGCACTTCAATTCTAATGTGGCCTGTTTGGTAACTAGAGGCAAATTCTGAGGAAGGCTCAACTATCTGGCATCCTCAGATGATATCATTAACTGGGTTTTATCAGGATACTAATCTTAATCTCTGCAACTGCGACTCTCTCATCTCGTCGTCAGTTCATTTAAAGGGGGAGTCTCGTGTTCTCCTCCTTCTTCTTCTCTCCCGTTGCTGCTCAGAAGGCTTCCAGTCAGAGCTCCTCCTGCTGCAGTCTTGTTGTTTATGATCGGCCATTGATTTTGCTTTTGACAAAGGACAGGTTAATCTTTTTGCTGGTCTCACACTGACAGCTTATGATTTCCTTTGGGCACGTTGTCTTGTTTTCAATCAGGTCTTGCCCCTCACTGCACTCCCCCCACCCTCATTGCCCCAAAGCACTTCCCTCACTGTGTTTGCTCTGCATGTCATCTGAAGACAGTAGTGACCAAGTAGAACATCGAGTTCAGTCACTCATCAAAGCAGCTTTGTAGAGACGGGATAGCATTATGCCATTAGTAAAGGATTTGTTATGCTTTGGTAGCTTCATCTGGAAAAACACAGCATGGATGAAGGTGTCAGAGTTCTACCTCTGCTAGTGTTTGTTTCACCCACCTGTATGGACTGGAATTCAATACAGCTGATAGATCACTCTCATTAGTTGTGTATTGAGTGCCGGGAGCCAAGAATCTGACACTTTTCTGCTGAAGGGAGAATCAGAAAAGACAAGAGCCTATTAGCTGGATGTGGTGGGTTATGATAGACAACTTGGGTATAATGAAGGAGTCTGTCAAACCTATTAAGGCTGACTGGTTACATTCTCTCAGATGGTTCAAAACCAGCTAAATTGGAAAGAGAGCCCTTTTCGTTTTAAAGCTGATAGACGTCACAGACAGTTTGCCCTCTGTGCGTTTCAGCAGTACCCTTTTAAAGGATGGAATTTTCCACCTTCATCTTTGCAGTGGATTTAACGGATCTGTCCAGTTACGTGACCACTGGGCTCTGACATGACATTCTTTAGAAACTGCGGTGACCCGCAGTCATGCTGGCATCTGTCAATACAAACACGCCTGGCTGCACATCTGCCCAAGGTTAAAGAACCAAATAGGTCATTTTGCTTTACGCAGCTTGTAATTTCCAGTGTTTTAAGCCGAGGTTTATACGCTGGCTTCCCACAAAAGCAGCTGCACTGAGACAAAAATGCAGAAAAAGGCATCTGCCAACTCTTTTTGATTTACATATCAATCTTCACAGCTAGATCAGGATTAGAGGAAATTGGGAAGCTGAGGGAAACAGGTTCCCTGTCACGTTTTGGTTTTGATGTAGGTTAAAAGTGCTCTGAGGTATCACAAGCATATTTTTAGAGTGCCAAGGAACAGCTAAAGTCAATCTTGTGCATAATTTAGACTGCTTGTAAATTAGCATTACGGCAGAGTTCTAAAATAAATGTGCGTGTGTGTGTGTGTGTGTGTGCGTGCGTGTGCACAAACTTGTTTGTTGAATTTCTGATGGTCTGCCTCTGATGGTCGGATTTTCTGTTTGCTGGCCGCTGGGATTTAACTGTCCTGGACCTGCTGGTCTGGAAAAGCAAAGAAGGCAGTTTCACTAGTTTAATTGGCAGCTTAGCTTTGCACTGAACTGCCTTCAGTTATGTATGAGACAGTTATTTAGCCAAATGTAATTTCGTGCTGTCGATGCAGTTTCATGTCTCATTTTGACCTGCTTAGAAGTGCATCATCATGACTTTCACTCTCTGATGTAACTGGACTTCCCATCATCCTGGCAAAATATGCAGGCTACAAAACAGATGCAAACCTTTCAGTTTTAGTTCCCTTCCTCTCCTGATTCATGTGTTTGTCATTCACAGATCAAGCAAAATTTGGAGAGGTGTCAGGTATGTGCTGCCCAGATTCCTTGGCATACTCCACGTCCTCATTATTCTGCCTGTAAACATACTGTAGACCTTTTCTCTCCACACTCAGAGTAACATGTCGTCTAACAAAAACTCATCAGATTTCCCTGAACACTTCTGGACTTTGGCTGTGTTGCTGCCTCTCATCTGTCAGTTCCAACCGATCCACATAAGATCATTGTTCTCCTCCAGGAGTAGTGAGATCTTACAGTGCTTCCTGCAGTGTCTCCTCTCTGATTCTCATCTTTGCTTGATAAATCCTTTCTCTGGGACTGTCAAATAGGCAGTCCTGTCTCGTTTTGTGGTCACAATACACTGACTCTGCCCAGTCATGGGTACATATCTCCTCTTCTTACACTATATGAGTTACATTCTAAGAAGCAGGCGTGATAAGCTGAGGCGGGGCTGTATAGTGAGTCATTAAAGCTTAAAATCACTTGTTTCACACCATTAGCTGCTTTTGGGAACGAGATGAGACAAATGTATGCACACACCCAACATCCATATGTGATTGAACATCTCATTTCAAAACCATGGATATTAATATGCCTCTAAAACATGCTGATAAGACACTCTTAAGTCTTCAGAATAAATGTGAAAACAATCTCCAAATCCATTTTAGACTGCAAAACCATCAATATTTAGAGTCTTCAGAGGTCCTAACAAAGCCTATAATAGCTGACAAACTGTTGTGGCGCTGGCTTTGAATGTGTCTGACCACCTCGTGTGGTGAGGACACTGCACGGAGACAAAGATGTCAGAGCAGAGAGATGAATTGAAGGCCCGTCCCTGGCAGACACAGGAGTTAGACACTGTGGACACCTTGTTCTTTAGAAGTCACTCGCCGGGCTGCACAACACTTATCACAGTGATAGATGCTTCAGCTAGACAGGGCTGTGACACGGCTGTGGGGCTGCAGGTCTGATAGCAGATAGAAGTGGATAAACAGAAAGACCTCAACTCCTGACCTCAGTAGGATTTTATTTAATGACATTTTATTATTCTGGATTTCAGATAGGCAGTGGTGTAGCTGTGCCTGGAGAAGCGTGTATGTAGGCCCCGATTTTGTTTTTACAGTGGAGCGTCCAGCAAAGTATACACCCTGCATCATGAACAGTGACATGTAAGACTACTCTTAGCTCATCCAAAAATGGGTCAGTAGAGTATTTGCGCATTGTCACTAAACTTCTGCTGCTCCCCCAGATTCCCTTTTAAATCAAATTATTTATATATATATAAAACTGCATATCTGAATGTGTGACAGGTGTGTTAGAGGAAAGTGCAACTTGAAAACAATGAGAAGGACTCCTCACAGTGTATCACTTACTGCTGAAGAAGTCTATTTTCTATTTTTATATATTTACCTTCATCAGGTGTATGGGCAGCATCACAACACTTCAATATACGACTGGTTGACTGAAAGATTAAGGCTGCTCATGTGTGTTGGGATGCTGCTATAGACAGACTCAAATGTAGTGTAATCAGTAAGTATTTTCAACAGTGAGACAGTGTGTACATTTTCATATTAAAATACTGTTCATACTATGGCTTGGCTGAATACTTTCTAATATTTCTACAAATTATTTACTGAGAGATGTGCATCCATATTTCCCAGTATGCAAAGGGAATTGACATTTTAATTTAAAACGTGAATCAGTAGTCATTGTCAATTCATTACTTTCCAACTTGTGGGCTGTAACTAAACCTTGATTAATAGATTACATAATTATTACCTTGTTTTCAAACTGACATGTGTCTATGATGGTGGCATCACAGCCATTGCTGGAAAAGTTTCATTTCGTGCACGCATATATGTAAGAATGAGTAATTTGCAAGGCCATGCACAACTTATGTAATAAACATACAGAGCCACCCAGCTCTGCCTCAGCATGCCTAAACCTAATCAACCAAACCAACAAAGGCAACCAGTACTAGCCAATCAGAGGTGGAATACAGCCATCTATGAGAAAAAAAAATGTCTTTCAGAACCTGAATGATGTGCATCAGAGGGGATTTAGAAGTGGGAATATGCAATGCCGGATGAAAAATAAGGAGGTATATGGCTATATATAGCTGCATACACCCTGCACGACACCACTCACTGTTTGTGATATTACATTCACCCAGCATAGACTTAAGGCCTTGTGCAGAGTGCATAATTCTGTGAAGACGCAGGCACAATGAAAGCACAGTGAGAGAAGATTTCATCAGCCTATGAAATGGGAAAGAATTACAGGATTGAATTGTTGACAGAGTAAAGCCTCTCTCTCTTTATCGGGTCAAGGATAAACTCTCATGAGCTTATGCTTTGGAAGGATATTGAAGCTGTGTAACAGCCTTCAGTGCAATAACAGACAGAACTTCATAGTGCTGGAAAAATGGAATTACCTCAGCTCTAAACAGAAGCCCCACTTTAGTGTGGGATACTGAGGAGGGCGGAGGGGATCGGTGTGTGTGGTAGCTTATGGTAATCACTCACAGCTCCAAAGAGGTGACTGTTAGCTGCACTGTTCCACTTCACGTCGCCACTGCTGACCCCTGTGTGAGGCACCCACATTCAATCGTGTCAGCGATGTCTTACTGAGAGCTCCTGGATGAGACCATTTTTATTGTAGCGGTGTCTTGATATAACCGTAGGACAGCATACTGATGACTGTAGAGCGGAGGCTCACATTCAGTGGGAGTAAGTCACTCTGCTGACAGCGAAATGACTTTTTTGTCCACTGGCCACAGAAGTTAGCAAATTACAAAATTTAGCAACAGTTTTGCCAGAATAACACAATGGCCGCACTGCAGGTGTCCTGCCAAAGGCTTCTACACAAGCTGCATTCAAATATTTACCAGCAGGTGGGTGGTGGTCATTTTCCTCTCTGTTAGCAAATTGACTGTAGAGTGAAAAATATTGGTACAGCCAGAACTGACAGAAAAGACTCTGAGTCATGATTGGGACTCAGCTGGAAGAAATAATCCCCCTTAATAAACACACACATAACCATTAAATCCCACAAAATGAACAAAAGTCACTTACATAATAGGATACAATAGGAGAGGGTTAAGTTTGGTGGAGGCAGCTCAGCAGCAATGGAAGTTGTTCTGTTCTGTCATTATTATCCAGCAGAAGTTTTCTCCCCCCCCAGCCATAACATCTCACTTATTACACACTATATATTCTGTATCTTTTCCATTGATGAGCTAGCTAACTACGCAGGGAGGTTTAATTTCCAATCCTGGTCCACTGTGTTGAAGTAGAGGATTCACATCAATGATCACAGACGGTCTAGATCGCTGTATGATGTGGGAGTCATGAGAACTCTTGAACTGGGCTAACTGATACCAATCAGCTAATGGAAGCGTGATATCAGTGCTCTGTGCTCTATGTATGAAATTAATACACATTATTATTATTATTATTATTATTATTATTATTATTATTATTATTATTTATTGACAGTCCAACTTCCAAGACATTTCCAGCTTGATTAAAATCACATATTGTCTAATGCCACTATCAAAGTACTGTACTTCTACATGAGTGGCATCATGTTCAGAGTGACATTAAGTCTCATTCACTTCAATGTGACCATTGCCATGGTACAAAGGGCTCAAGCAACACAACAACCTTAACCTGACTCAACTTTATATTTAATTAATAGTTTCCAGATGTTTTTTTCAGGGTGGCCTTCTGGCAAGGTGTTGCATTTGCCAGTCAAATACTGTATGTGTAAACTCTTATTCCTAGTCAATTTGTTTGTATCGTGGCATAAATTGACCTCATAACTGTCAAGTTAGAGGATCAAACAGTCTCTGGTTCTTATAGTATTATTGGCTTCTGTTAAGTTGCCACATAGCTAAAGGATACTGGCCCATACCCCGTCTGGGGCTGTGTGGGTTCTCTCCGGGTTCTCTGGTTTCCTCCCACAATCCAAAGACATGCAGGTTAATTGGTGGCTCTAAATAACCCATAGGTGTGGATGTGACCATGAATGGTTCTTTGCCTGTGTTGTGTTTAGAAGGCTATTCTACCAGTGTTACGGTGCTCTTTTAAAAAACTATGTGTTTTCATTACACTGCAGAGTCTCTGATCGGTATAGCAGGTTTTTGTTGTGACATTACTCAGCAAGACAAATAGTATAACATCATTTCTGTAATGCACTGTATGGAAATTAGGCTGGTCCTCCTTCTTTCATTTTTCTCTTGACATTTAGCTGTTACTCCTTTCCTCATTGCTTTCACATAAGGCTCTCCAAAACTCCTGCTGCCTCTTCATGGCAATTTAATGAGAGCCCCAAGAAACAAACTTTAATTTAGTTTGCTGCCTTTGTTGGGGAGGTAAAATGGCAACGCTCAATAATAATGCATGTGAATATGACCTGCAGTCAAATGCTTCTGAATTCTAAAAGCACTGCCACCCCACCAGCTAAAGCCAATACAGCATGCAGAATGCATTTATTTTCAAGCCAACATAATATTCCAGTTGTCTCCATAGAATTTGTTTATCATTATCTATCTAACACCTATCCAACACTCAATGGTAAAGTGTGGGTATACACAAGTATATGGAGTATATATACTTATTTTTCACTCAGCACTGGGTATACTCTCTTTCAAATCATTCAGTTGTGTTCTGCAAACTATTAATGACTGCAATGGCATAACTTAGTTGTTCAGTTTTCCTGAATGGCTGGAGTAAGGAATCAGGACTACTTACTACACTCAAAATGAATGAAGGTCTGCGGCTCAGTATTAATGGCAAATCCTGCACCTCTTCTGTGACTAATGCTGATTTCATAACGATCTTTACTCACTGAAGTCAAGCAGCAAAAGTCAAGTGACAGTGCAAATATTATTGACCTATTTTTTGAAGGGGAGCAAATATGCAATGTCATTAAACAAAGTGAATAAAGAACACTGGCTGATATAAGTTTTGAAACCAATATTGGTCAGCCAACAAACAAGGGCACATCATTTTCTTTGGATCTGCTGTATCTTGTCACAGACTTCGTAAGCATGCCTGCTGGGTGTGTGTTTGTACATTTGTGCTTTGCTGTCAGCAGCTTTACCCTTAACCTCTCCTTCTCTTCTGGCTTCCTGCTGTCTCCTCGCCCCGTGGGTGAGAGCCGAACCAGGCATGTTGGCTGCTTTGAAACATCAACACACACTGGGTTAATGTGTTAAAGCAGCCGACATCCAGTTTAAAACCAGTCCAGCTCTATTGTTGCACCACGGGAAGAAATGCAGTGTTTTGTATGCTGACATAGCATTCTGTGAGAGGGCACATGCCAAGGTTAACTGGGTTGTAGTGGCCAGTGGCTAATGTGCTTTCACATGGATTGCACCAATACACCTGGGTAAGACAACATCCCAGGGCTGACAGAGAGTAAAATGCTGCTTCGGTGCTGAACGGGGTGAAACAGTAGAGAACAATGCGTGATTGAAAGTTCTTCGACACTGAAGGTTCTCACTATAATGGCACAGACCTTATTAGATTCCTGAGCCGCATACATTTGCATAGTAATAAAAAAAAAAAAAGGATCCTTGTAAAGCTGCCATAACTGAAAGATTTCACATTCATGTGACGTGTGAAGACAAATACATGGTGTAAACTGTTTGTTTAGTTCAATAATTAGCATGATGAATGATGTCTTCAGGTATTGCTGTTAATCATGGTGATTATGGAAGACTGTGGTAGCCTGATTTAACCTGTTTCATAAAAATGTCCATAATTAAAAAAGAAACGTTTATATCTAATATTTGTACTAGCAATGCAGAATGATCATATTGAACATACTGTAGCAAAATATCATATGCATCATTAATTTGTGAGTAATTTCATCGCTTCTATTTTTTTTCTGTTATTTGTTTGTTACCCTCTAGGCCACTCTCCATAAATGATAAATTGCAATTTTGTACTGTGAATGCAAGACAAAGAAAACAATAAAAGTTGCTCTGTTTTCATCATATCACAACTGTTTTTACCATTAGAATTTAGTTCTTTTCACCCCTCATAGATTATGTTTGTGTCCTTGATTAGTGATTAAGACAGCACATGTTGACTCTTTCACAAAGCCACAGTCATTCCCATAACTAAACCTGACGACACATGGGACCTGATCTCCGGTGCCTCTGGTCTGTGCACCTCCTCACTTTTCTATATTTTGTACATTGTCACATCACATCAGAAAGTGACACAGCGAGATTCCTTTGTGACCCGACTATGTGCTTTCAGCCGATAACTGGATAGCAAGTTAAACGTGCCCTGTGGAGTTTTCTTGTAAACAAACAAACATTACGTTCACATAATATTTTGTATTCTTGTGGTCTGACAGACACACTGAATGCTTTTCTTCCATCATAGAATATTTGCAGAGCAGATTGTTTTAATCATTTGAAATCATAGTTTACATCCTTGAAACCTCATCAGTAGTCTTTTTCACTGGTTTGTTGGCACAGTGTTCCATTTCTTTACTCATTACCACCCCAAACTGTTGACCGGTGAAAAAGAAACCAGCATCAGGATCTTGTATGACGTCGACCAAACCAAGTGGTTTTGTTTAAAACCTCCATAGGATGGCCTGCCGTGTCCGGATATCTTGTACGGAGGAGTTTATACTCCAGCAGAGCACAATTTTAGAAAGCTGCGTGGTTTTATACAGGTAACACATGACCTAACTCAACTTATAACCTTTTCAACAGTTTGGAGTTGGCCGGCGGCACAAATTCACACTTCACTAAAGTTGAACTCACACTTCCTCCACTCTAATGCAGCATTTACTGATTCCTCCTGAAGCAAACTCCTAGCTTTCTTAGTTGTTCATTTGTTGCTTCAGAGAGTGTGTAACCAGCATCTATCATGTATTAGCAACAGTCCATGAAACAAAAAGGTGCAGCTCTGAATGAATGAGTGGGTTGAGGCTTTACCACATACTGTTTTGTTCAGCAATCCCCTCCAGTATGTCAGCCTGTCCTTCAGGAACTGTATCGCCAGACAGGGCTCCACGTTTCTGATTATGCTTATGTGTTACAAGGCCTGTTTGTTTTTCCGCTCCTTGATCTGCTCCTCGGGGAGAAGGAGATATAGGCCACGAACATACTGTGAAGTGGTTTGTTCAGCCTATCAGCACAAAGCCTGCGGTTGCTGGTGGTGGCAATGCACAGCGCAGCGAAGTGGCCGGTTAAACAACCTTCCCTCTAACACAGTTCCCAGCACTCTGCGCTCAGAGGTGCGATAAACTGCAATAATTAATCGCAAGATAACCTCTGTGTTTTTTTTAAGGCAGGCCTCTTTACATGAGCTGAGCAGTGGGCACCATCAGTAATTAAATCTTTGTATTTACTACAGAAGCTTATAAATATCTCCCTCTGTAGACTTCATTGATGTGATGCTGATGAGCGAAATGAGATGGAGAGAATGATATGAATGAGAGGGAGAACGCTATAGAGCAAAGCCGATTTGCAAAGGCCTCACACTGAAGCAGAGAAGGTTAATTGGATTCTGTCAACATGATATTGTCGGGCAATGTTTAATTCTCTCAGATCGCCACTTGTGCGCCATTGTTTAATTTTCTCCTTTGGAGAAAATAATTGTTTGATCTTGTCATAATCAGTGCACAATAACTTTATGAACCTATCAGGACTCAACTGTATCCTCCATGACTGTTTGTTCAGGAGCAAGGGCGTGTTGTTCTTTGAGGAGAAAATAATATCCATAAGCGCTTAGGACATCCAGCATTAGACAATTATAATACCATGTGCAGGGGCACTTACAGAGTCGGGGACAAGATGCGGCGTATCCGACGAAAAGAGAAAGATTTGGATTTCCATGTTATATAAAGCAAAACCGCTTAGGCCTGAGAAGCACAGCACAGGGCAGACTGTGTGTTACATAACAGACAGGAAGTACACACTACTCATCCATCAGGAGGAAATAAAGAGGCGGGGTTTGTTTTTAGCCCTGGGATTTGTGTTAACAGAAAAAAAAAAGTTCTCACCCTCACCAGCTCAATGCTGTGTGTTGTTGCGAGGCTCAGACGGTCCCTGTGTTTGTGTTTTATCTCTTCCTCGTCTGGAAGCTGCACTGAGCGATGGGTGGTGCAGCAGCAGCACAGGACTGTGTTTCCAGTTGAACTGACCTTGGTGTGTTGTGCTGATTAGAAGAGGGAGTATACCGTATTGGCTCCTCAGCAACACCATCACCCCAGAAACCTGACCCCTCTCCCTCCCTCAGGAAACCAAATGCAAATGATTGTTCTTGTGCACAATCAGTGTGGCAGTACTGATACACGACACAACCTGTGTTCACCGCTACTGAGGCTGCGGTGTGAAGCGATACATGTCATTTTCAACATGTTTCCACTGAACATGAAACACTCACATGTACACACAGCAGCATATTTGTTCTCATATTCCAGAGGTGTCACGTTGTATTACAATGCAAAGTATTGATCCATGACATTTAAGTATATGTCTATTGTGCTGTTCCCTGGAGGTAACTGCGGCGATTCAGAAACCACACAGAAAAGATCTCTGGGAAGAGCAGTGCAGACTAGTGATGGGAAGTTTAATTCTTTTTAGGATCAGATCAAATCATGACTCCCAAACGGCTCTTTGTTTTACCATTTATACCTTTTCTAATTCAGCCAAGTTTAGCACTATTTTGTCTTATGATTTGTATGTGTACACATATATCATTTAAACTATTAAATATATCCTTTGTACTGAAGTATTCAAAAATAAAAATTACATTTTCAAATATCAATAAATTGCTGTAGCCAGTTGTTTTCATTGCATTTACAGACCCTTGTAACTCTCTGAAACCGCCCAGTGAATGCACTAACTTAATTGTAGAACCGCTCTGCTACACAAAGCAGATAGAAACACCTATAAAAACTATAAAAAGCATAGAAATAAAAAAATTTAAAAAAAGGACAGCTATTGACTGCTGGATGTCTATGAAGGTTGTTTCTGGACCCTGCTTAATATGACAGCTTGACTTTGCAAATTCTTTATTCTGCCTTTGTGTTTTCTAAAACGCATCCAAATGCTGCTTCTTTTTCTACTATCACTCATCTCATCTATCACATTCAGTCACTGCATGCATGGAGCACCCATAGCTCACAGTAATATTTTCCAGAAGAAAAAAAACAGGAGTTTACTTAAAAGAGCAGTGAAGTGAAGACCGACGCATCACTAGTGCAACTGCTGTAATGTGTGAGTTTGGATGTGTTTAATATTAAAGGTCCAGTGTGTCAGATTTATGGGGTTCTATTTACAGAATATGACAGAGATGTAATATAATATTCATCACTTTTTTTTCTTTTGAAGTCAAGCAGGGTTTTTTTTTTTGTCAATTATTCAATTCTTATTCAACCACAGCATTTCACCAAGGACCATGGTGCTATATAAAACATAGTGTAGACAGGACTACATTACAGTGCATACACAGTGTATAATCACCTGAAAATAAGAATCATTGTGTCTTTGTTACCTTAGAATGAGTCTTTTATATCTACAGGTCATGTTGTCTACCATGTTGAACCTTCATTTGTACAGTAGCCCAGGACAGTCAAACACTGGCTCTAGATAGGCTGTTTTGCAGCCACCCTAGTATCTCCTTCACATTTGTGAGTAGAGGGGACGGAAGTCCGCAACAACACCACTAGATGCCACTGAATCCTACACAGTGGTCCTTTATATTAATAAAACACAAATTATAAATAAACCAACTATTTGTTTATTTACAGCAGCAGCTGCAAGAGATAAGACATTGTTGTCACTGGCATGAAAAGATATTGTGAAATAAAAATGATTAAAAAGTGAAAGGAAAACATACTTTTGGAAAAAAGAACACTTTGATCTCAAATAAAAGTTTTAATATTATAAAAAAAAGGTTAGACTTTCTAACAAAGAACTTTTTTCAAATGTTTCACAATCTATTCATAACTATTTATTTATTCCGTTTTTATTTATTCAATACTGAACACTTAGAATTTAGATTTACTGCATTGTAAAATCCCCAAAATACAGCTGTATTGAAATTAATTTCTCCATTTTGGCAATAATAGTTTCATTAATTTATTTGAATCAAGCCCTCTGCAGTGGCTCATTGTGTGAGAAAAGTGCCCTTCTAGTCCTGTTCAAAGCTTGTCTGTATCACACAATAAAACATGTTTTTATTATTAACCAGACTTTGGAACATTTCACTCTAAATTCTTTAGGACTTTCTACATGCTGGTGTCATTATTATTTCCTGTTTTCGTATACAGCCTGAGTGATAAACCAACAGAGAATTATCACAGTGGAATGTGGAGCTTTATGTAGTTTTGTTAGATTTTTAGCTAATTGTTTTCTCTATTGTTTCCAGCACATTAACTAATTGGTTCGGTGTTGTGCCACAGCAGGCGGATGCTTTCAGTAAAATAGCTGTACTGTATGTATCAGCAAACAGACACAGTTAGCAACTAGCTGGTGACATTTTAGAAGAACAGTCATATTTTTCTCAGGAGTTGGTGGAGACCATAAACAGAGCTAAAAAGGCGTGAATATTAGAGTGACCCTTACAAGGGTGACACAAATATAGCTGTGAATGTAACTAAAATAACATGTACAATAAGGGGAGGGTGTGGCTCAGAGGTAGAGCGGGTCGTCCACTAATCAGATGATCTGTGGTTGTATCCACATCTGCTCCAGTCTGTATGTCGAAGATACTGAACCCCAAATTGCTCCTGAAGGCTGTGCCATCGGTGTATGAATGCTTAGCTCCTAAAAACTGATGAGCAGTTAGCACCTTGCATGGCAGCCAATGCCATCAGTGTATGCATGTGTGTGAATGAAATATATAGTGTAAGAACACTTTGTGTAGTCAGAAGACTAGAAAGGCACTATATAAGTACAGTCCATTTACCATAACTTTTAATAGTTATTTAGTATCTTTTTCCTGTCTTTGCATTTCTTTCATACCAACATTATCTGACACTTTTCTTAAGCAAAATTGTATTAAAGTAACAATAGCATATAATTTGTTCAAGCCTTGGCTATAATATGGTCATTTTGGAAAGCTTCACTGAACTGAAAAGATCATTTTATAAAGCCTATACATATGGAAATGAATACTGTATTTGCACTTCATTGGATAACCAAGTTATTGTTACTGATAGTTACTTAAAGTTTTGTTCATTTTTAATAGTTACTGTTAGTTCTAGCTGAATATTTTTTTTCTTTAATTCATGATAATGTAAATGTCATTGGACAGTAACATTAACATTACCTTCTCCACCCCAACACCAACCTCTGGTGTGGTTACTTGTTTGTGTGAAGCAAAAACATTTGGCATTATAGCAAGATAGTGCCTGGTTTAAATCCCCCAGCTGACTGGGTCCTTTCTGTTCTCCCCATGTCTGCGTGGGTTCTCTCTGGGTACTCTGGCTTCCTCCCACAGCCACAGGTTGATCATCTCTGTGTGTCAGTCCTATGAAGAACTGACGACTTGTCCAGGGTGTACCCCGTCTCTTGTCCAATGTCATCTTATATGTCCCCCATGTCCCAGATAAGGAAATGTGGTAATGGAAAATGGATGGAATAACATTTCAACAAGAACAATTTCAATTGACCTCTTCAGTGGACAGCTTCTTTCTTCTCTCCTGTTTCCAAAGAGTTGTTGATCATTTCTTCACAGAAAGTGATCAGATCTTTGACAGCAGCACAAACAATAATGCCTCTGAGAAACGCTTGTCACTTGAAGTCAAACACAGAGGAAAAGGACTTCTGCCTTACTTTACAACACTAAACATAGGCTTTGAGAACATGTAACTGTAGCAGTGGGCATTTCCTAAAAACCACAGCACATCTGGACTGACTATGACTGTGTGTGTGTGTGTGTGCGTGTGTTTTCCAGCATAAGCACTATTATTAAGCTCAATTAGACCTTGAAACCACTTTGCCAGCCTTCTGACAGTTTAGAAGTTTTGGGAGCCAGAGTGTTTAGAGATTGGCATTATGTAAGAAGAGAACCTGCACTTCAGTGATAACAGGAAGCTTATATGGCAGGCAGTGGGAAATCTCCATCCTGCACTTAACCTCCATGGATGAGAGATTACTACTGGCAGCTCTGGGTCGCAAAAGAGCACAACCCATTTGTCCTTGGGGCATGTTTATCCATATGGCACACTGCTGTACAGCATTTACATTTCACGCAGGGTTTTCCCATCACGAACTGCATCACGATGCAGTAAGTCCAAGGGTTCATGACTTATGTATTTGAGGGCAACTCGGTTTTAACATTTGTTTTATCTGTTCACAGACATTTTGACGTTGAGCACCTTACTTATAGTTTGAAGACTGACACCAAGATACTACAAATAAAATCAAACATATTAATGATTGAAGTTGAAACGGCTTCTCATATTCCTCAGTGTGCTCATTCTGTCTTCCAGCATTTTGTCACGTGGTGTGTCTCTTGATGGCCCCTGATTACTGCTGTGATGTAAGAGTGGCTGTAATTTGAATGTGCTGCAATTTAGATGAGCAGTTAATTAAAGTTTAGCTGTTTTGGTTAACATTGCTGCAAGTTCATTTCAGGAGAGAGAGAGAGACATGATTTTTCATCTTATGCCACTCTGGAAAACTGCGTTCAAACTATGGATGATAGTCAGAAGTGATGTGTGTCAAAAGTCAGAGTAAAGAAATGAAGTCTCTTCTAGCTCATTCTGAGAGTCCATAAGAAAGCAGGCCTCCAGGAGGCTCTTCCAGAGCCAAGGCCCCGTTACTGAACACACCCTATCCCAAACAGGATACACCCATCTTTTTATCGTTAACCTAAACCCACTGCAGCAGCACAGGCCTGTTTTCTGAATAGCTGTCTACTATCTTGCTTCTACTGAAATGGCTTCTTAAATTTCTTCAAACTATATTTAAAGAGAGAATTGAACACATGCTAACTGTGATGTAATCAATTGGTGAGATTCCATGTTTTTAACCGTAGTCGACAAGTCTCATGCTAAGACTGAAACAAACAATGAATTGATCCAACTAACAAGTACAGTGTGTGTATCCAAAGTCACAGAGATCTATTGTTATGATGCAGATTAGTTTTTTTTTTTTTTTTTTTTTAAGTAGTACACCATGGAGTTCTTTCATGGAAGATCCAAAATATATTTTCATTTTAATCCAGAAAATATGGTGTGGTAGCACAAAAAAACATTATCCTGCTCTTGGCCTGTATCATCCTCATAAATCACAAAAAGTTGAAATAAGTGGAGCCTCTTGAAGGGGTTGGCCAGTGCCAGTGCTTGTTGGCAAGAGCGTCTGATGACGCTAAACCCTCAGTATTCCCCTCCAAGTCATCATCGCTTCAAGGCTCAACCATCGTTGTTATTCCCCACATACAGTCCTGTCTTATTCTTTTCTCAGGCTAATTACTGTGATCTCTTAATGCTCCTTTTTATATCAGCCTTTACCAGCCCCCTTGAAGTTAGTGCTCCCATGACTGTCCACCTCGAAGGTTTATGAGATCATCAAGACCGACTTAAATGCTTCTTAATTCCCAGATGACGAGCAGTAAAGTCCCCGACAAATGTGAGTGATCTGGGTTTCAGCTTTGCAGTTGCGTCCGCTGCTTGCAGAGTTCTTCTGATGATAGCTGAAAGTTTCTGTCTGTCTGTGTGATTGTTTTGATGCTCGCGCGCGCGCGCGTGTGTGTGTGTGTGTGTGTGTGTGTGTGTGTGTGTGTATCAGACACAGGCGCTGTTGTTGCTGCTATTAGAAAAGAATACGTTTGGAAAAAAAAAATCAATGACTTTGCAAGGATTTACTTTGTCCCTGTAAAGAGCAGAGAGCACTTAACTGTGAACACATTAAACCTGTGAAGGTCTAAATGCACTTTGCTAGGTATCTCTGCCTGACAGGATGTTGGCTGAAGGTTGTGAACATATAGCAGGACTGGCCTCAGTACTGTCAGCTGACCAAGCCGAAGTCAACCACAGGCAGCGTATTATCTGGTGTACCATTCGGCATCAGTCCTCACTGGGGGATGCTTCAATGACAAGTGGCTGCTTCTTCCATTACTCAGCCAGCTGCTGCAATTAGGCACCAAGAGAAGATGTATAGGTGGTTTATTTATGGCCAGTCCTCCATTCACCCTGACGCCCATGTCCTGCCCCTCCCGCCTGTCCTTGGTGTCTTGTACAATTATCTATTTGTCCAGTAAGGTTTTGCCTGCACTTTGCTTGTGGGGTAATTTGTACTTATTTGTACAGCCTCAGTCCCAAAAAAAATTGATGAAAAGTTATCTCTCCTCGCCAGAAAATGCCAGCTTTGGTCATTTGCTGTAACACATTGACCCGAGTTTGCGTTCTTTTGTTTTTTTGACCTCTCGTGTGGGACTGAGTGTATTCTCAGAAGCAAAGTGAGACTTTGGTATATCACAACAGAGGGAGGGGGCCAGTGTGAGAGGGTACGAATTACAAACAGAACTTTTGTTTTATTTTTAGTTTAGTTCACTATAACCATGATCACAATATTTCAAGTCACTTTAGCTGAGTAAACTTAAGAACCATAGTGGTGATAAATCAGTAAACACTGACAGGTACTGTTGTCCTGCCAAAATAGATGCCGGATCATTGAATATTAGAACTTTGCATCCTTCAGTCGTAGGAGAAAATATCCTATTTTGCTCAGATGGTTGTCAGTGGTCTGAGTCAACGTGAATGACTAAACTATGATCAAAACATTTAACATTAAAAACATAAAAAATAACTATGTTTGATCTTGAGATGGCAGCATGCTCATTGTTTACTGCACCTGACTGCTGTGGGTACAAAAAAAAAGTATGCATGTAAACATAATATGTTGATTTTACACATCTGTCTTTGCATATGACTTTAACAAACACAGTGTAGATTATTTAGCTTTAGACGTGTTGGTCATGTTGTGCTGTGAGCCAGCTGTTCGTGTCCTGATTCCAGCTCTGCAGTTAATGCTCATATATGACATAAATCTCCTTACTGTTGTAGAGAACATATATATATCAAACGATTCACTGTGTGAGTTTACTCAGGTGTACAGAATATAGCAGAACTTCAATCAACGATCATCACCTTGTTTCCATTACACAGACTCACCTTAATTAAAATATGTACTTTTGTGCAAAATCGTAATTTGTCTGTTAAAATGTGACAACATGTATTGTTGGAAATTCCTGTACTGGAACTTCAGAGATTTGAACGGGGAAGGTCATTATGCTAACAAGTAAGATAACACAAAGTAATTCTAATCTGCTTCCTCTTGTCTTGTGCTTCCTTCCTGTTCATATCTGTCCTCCACAGCCTCTCTTGTCGTCTCACATTACACTCGGCTTGGTACATTCTGATCATGTCTAATCTCCTGCCCCCCTCTCTCTCTCTTCTCCTCCTCCTCTCTCTGCTACCTGGCAGTGAGCTCGCTGTGCTGATTCAGCCCGTTGTGATAATGCATATATGAGGGTTCCCAGCCTTGATTTGAAGGCAGTAAAATGCTGCAGGCAGTGGACGGAGGTAATCTTTCTTTCTGTCAAATGCAGCCTTCAACTCAGTGGGAGTAAGCGTGGTGACGGACCTCCTCTCTGGTGTACAGCATGGCGCCATTCATACTCAACAGAAAAAACCCCTCCATCCATGCCTCACCTGCTGTCTGAATAAAAATATACTTTATTGTCTTGAATTTGAAATGTGCATTATGAACTGCTTCAATGTTCCTCTCTCTTTTTTATGTTACAGGCGACACGCCTCATTGCCCGTAGAAGTCTCAGAGATTCCTCTAAACCTTATTGCCCCTCCATGTAGAAGAAGTTACCCCTGTCGCAAATGGAAGTCGGCGTCTTTTGGGTAAATTGAAGGGTTTTTATTGAAGTCACCTTTCCTTCATCAGACCACAACTCTCCAAGCCCATTTTCCTAAATAGTCTCATCACAACAGTCTGTGTCCTGGTGCTAGTTTACAGTATCACTGTTTATCAGCCTGATAAAACATCTAATTTCTGACCCCGCCATCTCCCATGCTGGTGTTAAGTGTTTCTTTGTTTGTCAGTCTTTTCTTTTTCCTCCCGAAGACTTCCACCAACTGCTGCGCACAAGCTGGTGGGTGGCCTGCTCAGCCTCCAAATCCACTCAGATAGAAAATGAACAACACCCATTGCAAGTAGAAGCGCAGTAGGGGAAGGGACTACGTTATAGGATAGAGCTGGCAGAACAGACCCCTGCGATGACACATCTCTCCCTTTAAACTCTTTTAGGATTACTTCATGAGCGGTGAAAGACTTTCAGGACGTCTTAGAAAACGAGTGACAGTCCTCGGTACGCTACTACAACTTTGTAGATCACTCGGAGCAGCGTGCTTGCGTAACGCGGCACATGCGGTACGGTACTACCCCTGCTTGGCTGTCCATGCAGTCCTCCTCTCTGACATCTTTTCCTTGGAGTTCATTACAGCTGCTCAGCAAGGCCCTGAGAGCTCCTCAGCAAATGAGAAGAGATGGGGAGAGATGAAAAACCCTGAGAGCATTGAGCAGTGGGACATGGGCTTCAAAAGCTTCATAGCAATTTCAAAGGATTTTTATTCTTGATGCCATGCCCACTATATATTTATATATATATATATATGTATCAAGTATCCAGCACTGAGCTTGAGAGCATTTCTAAATGCTGGTTTGTCCTATAGGCTTTTTGCCTAGAGAGGAAGCAGATAGTGAGTCCTAATGACTCTTGTTTGTTCGCCATGTTTATTGATTCTAATTAGCTGTAGAGAAGACAAGAGCACAAAGAATAAGTGCTAAACACTTGTGATTACAGTGAGGTCTCGAGCTGTCCCGCTCTATTAGGACGTATTTGCCAAAGAACATGAAGAACAAGTGCACATCAATTACAATTGCCCAGGGAGTTGTGTTGTGGATGATGTTTGGGTCAAGCTGGAACTTACAATAGGAGGTAGGTGTGTAGATTGGATAACGAATGCAATTATGTTGAATCCCTGAGAGGCATGGAGGAAATGACACATTGCCACAGGTAAAATCACACTGTGAGGCAATATGCTGCGGTACAGTGAAGCAGCTTTCGAGACAGATCATCAGGCTTTTATAGTTGGCAGATATTAGATTAAAGGTGTCAGCAGCAGGAAAAGGTAACAGCGAGAGATAAGAATACTCGTTGTACTTGTACATGAGGATTCATGGTGATCCTGCTCTTACTGAAACATTATTACATTGCTTAGTTCACTTTGTTCAATTTTTATTGAATGATTTATGCTCATTTCAGCTGTGATGTCAGGTAGAGCATTGGCATTTTTTTTATAGCAGTAGCAGTAGAATGAACAAAAGAACAGAGCAGAGATATATCTTGAAAAATATGTTTTTTTAGTCTCTAAATGTTGCTAAATGCTCCACTAGTCCCACCAGTGAGCGGCTAACTTTCTGTGTCAGCTTGATAGGTAGTTTCTTTCTCTAAAAACTGCTGCAGTTAGATACAGGGTTGCTAAGAGTTGTGATACAAAATCAAAACCATAAAGTTATGGGACATAAAACCAAAACGAGCTGGAAGAAGAAAATGCTTCAGAAAGGAGCTTCAGAGTTGTATTATGCTTTAATACATTGCCACATGTAGGAAATATGCTAGTCGTTATTATGAAACTTTTTTTTTGGGGGGGGGGGGGATTTTGGAAACTCCATATGTTTTCCAAATCTGACAATAAGTCTGGAGAGACGTGTAAAAACTGGAAGCCTTTTAAGGCTCCTCTGTAGTAATTACAGTGATGTAGTATTCTTTGAAGAATTAAGTTTCATTTTGTTTTCCATCCAGCCATTGGACATCCATAATAGGTCTAACCAACAATGTTTATAATAAAACAGGGTCAATACTAGTGTTATATGAGTTATGCTGGACAATAAAAGTAAAAAAATAACTGTATACTGTATATCATAAATATAATATGACACAATATCAATTCACCTTTGTGGTGGTGACTTTTTCAACATCTGTTTCCAAAGTCAAGATTAAACTTTAAACCTCAACTTACGCCTCCTCAAAACATCTTCAATTCAATTCTAACTCCACCAATTCCATGGAGGTCATGTGATATGCACCGTTGGGGAATCGCACCACTACAACTATTTACCAGTAGTAAAATGTGTGTCTTCTAATTCAAGAAATAATTAAGCAGCTGGCTGGTTTGATCTTACAGAGCAGAAAAAGGATGTGACAAATCAGACCACGAGCACTGAAGAGCTGGTCAGAGGGCCAGCAGCTGGTCTGGTGCTAGTCCTCCTCCCTTTCTGCTCCATCATTCTCTCGATCCTCTACTGCAGGACTTCACCAGCACTGATGATATGGTCCCTAGATCCTGAACAGTTACTAGTTAGTTGTTTCCAAGGTCAAGAATCAACTTAACTGTAAATGTAGTTGGTCATATTGAGATACTTTGTACTGTAATTTACATTAACTTCCTTAAACCATCCATTGTTCCAGGACACATGCTTTTGAATTAGAATCTTTGAAGCTGTACAGACATTATGTTCTGTAAACGAGTGTGAAGCACTGGAGCTGTTGGCTCTATTCAGCATGTGTTTGTAGACATGCTGTTTTGACTCACCTGCACAGGTGTGCACCTATTCAGTAACGTGGTTGCTCAGATAAACCAGGCTCTGTTTCAGCATATTGCCAGTACAGTCATTTTGAGTTTGGAAAAAAAAATCCACAGAAATTCCTGCCACATGTGGGATAGGTTCCTTTTTTTATTGTGGTCTGTTTTTGATCTGTTTGATTTTTAATGAAAGCTCAGTGAGGGGTCACTACACTCTTTCATTGCCTTACAATGCCTAATGTCAGTGTGGTTGTCTTCGGCCTTTTGTATTTGTCGATATGGTCTCTGCCCACTGGTGTCCAGATTACTTCCAGTTTGTGCTCCATTGGATGGTGTGAATCAGAAAGCAACTGGTGATCTGTGTAAATGGCTTTTCTGCAAACCTCCATATCAAATCCATCTCTTTGTTTCGCAGTCTGCGCAGTTCAGTATTGAAATTGATGTTCCTCCCTCTCTAGGGTTTCTTCCATGGACACCCTGTCTATAGTGGTGGACACCAATCAGCCTGTGGTGCTGTCATGTTTCTCCTTGTACTTATTTGGCTTCAAGCACATATTCAACAAAAAGCACACCTGGTCTGGATTGAGTTTCATTCTGTTATGTTCTCCACTGCTGATGTCACTGTCACATATACTGTCATCAGCTTCTATTTTAATGTATTGAAACTTGTAGGCAGTCCCTTTGTAGACCGTTTTATTTAAAGTATAGTGTTGCTTAGCAGAGTTGCAAGGATAATGGTAAAATGGCGTAGCCTGTGTAGAGACTGATTTGATTCTTTGAAATGGAGGTAATGGTATACTGCAGATGGTTGTCTACTGCGTTTTTGTCTCTAGGGCATTGTGTTACTTCTTGTATCAGATTGTTGGGTTTTTTCGTTTTATAGGTATTAAGGCCAGAGTACGCTTGAACAGAAGTGTTTACATCTGTTTCAAATAGCAACACTTGAAGGTGGATAGAAAAGCCTTGCATCCCAGGAGTGAGATACAAGGAATTGGGTTAATGCTGCACATTTTTGGACAGTCCAGCCTCCTATCAGTGTGTAAAGTGAGCATGTTTGTTGGATCTCTGTGTTCAGAGAGTTACAAATATTGCCAGATGCACTATCAAGTCTGAAGCATACTAACAGCTTTGGCAATGCTAAGAAGGGCTGACTTCATCAACATGGTATACCTTCCATTGTCTGCTTGCATGGTGTTCATATTTGCATCGTCATCAAGTTGCCATCGTCTCCTGTGTGGTTGCATAGGTGTTAACATTGACATTTTTCTGTTGGATGACAGACTATTTGGCAGTCAGAAATGTTGACATGCATACATTAATTTTAAAAAAATGACCCAATCTGAAGGTTGGCAAGCAGCATTCGATCCATTCCAAATAGCCCAAAGGATAATTAGCCCCAAAGTGCAATCAACCTGAACACATCCTAATAGAAAGAGACTGGTCGAGGTCGGGCATGAGTTCCTCAGAAGTGAGTGGTGTTGTGAATCCCTGAGCTACAACTTCCTTCTTCAGCTTGCAAAGCTCTTTGTCAGACAGGTTATTTCACCATGTGGTCAACGTTAACCTTGTGTATCTGACTGTGGCCCCCCCACCAACATCTGTGTCTCTGGGTCTCAGTAGTGTTGCTGGCTCAGGAAAACAAAGATGCTAATTTGTTCTTTTGTCTCTCTTTGCTGACTTGTTGAGTAAGCTGTGCATGTTTAATGAAGTCTGACAATCACAACACCAACCTTTAATGCAGTTGATGGTCTTTTACAATTAGGACCTCGGTGGTGAAATTAAATTGTCTCATATGTTCATCCTGCTGTTGTTCTTCACCGTGCTGAAAAATAGTTTTGAGAAGTGAAGGAGTGTAGACAGGGGAGATTAAGTGCTTATTATTTCCAGACTGGTTGGCTATTGATGCCATTTTATCTGCATTTAACTAGGGACCCTTATTATTATTACTCCTTAAATTTAGTTTGACGTTGTATCTCATTCATAATGTGTCCAATATGGAGTAAGTCATCCAAATGAGCTAAACTGTTAAAAAACAAAAACAAATGTGCTGTCAGTTTTTGAATTTATCAAGATGAACTACGAAATCATCAGCAGTTTTTCACCTTGCATTTCAGGGCTTTTCTTTGTGTCTGCTTTGAGACAAAAATCCTCCTGTCAGTCCAAAGTTGCTTAATTCAGTCCACGCGCCGCCTGATGCAACAAAATATTAATTTGCCCCTGGCTCACATTGGTATTATTTTGTGCTGAGATGCATAGTGAGTGGCTGGTTTACTCAACCCACAGTACCCTTGACAAATGGCTGCACTGCTTTGCCTCTGAAGTGGGAGTGGCTGTGTGTGTGTGTGTGTGTGTGTGTGTGTGTGCATGTTTGCGTGTGTGTGTGATCTGCATGCAAGCTGTGTATGGGCAAAGTTAGCCTCACACCACTCAGTCGACTGTGCCTTCATTTCATCTCTGCACACTTTGATGTCGACCGGCTTACTGATGTATCCGTCCCCTCCCAAATTGTAGCCCTACATCATTAAACTTGTCAGGCTTATGTTTCTATTCTGTACTTTCTCTATCTCTGTTGCACCAACAGTTGTCATCCCTGCATTTAGAGAACTTGTCATTACCGGCCTGTTCTGAGATTATATTGAAGTCATTCAAAATAACAGAGTGTGACTTGGGATTTGGTTGTCTCGGCACCCACAGCTCCTGATTATGAAGCCACTGTCTCCTTTCTGTCTTGAGGCAGCTATTGTTTTGTTTGTAATTAAAATCATGTTCAATTTCCTACGTGGTGCTGGAGCTGGGAAAAAGTTTCCGATTGTTCCTTGCATCTGTGTGATTGTTTGGGATTGTGACACAGCATTCGGCACATGCAGCTGGATGGGATTTATAAATATCCACAGTGCCTGTGATTGGAGCTGGGGGAATATTTATAGATTTCCATGAATACCCTGCCCCAGTTGCAATTCATTTGAACACAAGCAGGCGTGGGCAGACATTCTTTTTCACCTGAGTGGGTGGCCTTTCCTCAACACATCTTTGTGTGCTTTGTTTCCTCCTGTCATTTTCTTATCGCTGCCCACAGAACTTTTTGTGCAATGTGAAAATGACAATTGAACAACTTCAGAGAGGCAGTCCACTCATTTTACATGTCAGAGTTCATTAGTCACGAGGAGTTCAACCAGTGACAAAAGTTTTCTAATGTTGGAGCTGCTTCTAAAGTCTGAGGTGACATCACCTGAGTGTCTCAGCTTGTTCTAGTAGACTACAAAAGGTGACAGACACCTTTGAGTTTGTAAGACTTGAGTTTGTCTAGACTTTGTTAGTCTACTGAAGTAGACATTCACAGGGTAGAGAGGGTCAAACTGTCCTGTTCAACATTTTAAGTTGACTTAAAGTTGTGTATAATTATGTTAAGTTAATGTTAAAAGATTAGTTGATTCCACTAAATTATTTTATGAAGTTTATCAAACAGAAGATGTGACATGTGGGTCTGGAGGATTTTGAGGTGAGCTTTGCTGAGTCATGTGAGTTTAATTAATTAATAATGAAATTAATTTTATTTTCTGTTGAGTAATTAGTAATGTAATGACTTTTTTAATTAGTAAGATCTAATGAATAAATGATTTCTAAAGCAGCTTTCCCAACACTGCTAATGAATGACACTAGTGAGTAGCATTATGGGACTTTGGGTTTTTTAAGCTGGATATCTCAGCGTGTGCCGCTTCAGTTTTAAACATTCTTTTAAAAATCTGCCTCTTTAAAATCCCCTAAGATTATGTCAGTGTTAATTCCAAGGGTGTCCCTTTAAGTTCTGTGCTGTTTGGTTATTGTGCACCACAGGGTCAGCCTCAAATATTGCAGCTTAGTAAGACTCTAACAGTTCAGTAGCACAGCTTTGCCACACACAAAGAGCAGTTCATTCTCTAAACCTGCTCCTTGCAGACGCATGAAAAGGAGGATTTTGTGTGACAAGCAAGTTTCATGTTTTTCAATTGAAATAGTTTTTTTGCCACTAATGAAAGGATTTTTCTCTCTCAGCCAAGAGAGATAACAAGTGTGTTATAGATCCAAGCATTCAGGTCTGCTCCTGCCAAACACTTGTGTATGTTGTGTGTGTTGAGGCGCGCTAGCTGTCAATGCCTTTCTGCTTGCTCAGCGGAGTCCTGCTGGACTGAAGCAGAGTCCTGCTGGACTGAAGCAGGGTCTGTACTGTACGTTTCCCCCTCCACATCATGAAGGGTTACTTTCTCTGCACAACATCCTCCTCTCCTTACATTGTCCTGCATTTATTTTATTTCATTTTTTCAATTTTTGTATGTTTTGAACTTCTTTCTTGTAGTTTGCTGATAGATAACTGCTGTGTTGCAGCTTTATTGATCATTATCTCCAATCAAACTCACTAGAACAGAAAAAAATGCTGCTTTGTGCTCTTGTAGTCAGAGAAACTAACGAGCATTCTTGATTCCCAGTAATGGCTTTGTTTGTATTATCTCAATTATTGGCTCCCGTTAATTTCCTCCGTCTCACAAAACTGCAGCATCCTGCCTGCATAGGAGCCAGTTGATATATGATGTACAGGGACCAAGCAGACAACAGCGCTACTCCCCCTGGGCTAAAACCGCCAATGATAGGAGGCAGGCAGCAGGGAAGGAGTGCTATTTCATCACTGTTAAAGGCTGGGTAATAGGGCCGCACCAGTGGCCAGGCTATCACAGGCCCGCTGCCTCCGAAAGGCAGTTAATTAACTTTCCATCGGCTGTGAGAGGATGCATGAGGATGTGCGAGCTGGGCCGACAGCCCCATGATGCAGCCTGCGGAGCATGGATATGTAGGGGCCCAATTGACAACCCTGCTGGGAGGCTGAGCTCGCCGTGAGGTACCACACTGGGAGTTTCTGGAGGACATGTTTCTGCTCTGTCAATTTAGAGCTGCATCCACGTAAATAAATGCCCAGATTGTTTACATAATGTCTCCTTTCAGCTTGCCTCTGGGCCTACTTTTTGGGCTCTTAAACATTAACTTTTGCAGAGAATAGAATGGCTGTGCTACACTTTGTTTCACAAAGCACCGAAAGGACACTATTTAGATTTTTATGCCTCTGACAGCTGTGGCCGAAGGCAATATGTTTTTGTGTTGTCTGTGAGCACGGAATCTCAGGAACACCTTGAGGGAGTTTCTTCAAATTTGGAAAAAAAAATAACTAGGTAAGATTCAGGTGGTCACAGATCAAATTCACCGTCACTGCGACCCCACAAAGCATGCCTTAACTCTACAATTCATACGCTGATTATGACAAAATTTCACGCAAACGTCAAAAAAAAAAAAAACATGACATTTTCTATTCAAAAGGTTGAAGGTCAACTTCAGTGACAATGTCACAATGTTCTAAAAACACTTTTCTGTCCATCACACAAGGCCAAAAATGAGGAACCGGAGGGGAGACTGTTATTGCATTTGACACTAAATCTTAGCTGCCTACCTTGACTGTAGTGATTGTAAAGATCTTCTGTGCTGGGTTGTATATGTGTGTAGAGCATCCACCTTTTAGAATTTGTTCTGCTTTGCAGTAACATCTGCAATTACAAATGTCTGCTGTCAAGGCTACACCTTTGTGTTCAGAATGAGCTTTATTGGCGAAGCACATGAGACTGCTGACCTCCAAGCCTCGGTTCCACCACCCCAGAGCACCACTGTGAATGAAGAACTGGCTGCTACAGACTAGAGTTGTCAAAAAGAAACAATACTTTTATACCTTTTAGATAGCATGTAGCAAGTTCTGAAGTTATAAAAAACAGATTTATAATCAGAACGACACTTAACTAGTGGACTACCTCCACCCACTCTCCTCCCTCTGTGTGGTCTACTGACACACAGTTCACACAGCTCTGCTGCAGAGACACAGAAAGAGATGTTCTCCGGCAATATGTTGACGACGCAAACACAGCTTTTATTTCACGAGCACAGAGCAGGTAAAGCAACAGCGAACACACCTGTGTGGTGCAGATGTCATTGGGCACCGCATTAGTTTTGATCGGCTGCATCATTAACATGCAGCTCACCTGCTGCTGTGAAAATGGAATCGTGGGTGAAAGAATCCAAAATGCGAGTTTTGTTTTCTGGGTGACTTCATGAATAAAGTTAGACTCAATAAAAATACTGCTGCTCCTGTATGATACAGACAGAGGCGGGGTGAGCTGCTGTGTGTGTGCAGTAAAAGAGAGAGGTGAGAAGTGTGTGTGTGTGTGTGTGTGTGTGTGTGTGTGTGTGTGTGGGAAAGAGAAGGAAAAGCAAGGTGAGCAGATTCAGTAGTTTGTGAGCAAACACTAAAATAAGGCAATGAATTAAAATGGTGACATAAGAAATAACCTACTATAAATATGGTAATGTATTCAAATCAAATTTAATACCCATCGCAGTTACACTGTCATTCTGTGGGAAACAATCCAACTGTCCTCAGTATGTGTTCAGCAGCACTGTGTGCAGGCTGATGTGGTATCTGGCATCGTGACAACCTCATTACACACTGATAGATCTGCAGGAGTCTGTGGCACATGCTAAAGGATCTGAGTCTCTTCAGAAAGAAGACTCTGCTCCGTCCCTTCCTGAAGAGTTCAGTCCATGCATGAGTCCACTGTCTTCACTTCTTCTCCCTCAATGATGACCATGACAATGGGCCTGCTGTTCCTCTGGTAGTCCACCACAGGCTCATTGGTGTTTCGGACAGTAACATTCAGGTGATCGTCGTTGCACGATGTGATGAAGCTCTCTCTACGACTATAATAGAATGAATGTAGTGATAACTTACATACACTTCACTACATATATTACATTAGTCTGGACCAAGCTGCAACTTCTGTGGCTGGGAAATGAAGCCAAAGTGCCAAAAACTTGTAATTCCTTGAGTGGCTACTTGAAGCTGGCTCCAGAAGTGAGTCAGTCTCCATAAGTCCCCATGTTCAAATGTCCAACTTCACAGCAGAAATAAACATGTTTACAGCCTGGTACAAAAAACAGTTTTGGTCTCTACAGCAAACTTTCTCCGTTCATGACAACTGTACTGAGGGTGAATTTATATACAACTCACCTGTTCAGATTATATTAAGGCTTAAAGTTATGAAGAAATAAGAGCTTGGACACTTTGATTGACAAGTGGGTGCAATTACAGATAGCTTATTAGAGCACCCAGGCATCATTCGACTGATGATTCACATCTCTGTCGATTTTTAGATTAGCCGGATGGCGGAAGAAGCAGTACAGCCAACATGGCAGCAACCAGAGCCACATACTCTGAGCTTCAGAACACACACACACTGTCTGTTCTTTACACTGCCTTTAGTCTGGACAGACATGGATGTAAACTGTATGTTCATTGGTTTTCAGAGGCGTGCAACTTCAAAAATTTTTATTAGTTATCTAACATCAGCGGCCCCCTAACAAAAATAATTTTCCTTAAGCTTAAGACCAGCTTCATAGCCTGATAAAGGAGTCAGTAGGTGAGTTTAGGGGTCACAGCCAGCTCAGATATCTGTAAACACTGTAAAACACTGTGGACAGCAGAGATCACAAGGATAACATTGGTTGATATTATGAATATAAAAGTGCCTGCTCTGCCATCCTGCTAAACTTTCATGGGAGCTCACACAATAATTGTTATGTAACTTGGTTAAAATCTTACACTTTGTTTCTTTAGAAGTCTGATGAAAGGAAGAGATTAAATTCAATCACAGTCTAGTGAAACCGAGGCTAACACGGACGTGGTGTCTGTAAATCAGATACACTCTTCTTCTTAGCCAAGCATCAATGCATCACAGAGCTTCCACCTCCAGTCTCAAAACCTCTGCAGCTCAACTTTAGGTGACATTTGCCACATTACCTGTCAAATTGGCAGACAAGGCTGAGTTGAAAAGGTTCATAATGAAATGTTGTGGGTGGGTCCTGCAACCTTTCAAAGTAGAGCCTGCACTAAAAACAGACCTGTAGGGCCAGTTTGAGTCCTCGTTGCTCGCTGTGCAGACGCTGTGCTGTGGCAGATGCTGTCGTAATAACCTTTCCGCCGTTTTTCGCTTCCCAGCAGGGAATTCTAGACCCTCCCAATAAACAGAGGCTGCTCACATCTGATTGGTGGAAGTCTGTGAAGTCAGTCACCTTGTTTAAACCTTTTTGTCAGTCGAAATATTTTCATGCGACTTGTGATATTATCTGAAAGTAAGCAGGGTTTTACCTGTAACCTCGCTTATAAGTCCTGCTCTGTTGTCATTTTAGATTCATCCTAGCAGAGTCCAACTTCCTGTTACAGTGTAGTATTACCACAATCTCAGCTGAAGTACTGTTCCATAGTTCAGAGATTTACACACTCCGATGAATCGCTCATTTGTTGACAGCCATCAATTTAACTTCACAAGCAACAAGCACACTCGGTACACTCAGGGGGGATGGAAGTGAGCGGAGAGATTAAGTGTGAGAAAGTCCTGAAATGACCCTCCTCTCTGTACAGATATGTACTGTGGATGCCATTTGAGTCAATATGCAATCAATAAATCCATTCATTTTCCATAACCGCTTATCCTTATCAGTATCATAAATTTAAAGTAGTGCGTTTTTTCAGGGGACTCCTATTTGATAATTCCACATTCATTTCAGAGCTGGGCTGATATATATCGGTCCATTTAATGAGCCGATATTGGCCTATCACAGATAAATCATATCAGCGTATGAATAAAAGAAGCTTAGGGTTACAATATTGGCTGATATATCAATATTTAATATTATTATATCTCATCTCCTAAAATCCAGTCTTGGTCGGGTGCTTATAATTTTATTATTACAAGACATTTTTTCAGAGACCGACTGAGGCCAGTTTGATGAGCCTCACAGCACTTACCGTATTTTCCGGACTATAAGCCACTACTTTTTTCACACACTTTGAACCATGCGGCGATTTTAAAGATTTTTAGTGGCCAATGGCCAACGGGGGGCATTCTCTAGCAGTAAATGCAAAAGTGAGACAGACATGTGGGGAAATATTATGCGCCGAAGAAGAGATTTTGCGCATCATGCACACACCCTCATCATGGAAAACACACAAAGAAATGCATATGATGCAGCTTTTTTTTTTTTTAGATAATTTTTTGGGCCTTTTATGCCTTTATTGATAGTACAGCTGAAGATAGACAGGAAGCAGGGGGCAGAGAGAGGGGGAGTGACACGCAGTAAATTAGCCGTCCAATGCGGGATTCGAACCGGGGCCAGCTGCAGCAAGGACTATAGCCTCCACACACGGGGCGGCCGCTTAACCCACTACTCTACCGACTGCCCCGTGATGCAGCTTTTTCTCTTTCTGTGTAAACACCTCATGTTACAACATGAAAACCTGTGGCTTATATTCAAGTGCAGCCTATATATGTACAAAATGTATTTTCTTTTAAAATTTAGCTGGTGCGGCTTATATTCAGGTGTGCTCAATAGTCCGGAAAATATGGTAGTTTGCTGTGCTAACTGTTGATAGCTGCTATCTAATTAGCTAAGTTCACCGTGCAGCTTGCTGTCCTATCAGCTGGCTCTGCACGGCTGTGAGCTCGGGAGCTTTGCTGAGAGGAGGAGCAGGGGGACCCGGTGGATAATGCCACAACCGAACCACAAGCAGGCAACAGAACCAAGCTCAGCGGCATATACTGTAAAGTCCTCACTGCATTAAACTGATCATATATATAATTTTTTTCAGTTTAGCCCACCTAGCAGCTCTCTCCTCCTTCTCTCTGTGATGTGCACAGGCCAATCGATCGTGAATTTGGCTCTGCTGGATAGTTTTTCTGTGCTCCTCCTGGGAGTTTCTCAGCGTTGAAATAGACTCTTTGGGGCTGGAGATTGGCACTACTGAGAAATGTGAGGGTTTTTTTTGCAGAGTGAGCTGCACTGCTGGCCAGCAGCAGCCGCAGCAGTGACATTGATCCCCTGCTTTCTCTTCATTAGCCCCCAACCAGATGACACAGAAACGGCTCCACATCAAAAGAACACTATGAAATCAAACACCACAATGTGTTGCTTACTAGACTTTTAACAAACGCCCAGCTGGTGTCACTGATACAAATATGTTCACCACCCACGTTGAATGTAGTTGCTGCTCAGAGTCAGTTTAGATCACATTAAAATGGTTACTTTGTCTCTTTCTGCAGTTTGCACAACTTTTGTACAGTTACTGTGTGACCTCCAAAGCTGACAATGAAGGCAATAACTAACTGAGGAGATTATTTGATGGAGGTGTTTTCTTGTGAACTTTTGTTCTGTTCTCTCAGTTTTTTTTTTGGTTTTTTTTTTGGAGGGGTCCGATAGAAAAGCAATTTTCTTGTTGCTGTCTGAAACATTAATTCATTCTTGTTCCTCTCATGGGCCAATAACTGCAAAACAAAGTTTTTTAGAATGCAGTTTTTTCACCTTCTAAATTGGCTCGTGTTCATGTTGTAATTGATCCCCCTTTTTTAATGCATTAATGACTTTTTGTTGGCAGTGGTTATTCTTGAAGGTGATATAGAGAACTAGACTCAGCATTACTCCGAAGTCCGGGACTTTTCATTACTCCAGCTGTCTGGAAGCAGTTTGTAATTTGAGATTAGGGACCATCTGGGAGGGTAGAGGGTGAAATGTAATCCCAGAGTATTAACTTACTCGGTTTCAGCACAGCTTTTGGAACAGAACAACATATTGGATTTTTCTGCAGGCATGATGTGTTATTTTCTGTGATGCTGGGCCAGAGACTGTCCACATGCATGGTGGCATTTGCTGTTGTTGCACAGGGTTAGCATCACCAACGGAGACCCTGTCCTTCTGAAAACTAACGTTTATAACGTCTACTATCCGACTGCACTCAATGAGCCGATGGTCAGCTTGATATACAGACGCAAGTCTTCTTTAATGTCTTCACTCTGACTATACCTAGATTGAGCCTCTGGACAACATTGTTGCACTGATTAGAAGCTTTGTTTTCCTTTATAGGAGCCATTACATCCCTGCCAGCTCTTCCCATTAGAGCTGTCTGCTGGAGTTCAAGTGATCCTAAACTCTCCGAGTGTGACAAGTTTTCAAAATGAGCAACTGGAGGATTTGGAATAGGAAGTGATAAAACTATTTTAAAAACACAAACAATAAAGAAAGGAAGTGATTAACTTGTTTCCACTGTGGCACCCGCGTGTAACTGACGACATCAGCTGTGGCTCCTTCAAGTTAAGACATTAATTAAGGTACGACATGTCGCATTTCAGCATCAACAAATCATTACCGTGTTAATTTGGTAGACTCATTAGTTTAATTATTGTAAACAAACAGGACTATTGCCAAGAAAAGAGCTTTTGTGTCACTGAGGTAGGGTTCCATTTGTTGGATTGCTTTTTTGATTTTGCAGGCAAACAACAACTTCTTTCAACTATTTTTTTGAACAGAATCATTTCAACCTGACAGCATGACCTGGTCTACTATCAGCTGTGATTGGATTCAATTAGATTATTTTATTAATGGCCAGAGGGGAAACTAATTTGATTGCAGTGAAAAATAAAAAAGAGGCCATGCAAACGAGCAGACAACATATGAAATGAAATGAACAAATATTCCAACAGGATATGAGTGTAGTTCAGGAGCTCATCCAGCCAGTAAATCAAAACGCTATGTATATATAATAGATAAATGAATGAATAAATCATCACTGATGCACCTGAAATGGAAAAAATAAAATAGGTAACAAAGGTTTGGCATGTAGGTATGCAGGCATACTGTTGTGCTAGCATTCTAACATTTGCTAATTAGCGGTGAACACAAGGCTGAATTGGCTGAAAAAATGAAGTACCAGAAATTGCAGTTATCCGAATGGCCACATGAGGAGGCTTCCTGCAAATGTGAGTTCATTTCCATAAGTGACCATGATGGCCAACTTTAGCTTTGGTAACAGGCAGCCTGGTACAAAAAACTGTCTCTATAGCTAATTTCCTCATTTGTGACAACTGTACTGAGGGTGAATTTTTATAGTACTCACCTGTCCAAAGGATATTAAGGTTTAAAGTTATGCAGGATTAAGGACATAGACGCTTTGAATGACAGGCGGGTGCCGTCACAGGTGGCTGGCTTCTGCAACCAGGTTTCATTGGGCCTCTGATCCACGTCCATATTCTATAGGAAAAGGACAAAGAGAGATCTAGTAGGTGTTGAGATATTTGGCAAAATACCACAAGGTGGAAACTTTGACCTACTGGCAGTAAATGTCCAGTTACTCAACACATTTTCTAGACTGCTGTTATGACCAGATAAAGGGGTATGAAAGGAAGTAACATAAAACCAGATTTTAAAGGTTATTAAACAAAAGTATTTTATTAAATGAAAGTTCAGATGGTTTTTGAACAAAAGGAGGTGAGGCAAAAGGGAACTAAGGGCGAGCGAGTGCTGTTAAACGAACAAACAAATATAACATAAAGAGAACTCTAAACAGAGCCTAT